>NC_062566.1:59367500-59687000 GCF_022837055.1 Prionailurus viverrinus
CCCTATTCTTTCAGATGATGATGGGGAACACAGGGCGCAGCAAACAAGAATGCCATGAACTTGAAATCATTGCTCAACACTCAATGCTTAGTTACCAGCCAGTCAGGAAAATTCTGCTCCATTTTACCACATTTAGAGACAGATCTCTGAGCCATGAGCCCAGGAGGAGACATATATAAACATAGCAGACGTAAAGGAGCCCTCACTCTCAGCATGAGCTGTTTCCTTGATGAGTAGTCAGCAGGTCTGCTTTTTATTTAACTGCCTCCTGCCATCATAGCATGTTAGAAATAAAATTACATCGACAACCAGTGTGGAGGCAACATACCTCCCAATTGATGAGACTTGTCAGTCTGGTGTTTTGCATTTGGAATAAAGGTATTTAATAGTTACAACATAGGTTGCAACTGGTAAAATGTGTGAAGTCCCACTGACTAAATTTGATGGTGGGAAAGATATTATATAATAACATATGTGGGGGAGAAGAGATATATTAAGTCTCCAGTTAATAGTTAATTTTCTGACAGTCTTAAAAGAAATGTTTCCTGGATTTCCTGGAATAAGTGTTAGATCCTTCTTCGTGATTCCTGCAGCTAGTCTTAGAACCATTGCCAATAGATGAGAAGCATGGCCTGGTTTGACAAAGTAATTATCTTTCCCTCCAACATTCCCAGCCCCGAGAAGGAAACCTTACTGTGGCCATCAGTTATCTATTCCATCTTGACACTGCTCTGTTAGGAAAATCTTCACATGCAAACACAAATGGTTTACCTGGACCTCACAGTATTTGTGCAGGAAAGGTCACCAAAGGTCATATCAAGGCTGACCCTTGTTTCCTAAGTCAACATGGGAACATACAGAAATTAGGGCAAGAGCTGTAGACAATTGCAACTTGGTTCAAATTTAATAAGATCTCCAAAGTATAAGGATGCCCCAGCTGATATTTGAGTTACATCGAGTTCTACCCTCCTGCCTCTGACATGTGCCCTAATCCAATGCACTTGGTCCTAGCTCTTCCTTCTTTTCTCATATCACCATAGGAGCTGTGACATGTTTATTAATAACTGAGGAGTTCTGCTCTTCATGCTCATTCTAGGCCAACCCCTCCTTCTCAGGCTCTCCTCATCCTCTTCTCTATCTCTTTTATATGCTTCTTGGCTTTACCTCTCTTTCCCAAAGGAAATCACACCTGAGGGATCTTCAGGGAAATGTTGCTTCATGAAAAATGAATCCAAAGCTTCTATAACAAGTTCATGGAATCTTGAGTTGAAACAGAAAAGACATCTAGAGCTCACTTAACTGAGGGTTTTCCCTGGGTGGTTCAGTCTCTCCTTCAAAACTTCTCAATAACAAGGAGCTCACAACTTTGGCTGTTTCTACCATTCTATCACTGGGCAATTCTGATGGTTAAAAAGTATTCATGATTATCAGAAGCATAAGATTCTGTGTATTTCTTACTTTTGGGACTAGTTCTTCCATTTGGAACTATACAGAAGTAGTCTGCTTTTAATTCCACAAGACAGAGAAAATATGTGAAGAGAGTCCTAAATCAGCATCCTCCTTCGTGTCATCTTTTCTACTCCCTTTCTTACCTCCTCCTGCAATACACACAGATGAACCACATATGCCACACATTGTAGCACTTATCTATTGTTTGCTCCAGGTAGAATAAGCCCAATTATTATATGGATTTTTTTTCTTTTCGTGTGATTTGATGAACCATGGAAACTCATCATTCTGGTTGCTCACTCTAAAAATATTTGGGTAAGCCATATTCCTACAGTCAACTTAGCAAAGAGGGTGAGAGTGAGAGCTTTCAGGAGCTTCCATTTATAGAACATCAGCTTCTTCAAATATTCAGCTCAGTTCAACTTTCAGTGGGCCCCTCCACCCTTGGCCTCAGCCATCCACAAATCACAATCACATCTAGATAGATACAAGCTTCCCTGCTGTATCCTGACCTGCTATTAGATTGGGAGCTCATGGCTTCACCTGCCATGATTTTGCTCTCCACCTTGGATTTTCGATACTTGGCAGTCATTCTTCCTTTGTAAGACAGTTGGGTTCAGTTCCATTCTTTCTGTAGATACCATGATGATCTGAAGTAGGAACTTTGTTCAGTTCCAGGAATGCAGAATAGATTTCATGTCCTAGGCATTGAGCCAGCAAGGAGCTGCTGGTGCCACCACTAGGAAATACTGGTGGGTAGGGAGGGAGGAGTATAGATTAGAAAGTAAAATTTGCTTTGTACTGGCCATGTACTGGTTTTACAGAGATTAATTTCAGAAAACATTGAGTCTCTGATACTCCTTTAATTAATTCTTCATGAGACAAGCAGTGTAGTGTCATAAACAAGTGCTGGGTTGGAAACTAAAACTTCTAATAAGTTATCTTGCCTCTGTGGGTCTCCTTTTCTTCTTCTGTAGATAAGGACAAAGGCACAGACTGAAATCTCTGTAAGGACACTATAGTGCTAAGACTGTGTGATTCTAAGGTTTTAACACATAGGGATTGTGGGATAATAAGGTAAATTGGAAGAAAATCTCCAGGACTGAAGGAGTTAAGTAGTAATTCCATATTAAAAAGGATTTGTTGAATATTTAACATTAAATAGGTATTAGCTGTTAATCTTTACCCAGGCTGGTTTCAATATTTGACATTTAAATTAAATAATCATACCACATTTAATAATAAAGTCACTGTATGTTAAACAAATACTACTTGGTTATTGAAACCACATGTTACTCTAACCACATTGTGAGGGATTCACATGTTTTCAATAACCATCTGATCTTTATTTCATGTAGAGCACAATGTGTGTACTGTACCATGAAAAGTGGAGAGTCTATTTATGTCCGCCCCAAATGATTATTTTAAAATAAATGTATTGGGTTTGACTTTCCTACTGATCCACCTACCTAATGATCTATTTACCCATTGAGGAGGTGCCATCAGGGAAGTAGTCATGCTGGTAACAGTCTGTCTTCCTGAGTTCTTATCATGTTGTACCTGAATTGCCCAAGTGGAACACTGAATCCTACTACTGCCAATCATCCCTTCACTTTGCCCACATGATGTCAAGAGCTTTTATTGAATTGATTGGCAGGAATGCAAACATTTCTATTTTTAATGTCTCTTGGGGATCATAAAAGAAATTGCCTTAAATGGAATGTTCCCATTTCCACTCTTCTCTCTAACAAAATTGGCAGTCACCAAATATGATGATATGAATGAGTCTTTATTGCTTCATTGTACTCCATTGTCTCATGTACCAGTCATTTTTGTTTTCAATATGAATGTATTGACAGTGTTTTTGCAGCCCTTCTTTATACCAGTGATGTTCCCAGTGTGCCCACAACCTCTGGGGTATAGGAAGAGAATAGCGGGCAGGAATAGGTGATAAGAACAGCACATTTGTGTTAAGATATTGTAGTGTGTTTCCAGCCTACTTTGGGAGTAAGTCCTATAAGAGAAGTCCTACACATTTGTTAGAACCAGTTGAAGTATTATGGAAAGGAGTATTTTTTTAAATCTGCTTATCATTAAAATTCTATGAAGTGTAAGAGATCAATGGATGAATGTACATTTTATGTTTAATATTATCAATGAAATGCTCTAGAAAAAAAATCTGTGGAAGGGGCTTTAGACTGTATCTAGTCCATACCTGCATTTTAAAGATGACCAGTAATCCAGAACATTAAAATATTTGCCCCCAGATCACATAGCCAGTTAGTGGTAGAGTTTGCTGTCAAACTCAGGACAGATGATTCAGTCCTTACACCACATTATATGGCAGTAAAATTCTGCTTATCTTTTTAAATCAGATGCCTTTCCTTTTTTCCTTTTTTTTTTTTTTTAATAGACAATGTGGAAGTAGTTATAAGTCCTGGTTTTCCTGTTGTACTCCCACATAAGCTGTGAGTACTTTTTTTCTGTCTTATAGTTGTTTCCTGTTTTATCCCATCCTTGAGATCAGCTATCTGATAATGAGAACTTGGACAGAGAGACAGAGAGGTCATCTTTGACCAAGGATTAGTTCTTCCTCATATCTTAATTTTGGAATCTCTTTTCTCATTCAAGAGGCCACATCCTCTGCTTCCTGTTATTCCACTGTGGCCTGAATTTGGCATGAATGTTATTCACTTGGTGGTTTTCTGAAGAAGTAACACATGAGTTATCCTGGGACCTAAGGTCATTCCTCAAACTTAGGCTAAGTCTATACAGTTAATGGATGAATCCTTCTAGAACTGTTCTGGCTAAAAATCTGAATCAAACTAGTCAGTAACAGTGTCAATTTGGTAATGCAGTGGTAATGTGTTGAAATGCTGTACCAGAGCCTTTAAGCTAATTCCTTTTATTTTATTTTATTTTTTTTTAATTTTTTTTTCAACGTTTATTTATTTTTGGGACAGAGAGAGACAGAGCATGAACGGGGGAGGGGCAGAGAGAGAGGGAGACACAGAATCGGAAACAGGCTCCAGGCTCCAAGCCATCAGCTCAGAGCCTGACGCGGGGCTCGAACTCACGGACCACGAGATCGTGACCTGGCTGAAGTCGGACGCTTAACCGACTGCGCCACCCAGGCGCCCCTAAGCTAATTCCTTTTAAAGCATAATGGTTGCAATGGTGTAACAGAACCTTCTCAGAGAGAAAGATTTTGACAGGGAAAGAGAAATGTGAAGAATTAATGGAATGAGAGGCATCATGAAATCTTTTTATCAAAAATACAACCTGGATCTGATCAAGTTTATTCACCTAACTTTCAATTTATGGGGAGAAGTGGGAAAAGGAATGAATGTGTTAAATAGCTCCATAGACAAAGTCCTAGTTGTGGGATACTCAACAGCTAAAACAATCCAGTTCCTTAACCAAATAAATTGCAAGGCAGGGGAGGGGTGGGAAAAACTGTTGATTAAAAGAGGTAATCATTGGGGCGCCTGGGTGGCTCAGTCGGTTGAGCGTCCGACTTCGGCTCAGGTCACCATCTTGCGGTCCGTGAGTTCGAGCCCTGCGTCAGGCTCTGGGCTGATGGCCCGGAGCCTGGAGCCTGCTTCCGATTCTGTGTCTTCCTCTCTCTCTGCCCCTCCCCCGTTCATGCTCTATCTCTCTCTGTCTCAAAAATAAATAAATGTTAAAAAAAAAAAGAGACAATCATTTACAACATATGGACTTTGACTGTGTATTGACTTAATGAGACCACCTGAAAATGAATCCAGACCAAAGAAACTATGAGTTAATAAAGGGCATTTGAACTCTGACCAGATATTTGATGATACTAAGGAACCATTATTAAATTTTAAGTATGTGTGGTGGGCTGAATAATGACCCCCTCCCAAAGATATCCATGTCCTAGCTTTTGGTACCTGTGAATGTGCTACCTTATAATGGTAAAAGGGACTTTACAGATGTAATTAAGCTCATATTATCCTGGACTATCAGGGTATATCCTAAATGTACTCATAAGGATCCTCAAAAGAGGGAAGCAGTAAGGTAAAAGAAGAGAAGAACGATACAACCAAAGCCGAGGTTGGAGTGATGTAGCAAGCCGTCAAGGAATGCCATTAGACTTTAGAAGCTGGAAAAGGCAAGTGGTAGATTCTCCCAAGGAACAAACCCTAATGACACCTTGATTTTAGCCCCCTTAAGATCCATTTCTGACTTACGACTGTCAGGTCTGTAAGAGAATAAATTTGTGTTGTTGAAAGTCACTAAGATTGTGGTAATTTGTTATAGCAGCAATAGGAAACTAATACAATGCAGTATGTGTGTTGTGGTTCTGTTTTAAAAGTTTTCATTTTTTATGAGTTCATAGTATAATATTTACAGAAAAATAAAACAATATCTAAGATTGGCTATAAAATAATCCACTGTGTATGGTAAAAAGAATATGTGTGTTGAGGGGAATATTGATGAAGCAAGACTGAGATGAGTTGATGATTTTGAGCTGGATAATGAGTATATGAGCATTTACTGTATCTTTTATTTACTGTTATATGTTTATGTCTAAAATTAGAAGTAAAAGAAAAGGTGCACGAAGATAAGTTTTTCCGACTTAATTCTTCCCCATGCTGAATTGCCTCGAATGGACATTTTGTCTCCCCTCATTCTAGCTCTTTCCCTATCCTCAATGTTCTTAGCAAACAATGAAGTAGGAGTTCTGGTAGAACTTCAAATGACCTGGAAGAGCTGATAGAGTGGCAGAGTATTTAATTACTATGAGAGTGAGTTCTTATTTGGATAAATGTCAGCCTGGAGCTTGGTGGTACTGGTGGATCTTTCATTTTTAACAGCTCTTCTCTTTAGATAAAACTATATTAAAGAGTAAAAATAGAGCCACTATATCTGTTAACCCACAGGGGATTTTACTCACTTTGACTTTTTAAAAATTATATGACATGTGCTAGGAAAAAAGCAGTCCATTTCCTTTGTTTCTCCTAAATAAGAATTTTGAAGCATATCATCAGAGTAATGTCATGCCTATTCTGCTTCCTTTTACATAGATACCTAAGTCAGAGGTTCTCAGGAATAGCTGTACATCAGGATGAACTGTGGATTTTGGGGTTTAATATAATTTCCAAGTCTACATCCTGCACTGAAGTCAGAAGCTCCTGAAACAATAGGGGTTGCTTTTATAAGTATGGTCAGATTTGGGGGCACCTGGGTGGTCAGTCGGTTAAGGGTCTGACTTCAGCTCAGGTCATGATCTCGCAGTTCGTGAGTTCCAGCCCTGCATCAGGCTCTGTGCTGACAGCTCGGAGCCTGGAGCCTGTTTCAGATTCTGTGTCTCCCCCTCCCCCTGCCATACTCATGCTCATGCTCTGTCTCTCAATAATAAATTAGTGTTAAAAATTTTAAAAATACATGGTCAGATTTTGTTTAATAAAGAAGATTTTGATAACTGTATGAAAGAAGAGCTATGATGGAGCATCCAATCAAGTGAGTTTTACAGTAAGAAATATAAGAAATGATGTGCATCTAAAGTAAGGAAGTGTAATTGGAGGTGGAAAAGAGAAGGTGGATTTGAAAGATGTTCCTGAGGTAAAAGAATAGATTTAACTAATTTAAGGTGAAGAAATGAGAGTGGAAGACATATAAGCCAGAATAATTCTTGGTTCTACTGTGATAGGAAATAGAAACACAGAGATGATTCTTCTGCACCTTCCCACCTTCTCCTTCCATTCTATAAGGAAGAATATTCCTTCCGAAAGATGCTCATTTCTCTTTTTTTCCATAAGGTGGGGAGTGGGGCAAGATTTCCATGGTGTGCAATTTGTGTGTAAAGAAGGAAAAATAGAGATCTTCCTGGGAAGAAAGAAAAGGTGTGAGTATATGTAGGTATCCACCAGCTGGCTGGATCATTGATTCCTTTTGATTCCTTCACTGTGGTAATTCCAAGTACGTACCTACCATTCTCCTCATGTTCATTCCTACCAGCTCAATAGCAAGGGCTTCTTCCTAGTCACTCAGTATCTGGCTGACCTGGTGGCTTGCCAGCAACTCTGTACTTTCTGGACATGGACATAGATTTGGTGGGGGTTCCTGCTTTTGGGAGCTATACCCTTCCCTCAAGAATAAAACCAAATGTCTCAGTCTTTTCTATTTCCTAAATAAATCACTATTTTGTGCATTAAAAAATTAGAATAAAAACTTGTATATTTTGCTCCTATATAGGTCATAGATAAAGAATATCTCTAAATAGGGAGTAGCTATTCACAACTGAATTAACTAGAGTTCTGGATATTCTTTTACTGTCAGATACCATTCCTGAATTTTCCTTAGTTTATTACAGTGAGAACATCCTGTCAGGAAGTGATGCTAAGCTTTAAATTCATAAGTACAGGTGTACTGGATATATATTTCAGCAGAAGCCTCTCTTTTGTCAGCATTTTCATAAAAATGAAGGTTCCCCTATAAGTACATGGTGATATTTAAGCTAATAATTGCCTATCCTTCCCGATGATGACAGGTCTCCAATAATGATTTTGGCAAATTGAGTCTTAATAGAGGCTTCTTAAGTTGGAAAAAATGCTAAAATTGTCGCCGTTCACTCCAAAAGCTGATGGGAATGCCTGAGGTATAGTGTGACTCACTAAATCTGGATGGATACCTTAGGAGTTAATGTACGCTCTCCACAGGGAGAAAGTACACAGTCATATTTGGGACCATTCCTTTTGATATTGGAGAGTAACACAGTGTAACATTTTGTTATCATTAGCTGTCAGGCTGTTCCACAGTTACTAGTCAGAATGTGTGTTGACCAGCTTTGCTAAATATAGTGTATGTTCTTTCCACATGCGTTAGGAGAAGAAAAGTAAAGTAGGTGAAAATATTTGTCAAACTACTTAGCTTATCTCCTGTGAGTAAAAATTGTCTCAACCCTTCCTGGCATGCCCTTGCCTCACTTTGGAGAACAAATTTTAATACAGAGGAGTTTTTGAGACCCTTTGAACAACAGGAGAGGCTTTAGTGAACACCAGGATACCAACTTGTGTTTAAAGTCCCAGCAGCTTATTCGGTGATGCCCTCAGGTTCTTCACAAAGAGCCCCAGAAACTTCATGGGAATGGCTTTTGCTGTGAAGGCAGACCAGGCTGTCTGTATTTGTCATTCAAGCTTTGTGCACAGTGCTTCTGTGATGGCCACAGAGAAAATTACAATGAAGCCCTCTCCAACATTCATATTAATAACCACAAAAACAAGCCATTCTTTGACTTTACCATCCTGACCCATCACTGGACAGTTTCTTCTCTTAGTATCAATTATGGCCTTGCCATTTTTGAAATATAACCCATTTTCCCTCTTCTAGCCCTCAAAATGCTGTGAGTATAGCATAGGTGATTAGTATAGTATAGTCATAGGTAATTACTGTTGTCCATTCCTCTACTCAACAGTTAATACTCTTAACTTCCACTGATGTCATCAAATAACAGAATTTATCAGGTACCAAAGTTTAAAAATGATACAGTCTCTGCTTATTGATGATTACAATGCAGTTAAGTTGTTTTGTGGTTTTACTTCTTTCCTATGACTTTTTTTGTGTGAGTCATTGGCAGAAGATTCACATGCGTTATATTGCATCAAAATATGAACAGGATCACAATTAAAGCAAAATTCAAGAATATTGAAATATCTAGGTCCTGGTCTCTCATTTTAGGCTTACTTTGAAAGTTTTATAGTTGAAGAAAATTATAGCTCTTATTGTATAATTCAGAGTTTTAGATAATATGTGATCAGCTTTTGTTCTCTTTTCAAACATCATTAAAATCAGTTTTAGGAAAAATTTAGTTCATCACATTTTTGCTTTATGTGCCCATAACTAATAGCGATTCCAACCACACAACCCTTGATCTCTGTGATGTTAGTAGTAATCGGAATTCTTGGACTAATTACTGTGTGCCAGGCAGGTGCCAAGTAACTGAAATTTACCATAACCCTATCGGGTAGGTAGTATTATTATTTCCATTTCACAGATGAAAAAGTCTTAGAAAAATTAATAGTTTAAGTTTACTAAACTCAGGTATGTTCAGCTCTAAAACCTAAGCTTGTCACCACCATGTTTGACTGCCTAAGCATGTAACTAGAAAGTCATTGTGACACTGGGATGAACCATATGAGTCCTGCTAGATTGAAAGTGGTAAAGCAGCTCTCTGCTAACTATTCTTGAGGAGGATTCTATGAGTTAAATATGAGATTTTTGGCATATGCAGCAAAAGGCACGTTGCAGTAAAGTGTCCTGGGTTTTAGAATCAACCTCGCAATACCCCCTCTCTTCCTCAAGTGTGAATTCACCATCAAACCTTTGGTCCCTCCCTTCCCCTAAATGAGTTGGGAGTTGGAAAAAGCAGCATATATTTTTGGAAGCACTGGCCAGGTTTATGCCCTGGCCTCATGGCATTATTTGAAGTTAGTGCCAAGTGGTCTATTGGGTTACTTCTAACCCAGCATTGTCTACTTCAGATTCATCTAAGAAACTGGCTGCCAAGAAATTTGCTGGACACTGTAAACTACATTTTCACATTTAATGCTCTTAGCAACTCTGTCCTCACTCTAAAAAAAGAGGGAATTGTCCATTCATCAGTTGATGGACATTTAGGCTCTTTCCATAATTTGGCTATTGTTGAAAGGATAGAGAAGATGTGGTTTATATATACAGTGGAATACGACTTGGCAATGAGAAAGAATGAAATCTGGCCATTTGCAGCAATGTGGATGGAACTGGAGGGTACTATACTAAGTGAAAAAAGTCATTCAGAGAAAGACAGATACCATATGTTTTCATTCATATGTAGATCTTGAGAAACTCAACAGAAACCATGGGGGAGGGGAAGGGGAAAAACAGTTACAAACAGAGAGGGAGGGAGGAAAACCATCAGAGATTCTTAAATACAGGGGCACCTGAGTGGCTCAGTCGGTTAAGCATCCGACTTCGGCTCAGGTCATGATCTCACAGTTGATGAGTTTGAGCCCCATGTCAGGCTCTGGGCTGACAGCTCAGAGCCTGGAGCCTGCTTCAGATTCTGTGTCTCCCTCTGTCTCAAAAATAAATAAATTAAAAAAAATTTTTTAATAAAATAAAAAAAGGAGATTCTTAAATATAGAGAACAAACTGAGGATTGATGGGGGATGGGAGAGAGGGGAAAATGGGTGATGGACATTGAGGAAGGCACCTGTTGGGATGAGCACTGGGTGTTGTATGGAAACCAATTTGACAATAAATTATATTTTTTTAAAGAGGGAATTGAGACTGAGTGGTAAAATGACTTGCCCATGATGAGAGCTAGCCAATGGCAGAGATGAGATATTGATCAAAATCTAGTGTTCTTCTCACTTCCCCACATTGCTTCACAGACACAAGTGCACACTTACCCCTTTGAAAAAAATCTGAACAGTGTCCACTCAGGTTGTCTTGAAGTTTATTGACCTCTCTGGATATTCAACATTTTGCTAATACTTTTGACTATGTTTTAAAGAAAGTCAAGGTTTGCTCTTTCACTTTGAGGATAAAATGCTTCCGCAGAGCAGCGTTTTAAGAATCTCCAGTGTCCTGAGGCCTTAAAAGTTAAAGAAATACTTGGCAGTTTTATAGTGTTCACAGTGTTGAGGAAAGCAATCCTGTCTACCATTTCCCTTCACCATGCCGACTGGCTCCTTGATCCCACGCTTAGAGAATAACGCTCCTTGATACTGCTTCCTATACCATAACCTGCAGAATTGACTTGAGTTCTGGTCTGCCTTGTGCTTTGGATATTGGCGAGTTTGTGGGATTTGTTTTCTGTAAAACTGCTTAACCACAAGGGAGGGCTGGGAAACAAGGTAAACCCCCTCACTTTCCCTTCACTGGTCTGGCCAGTTTAAAATGAATAGGAGCCCAGAGAGATTTCTCACTTTCCACTTCCCGCTATCAAAGTAGGCAGTGGATCCAGGGGTGTGTTTGGAAACGACAGCTGCTTGGTGCCTCCAGGGCAGCTGAGTGGGAGCAGTGAAAGGAACCCCAGTCTGGGGAGATGAGCAAGTGTCCTGTTTCATCCTTAATTCGGACTGGGCTCTTCAAGGTCATGCAAAGAAGCAGAACCAATGACCCACAATTTGATTCCTTCAGTTTGGAGATTCAGACTTTTGAAAACAGTGCATTCTCTGCTCTCTGCCTTTGCCTGACCTTCCCCAGTACCCCACCCCACCCTCACCCACTCTAATTTCACACAACACCCAATCCTTTGAGCTGTGAGATTGGCTTTAGTTTCAGGAGCCTCAGGGTGCCAAGGTGAACATGTCTTCCTTGAGGATTATTGTTTGCGTTTCTGATTAACATCTCCAGACAGTTAAACCATTTCTTATCACTAGATATATCTTTAATCATTCCCAGCTTTGTGCTTAAATGGCAGCTGGAGAGTATGCTTTTTTTTTTTTTTAAAGTGATGATATTAATGAGATGAATAAGCCAGGTAAGGGAGAACTTTCTGGAAAGAATCACTAACAATAAAAATATTTTCTCCCTTTTTGAAGTGTTGCTGGCTCCAAGAACACAGGCAAAGGAAAAAGAAAAGCAATAACAAACTGTAAGCAGGAAGAAATTGACTCTGATCTCACCTTACCCTGAATTACTACACAAGGCAATGCTAAACCCTCAAAGTAAACATGGGCGCTAGCATTGACCCATAGGTTTCTCTGTTCTGTGTCAAATCTCACTCCTCCAAGCCAGCAGTCTCTCATCCTTACTTAGTCCTTACTGATTCATTTTACCCATGTGTTTCTTTTGCTTTTTAAATCCCATTTTTGTTTTTAACCTGATATTGCATGTAACATTCTGTTAACTCTTAAATTCTTTTGGAATAAGGTGGGAATATAAATAAAGACATATGCTCTGTGTGTGTGTGTGTGTGTGTGTGTGTGTATGCACAGGTTATATATATAAATTTTATATATGTATATAAACATAAAACAGATGAACAAATTAACAGCATAATATTTCACCCACCAGTAGTGAGCCTTTTCTGACTCTGAGTAATGCAGTTCTCTACCTGCTTAAATTTAGAATGTATAGGAAAATGTTTTTAATTTATTTATTTTGAGAGAGAGAGAGAGAGAGCGAGAGAGCGCATGGGGGGGGGGGCAGAGAGAGAGAGAGATAAAGACAGTCCCATGCAGGCTCCCTGCCATAAGTGCGGACCCTGATGGCAGGACTCAAACCTACAAACTGCATGACCTGAGCTGAGACCAAGAGTCAGACACTTAACTGACTGAGCCACCCAGGTGCCCCTAGAAAAATTTTGAATATATAATTGCGCCGCCCCAGCCTACTAAATCAGGATATAGATTAATGTGGTTTTAGTGTGCACAGGGGTAGAAATGCTAGCTAACTCCTTATTAGCAATGATGAAAGAATAATCATTGCATTCTTTTTATTTATTCATTCTTAATATTTATTTATCCATTTAAGTCACAATGGATTCATAAGTTCAAGGGACATGCAAACAAAGTAAATACATTTCTTTTTCTTCAAGAGCTCATTACTTTATGACTCTGTCTAGTCTTCAGAAAATGTAGCTGAAGTAATACTAGCTGACCCTGTAAATAAAATTCCTAAGCTCATACTCTTGAGTTCCTCCAGAGCCGGTGAACATGGTAGGGAATGCCCCCATGGTTAATCTACAGTTTGGATTTTGCATGCCCCAAGTCCTACAACTTCATGTGTAATGAGAGCAATACATTTGAATTAGCTTCATGTTTCTGGTCAAAAGAGGAAAAATTAATTCCCCTTAAATGTACAAGTGGTAGGTATGAAAAAAAAAAACCCAGACTATATATTCTTGCCTTCTTCATCTATGTCCAGAAGGAGTCATTTAAGTGTTGACCTATTAGTGCATGCTGTTTCATGAGAAAATTAAGGTTCTCCTTCCCAAAAAAGTTTAATACCATTGATCTTCACCATGTTTGTAGCTTTCCATTTTGTCTGAGTGTCATAAGTGCATGTGGCAGATAGCTCAGATAGGAATGCATTTAAACACATGAAGTAAATGCAGGCTAATTGTCAGAAATGAAGGTGAAGGATACATTACAGTGAATGGAATGATGAGATCATTGAAACTTTTTAAAATGACTTTACTAGTTCTTCCTCTGGAATGATGTTTGCACTGATGCCTCAGTGTATATTCTTACCCTGCCTTCTTGGGAAAGAGATTCATGTAAAGGAAAAGAATTCAGAGGAGCTATTTTTATCCTGGTATATACTGTGCTTTTTGTAGTATTTTTTTTTCATTTCACAATCTATTTTTGCTTTCTTAAAATATTCTTTTAATTCCAGCATAGTTAACATACAGTGTTAAATTAGTTTCAGGTGTACAATATAGTGATTCAACAATGCTGTACATTACTCAGTGCTCATCGAGATAAGTGACTCTTAATCCCCTTCACCTGTTTCACCCATCCCTCCACTCACCTTCCCTCTGGTAACCATTTATTTGTTCTCTATAGCTAAGAGTCTTTTTTGGTTTGTCCCCTTTTTTTTCCCCTTGTTCATTTGTTTTGTTTTTTATAAGTCCACATATGAATGAAATCATATGGTGCTTTTCTTTCTCTGACTGAATTATTTCACTTAGCATTATACTTTCTAGATCCATCCATGTTGTTGCAAATGGTGAGATTTCATTCTTTTTTATGGCTGAATAATACTCCATTGTATGTGTGTGTACACACACACACACACACACACACACACATACATACATACATGCATACCGCATCTCCTTTTTCCATTCATCTACTGATGGACACTGGGCTGCTTTCATAATTTGGCTATTGTCAAAAATGCTGCAATAAATATAGGGGTGCATATATCCTTTTGAATTACTCTTCTTGTACTCTTTGGGTAAATACCCAATAGTGTAATTACTGGATCATATGGTCTTTCTATTTTTTATTTTTTGAGGAATCTCCATATTGTTTTCCACAGTGGCTGTACTAGTTTACATTCCAGCCAAACAGTGCATGAGGGTTCCTTTTTCTCCATATCCTGACAACACTTGTTGTTTCTTGTGTTTTTGATTTTAGCCATGTATATGTATATGTATACATGTATATGTATATGTATATATGTGTGTGTGTGTGTGTGTATATATATATATATATATATATATATATATATATATATATATGTCACTGTGGTTTTGATTTGCATTTTCCTGATGGTGAATGATGTTGAACATCTTCTCAAGTGTCTATTGGCCATCTGGACATCTTTGGAAAAATGTCTGCTCATGTCTTTTGCCCATTTTTTAATTGGATTATTTGATTTTTTTTTGGTGTTGAGTTGTATAAATTCTTTACGTATTTTGCACTGACTCTTTTCAGATATGTTATTTGTAAATACCTTCTTCCATTCAATAGGTTGTCCTTTAGTTTTGATGGTTGTTTCCTTTGCTGTGCAGAAGCTTTTTATTTTAATGTAGCCCCAATAGTTTATTTTTGCTTTTGTTTTCCTTGCTTCAGGAGACATATCTAGAAAAATGTTGCTATGGCCACTGTCAGAGAAATGTCTGTTGTTTCCTGAACTGTTTATTGTAGCCACTCCCATCAGTATGTGGTTTTGTTATATATATCCCTGATGATGAATAATGTTGAATATCTTTCCATGTGTCTGTTGGCCATCTGGATGTCTTCTTTGGAAAAGTGTCTATTCATGTCTTCTGCCCATTTCTTCACTGGATTATTTGTTTTTCGGGTGTTGAGTTTGCTGCGTCTTTTCTAATCTCAATCACTTCTGTTTTCTAACTGCCCTTTCTATCTTTCTTCTTAACTTTTCTTCCTATTATATTCATCTCTCCTTTCCCCTTAACAACACTGCCTCCTCTTGGTGTGGGTAGTGCTCTGTGGCTTCTGTAGCCAATGCCTGTTGTTAGCAATCTAGTGATCTTTTCTTTTTTCCTTTGAATTTAGCATAATGAGCAATAACATCATCTTATTTTGTTTCCAGTATTTGTCCCATGCACTGTTTTTGTCATAAGAGCTGATCAATGATTCTGAATAAAACAGACTCAGGATTTGGTTTTGTTGAAGTTACCAAAATCAGAATAGGACATTATATGTAACCAAGAGAAATGATACCAGATAATGTATTAATTTAAATACTGTGGAAAATGTTACTTGGCTTTATAGAAAAAAGAGTATTTTTCTCTTTAGGGTTTTATAATACCCAGTCTAAGGCATTCTACAGGGATCACTAAGTGTTTTCTTTTTTCATACTTTATCACACGCATACACACACTCACTCACTGACTCTGATGCAGAGATGTAGAGAAGAATAGAGTGGGTAGAAACAAATCATAACTGGGGAAGTATCTCTTATGAAGCAAAGGAAAGATAAGCCAGCTACATTACTCAATTATAAATTATTTTGCAAAAAATGGTATGTTTGCCTAAAAATCTCTTAGAAAGAGATTTTTTTCTAGAAGTTCTTACCCATTTGTATGTGACTGCAGGCTGCTGCATTGCCCTAGACTGACTCTTTGCCTCCATTTGCTCTCCCATGCCTTTATTTTCATATGTCCAATTGAGTTGTATGGAGTCTTAGTGTTTACATCTCCATTTCCTTTGTTTTCATGATTCTCTGGAGATTTCCATTTTAATGTTTGGTTGTGTAATTATTCTCCAACAAATAGTAAGCTATTAGATATTATATACTTACATGTCTGCGGTGGGTATAATGGATTCACTTTAATGTTTTATATCTGTTTTGTCTTGAAAACAGTTACAGTGTATTTCTTTAGAAGACACTTTTTAATGCCAAAAGACATGTAATGTACGTTGAAAGGTTATTAGGAGCAAAGACAAATGGAGAGTTTATGTTATAAAACAACTTGTAGTTACTTAATAAAAACAAAACAACAGTTGGTAGAGAGAATGCCAGATGGTCTCTGTCTATTCAGCATCATCTCTGCTTGTTTAAAACCATTATTGTTTGTAGTGTATAGTCAGTCAAACTCTTTACAATAGCTCAAAATAAATACCTAGGCCACTTTAGAAGCATGTTTGCCTGGAGAAGATCGCCATCAGGAGAAAAAGTCTGAAAGAAGAGATTTGTGAGCCTCTGAATTTAAAAATCCAACTCTCTTGATTATGTAATACAATTCTTTTGAGTAGATGTAGCTATCTGGAAAGTGTTTCCCTAGTTAAATAAGTTTGACCAAATAAATTAGAGCTCAGTGCAGTCTCTTTTCTGAGGAAGCAGTAAAATAAATATTTTCAGTGAACTTCTCTGTGTGTATTTTTTTTCACTTTTCAGATGCTTTATTGTTTAATTAGTGCTTTTCAATCAAGGCATCAGGGTCACTTGGAGAGATCTTAAAGATACAGATTCCCAGGTTAGATATCTAACCCTGCTAACTTTGGACCTTCAGGTAGGACCTGAAAATGTCTGTTTCAGCTTGTTGCCAGAGAAAATTTCTGTGGAGCCATCCAAATGTTGATCCTAAGGGTTAAGGAATTAATGAGTGGACCCTGAAGGAGATGTGCTGAAAGGCTAGAAAGGAAGATCATGAGGGCTTCTCTGTCCGTATGCTACTATGCCACACCCTCCACACACAAACACATCCACACGCCATGCAGAATACGTACATGTGTGTGATGGTGTGTGTGCCTGAGCAGACAGGAACTGAGGTAAACTGGAATACTCCTGTATGATCAACTCCAATTACAGAAATAGCTGTGTATAAATATCGTGTCCCAAGTGGGTTTGACCTGCCAAAGCCCAGTTCACTTTTCCAGTTACAGTCCTCAAAGGACACTGTACTTGGGGAGTTTGCTTTCCTTTCAGAGTCCCTGGACTTTGGGTTATATTAGGGCCTGCCTGTCCCCAGGACATTTCCAGGACCTGGCTTCTCCAACGGCATTTCAGTCACCTTCTGTTGTTTACCCTGCATCTCCTTCTTTAAGACATTTCCAGAATCCCCTGGACTGAAAAGCACCCACTGCACTCAGGCACACAGCACCTGCTTGTTTGTAGGCCTCTCTGGGAAGTAGTCAGGATTAATGCACTGACATGTGTGCTAGTGACAGTGGGAGTGAGTGTGCTCACTCTTTTTTAACCAGCTGAGTTATCTGGTTCTTTTTCCCAAAGAGGATGAGAATAACAAACAGACTGCTGTTTGGACGTATGGTGTAAACAAAAGAGAGGAACATGAAAGCAATAAGCTGCAGTTAGCTTGGAGATTCTCCCTTGTTTGGCTTTCATTGGTCAAGCATATTTTTTTTTAGTTTTTTTAATGTTTATTTATTTATGAGAGAGAGAGAGAGAGAGAGAGAGAGAGAGAGAGCGAGCGCATAAGCAGTGGAGGAGCAGAGAGAGAGAGAGGGAGACACAGAATCCAAAGCAGGCTCCAGGCTCTGAGCCGTCAGCACAGAGCCTGACACGAGACTCGAACTCATGAACTGTGAGTTACGACCCAAGCTGAAATCGGAAGCTTAACAGACTAAGTCACCCAGGTGCTCCAAGCATATTTTCTATTAAGCTTTTGTGGGCCAGCCTTCCCAGTAGCCAGAGCTATCACCTGTGTTGCCTTTTTTCCCCATTCAGGTACTCTTCCAAACTTCACTGACTTTGTCTTTAGGGTCTTTGTTCCCTGTGCTGAGGAGGGGGGTTAGAACAAACATTGACAATAAAAATATTTAGTTCAAAATCACTTCTGCATTTTCTTAGATGCAAGCATTTTAGCAGCAGCTCAATGTAACCCATGTGATTTGGAAAAGGACACTATGAAGGACAGGTGGTGAGGCATGTTGCCTGGGCAGAGGGCTGCTGTAGGTTAGGCAGGCTGTTGTCTACCTGCCAGTGATCAGGAAGCCTACAGCCAGAGAATCAACTGTGTGAATACAGGCCCACCAGGGCTCCCCACAGCTGCCCTGCTGGTCACTCAAAGGTGACAGGACCTGTTCTCCTTTCATGTAGTTGAAAGTAAACTGTTATCTGGGGCTCCCAAGTCTGACCCCATCACTTTGGACATATCTGAGAACTGATCTTCTCTCTAATTTTTCGTTTTAGACTTACAAGAACATGTTTAATTGCTTGCACAATCAGTTTTAGGCCACTAACTACAAAAGTAACTTTTGCATTCATTAGTTGTATATTCTGTACACAAACTTGTTACTGTAATTTATAGATGTGCGGAAGTAACAGCCATTATGTTATAATGTGTCAGGGAGCTGAGGCTAAGACACAAGCTCTGGATTCTACTGATGTCCTGTCCTTACTGTAACCTGAGGCAATCTGTTCTTTGTAGCATCTCCACCAGCACAAACCAAAAGATAGGTCTGTGGTACCTGAGGATTTCTCTGTAATCAAAATTTCAAAGCTGTTTCTAAATGCTTCTAAATTTTCAGATTAATAAGGAAATATTTAGTTGCCCATATAAGCTATTTGGTTGCATGTAAATGGAAGGAAGCTCATGTCCCCGGCATTCTCAATTTACTTTAAAAAAATTAGTTGCGTCAAAAAATAATAAAAATAAATAGATAGTTGTGTCAAAGCAATATGTTTACATAGACGCCAGTGATAGTCCATTTCAAAGTGTGTATTTGGTGTATGAACTTGAAACATTCCTTGGGTGTTTATCTCTTGTGCTTGCCCATGTAAAGTGCTTCCCCATTTCTCAGTCCACTAGAGTTTGAATAATTCAGTACTCCTTTCCACTGGGTTTTGTCAACAATCACTAGGTCAGATTCTGTTCATCTCTCTGGTGATCTCATGTGAAAGCCCATATAACACTTTCCCCTCCTTGACCTTCATTCTGGAAGTGGTCCACACTCATTAACTACTGGCATATCCTCCTGTAGCATTCATAAAGCACTGGGCCCAGCCACGGACAAGCATTTAATTACAGACCAGCCATCTGTTTAATATAAACTGCATCTGCCAGCAGCCTCTTGGCAGTCTCAGGAATGATTTTTCTAAAGGAAGATGAGAATTGTTCATCGAATGGGCAACAGGGAAAAGACCTTTTTGAGTCTTTCCCACTTTGACACCCTCAGGTCTTCTCAGGCCACATCCATGCTTGAAAAATAACATCAGTGTTACGTGACTTTACCATTCAGAAAGAGTTAAATATTCCTCGGAAATTTAAGCCAGTCTGGTATGGATTATCCAGGCTTTTTTTTTTTTTTTTAATAGTAGCTTAGGCTTCAAAGACAAGAAGCTAAACAAATGACATAAGGGACAAGAACTGACCAAATGTGGGTATGATTTCCCATGTAGTAATCTGCCTATGGTTTCATAGTCTGGAATCAACATTGTATTGGTAAGGTAGAAAAAAATACTAAAGTGCAGGACAGTGGAGGTTGACCATTCTTTTTTAATGACACTTGGCAAGTCAATGCTTACCTACTCCAAGAATCCTTTAGTAGAGTTGCCATCCCATAGCTCTCATGGAGACAGTGACTGAAGCCACTGTGTTAAGAGCCATTCAGCTGCAGGGTACAACCACAACTGACTAGATCAAGAATGAGCACCAAAGCTAGAAGCTCCAGCCTGACTGGCACTTTATAATTGGGTTGGTATAGAAGCCCTAATTGGCTGCTGCCCAAATTAACACTCTACTTTTTTCATTCTAAGGTGCTCATTTCCCTTATAACGTTTTACATATCTGAAACTAAGATGTCACACAATCCATATGTATATTTAGTGTGTTGTATTTCGTCCTTTCCCTACTAAGTCTTATTAAAATTATATAATGTGTAATTATATAATATTATATGTGTAATTATATAATTTAAAACACACATATGATATATAATAATAGAATCAATGACATCTTGGAACCACAGTGATATAGTTACTAGGAGTGGGAACTGAAACCTAAAGGCCATTGAGATAGGACCACAATAAAGAACAAGCCAAAGATAAATCACGAAGCAGAAGGTATGAGTGAACAGAGGAAGGGGCTAACATAGAAAAACAAATGAAATCAATTTGCAGAGGGACACTGGCCACATGAGTCTTGGAAAAAACAGAGAGAATAATAGCCAGTCTCCAAGTCCTTGCAACTAATTTCTGGTCTTTGAGGCTCCTCTGGTGAATTTTTGAAACACATAACCTGACAAGAACTGAGGAGAAGGTACATTTAATTAAGTCTCTTTTGTTCCTTAGCAAGATTCTGAGACACATATTCTCAAGGATAGATTCCTATGCTCAGCCTAGCCTCTTGTTCTAAAAATGATTGGAAGCTTTTGTGGTTCTATTAGTATTGTTGATCGATAAAAAGAGCATAAAGCTTAAGTTCATACTTTGATTCAGTCCCACAAACTGAACATTTAAGAACAATCCTCTCTTCTGTGGTTGGCCAATGTTAGGGTGGAAGATGGACTTTGGGGTATATTAATGTATGTGATGACAGAATCTTTTGGCCTAAATAAGCTCTGTGATTGATAGTTCCCTTCCTATGATGGAACTCTGTGGCTAAGTCAGTGAGGTAATTGAAGTTGAATAACACAGTGATGTTCACAAGTTACTTTAGACAATGGCCTGAATTGACTTTCTCTAATTATTCTATTGCAGCACCAGGTTAATTGCCTTGCAACACATACCACACTTTGTTCTTTTGCCTTGCAACACATACCACATTTTGTTCTTATCTTATTTGTCTACTTGGATATTGTCCCTCTGATTAAAATATCTGTCTTGTTCACCATTATATTTCCAGAATTAAAGTGGTACATCATGGATATTTAATGTATATTTGTTAGATATGGAAATGAACAGAAATAAGTGTAACTGGTTTATTGAACATTGGTAAGAACAAGTAAAAAGCAATTTTATGGATTAATACGTATAAAGCTTTCTGAACACAGTAACCACTATGTTAACTAAATAATGACTATTGCGATTTCTCATTACTGCCCGTTTCAACTACCCTCTCTACTTGTTCTCACTACCTTAGATGAAACCTTGGACAGTTTCCTTAAATGTTCTGGTAACTCCTGTTTTGGCAGATGTTTGAGGCTGTCTCTCTCATTGATGTATTTGTGGATTTTATAAAACCCCACCTCATCACTGGGACTCTCTAGCCATAGTTCCCTTGATGAAAGCAATGCCTCTAGAGCGGTCATTTATAACCTGCTCTCCATTCCTAGTTCCTGATCATTCCCTTCTCTGTTGGGGTCACTTAACCATCCAAACTACATGACCAATATGTGCTTTTTTTCTCAGAGTCCACATCTGGACCATGGAGAATATCAAACTAGAAGGGCAGGCTGTTCCCACGGGCAGCCGCTTCTACTCTCTTTAAGAGTAGCCATAGCCCCAGCCCCTCACAATTAGAAATTCCCAAGTTAATGTTGGATACAGTTCCTACACCCTCAAACTCCAAGGGATACATATCAAGTTTTGCACATGGTTCTCTTCAGGCTTCTCTTCAGTTGACTTGAGATGAGAGAAAGAACTCTTCTTCCCATCCCCACAAAAGGGATCCACATCACAACACATCCATAAACGTTTCCTTGGCATTCTCCTTTACTGATCTCTTCAACTTCTCCCATGTAGCCAAAAGATGGGCGATGGGCTAATGTGGGTAGAATTGATTTTACAATCTCTTAGCTTGGTCTGCATAGATGGTCTATTACCTGACTCTCGAACATGGGAAAGGGAGGGGTATCTAGTGCATCTTTTATTACCTGTGGTCTTTGTGTCATTTAAAAAGCTCAAAAACCCAGAGTCCCATGTCAACATTCTGTTAATAAGTATGGATGAAAGTGGCAACTCCTATAAAGTCTTTTTATACAGAAAGCTACAGTCAGTAAGAGCCTAATTAATAAGGCACTATCAAAGCCTTATTTGTTAAATTAAGAACTTTTCTCTATTTCAAGTTCCAAACATAGGAAGGATCATGATTTAAGAAGGGTGAGAAGCTAAGGTAGAGTAGAATTTCAGTATTTCTCTGCAACTAAGATTAGTAAAAGTGAACCCAATTTAAAGGATGAGGTCTGTACCCCTGGTTTATAAACATGTGGCTGGTAGAAACTGGGAAAACCTAATTTAAATATCATGAGCAAAGGCTGCTGTAATTTATTGGTGGTGACCATTCATATTATACCATTCTTCACTCTTAGACTTTACCAGTTATTTTTCTAAAAGCTTGCTGCCTACCTGGCTTTTCTTAGGTGAGAGAGCGAATGCTAACTGGGTAATACTTTTTCCTTTTAAACTAATAAGTTAAAGATGAGGCTTTTAATATTCAACTCTCCTTGGGCTTAACCAATTACATTTTAGTTAAGTTTAGTTAAGATAAATTGACTCTAAAAAAAAAAAGAAGATAAATTGACTCTGACTTAGCCGAAAGAATATACAGAGTGTGGTACAGATATATGACTAATATTTGGAATTGTTGGGTCTGAATTGGGTTTTGGTTCATTGTGCTTGAAGTACCTACAAGAAGGTTTGTGCACAGACACTTGGGAGGTCAATGAGAGAGAGAGAACACTGGGAGAGGTATATTCTGGTGCCTCACCTTCCTGGGAATGGGAAAACACTTCCATATGGACCATCATGAGGACTGAAAGGAGCACAGAGCTCTGTTGGTGGTTTGAGAAGTGGGAAGCAACCCCTAAAGTTAGCCAGTATTCTTCTGCAGGTGTGTTGCTGGTAGACAGAGCAAGAGCTCAGTGGATGCAGCAATTGCCCGCGTAGCTGGGAAATCATGAGCAGAAGCCCAGCAGAAACAGCAGCATGTGGAGAGCCTGCTTGAACATGTGTAAGCCAAGAAATACCTTGGTAGGGACCAAGTTCTTACAATTAAATGAGTGAAGGCAACAATTCTGCAGAATACGAGTCACAATGCCAAGGTGAATTATTTGTGCCTACAGGCTGGTGGACAAAAGAGCATTTGGGTTGCATAAAGCTCTAGATCCACAGCACTGAAGACCAGACCCTAACAAGATATCTTGCCAACAACTTGGTACATCCCTGCTAAAAAAATAAATAAATAAAATAAATTAAAAAAAAAAAAAGTCTATTGACTTCAGTCTGATCTTAGCAAGGTCAAGTTTGAGGGAACATTGGATTATGTTTTTAAAGCCATTTTCCATTCTTGAAAATCCTAGATAAAGCTATTTTCTGATAATTAATATTTGTAATTTAATAGGAGATTCAAAAAACCAAAAAGCCCTCAAAAAACTAGAGCTATAGCAGTGAAATGAAAGCATCTCAGCACCTCTCCTGAGAGACCAACATACAAGAAACTCCCTATTAGGGGAGCCAGGAGGAAGGAGGAACTTTGGGAAGAAGTCCAGGGCTGTCTCTGGATTAAGTAAAATGGGCTTCACTGGGTTCCCAGCATAGAGGTGCTAAAAGCCACAAAACTGAGTCATACTTTTGTACATCATCAAAGATAAACTGTTAGAAAATGAATCAAAATTCTTAAGCCACTGAGGTAAAAGAGCAGTTTCTGAGATAATACTGTGTCTAGGCAAGCTTTTGGGTTTTGGATAGGTTCCATCCATATCAGCCTGCTTTAGGTGGCAGACTACACAACTGTCAGCTGAGAGTGGCACAGGAAGGGACAGCCTAGAATGGGCTATGTGCTGTGAGAAGAGGTTCCTTCTTCCAGTTTGATTGGTATGAGTGGCAAATGGTAAGCAACAGAGACACATCTCATTGCCCCCTTTCTTCTGACAGCCTGCTTTCCAACAGGGTTTTAAGCCAGCAGATGCCGTGGGCATTGCCTAATTATCAGTTTGATCAGAGTCCTCTCCTAACGAGTCTGTTAAACTCTTCTGCTGCCAGGTTTTCAAAGATAATTTTTTTAATTGTAATATACAACAATTTTAAAGAGATATAATTCACATGCCATACAATTTATCCATTTACAATTCAGTACATTTTAGTACATTCATAGAGTTGTGAAGCCATTGCCACAATCAATTTAGAGCACTTTCATCACTCCAGAGAGAAACCCCATACCTATTAACAGTCAATTTCCATTGTTCCTAAGCCCCTGGCAACCACTAGTCTACTTTCTGTCCTTATGAACTTGACTATTTGACATTTCATTAAAATGGAATCATACAGTGAGTGATATCATACAAAACATGGTGCTGTCTGTGACTTGTTTCTTTCACTAGCATGATGTCTTCAGCGTTCATCCACATAGGTAACAGAACTTCATTCTTTTTAATGCTTAACTAACCCATTGTGTGGATAATATCACATATTGCTTATCCATTCACCAATTGATGGACACAGATTATTTCCTCTTTTTTGGGTGTTAAGAATAATGCTGCTGTGGGCATTTGCTTACAAGTGTTTTATGTGGACGTTTGTTTTCATTTCTCTTGGCTATACTCCTAGGGGTGGAATTGCTAGGTCATCTGGTGATTTATGTTTAAGCTTTTGAAGAACTGCTGGACAGTTTTCCAAAGCAACTGCACCATTTTAAATTTCTACCAGAAGTATATGAGGGTTATGATTTCTTCACATCATGACTAACACCTATTATTATCTGTCTTTTTTATTATAGTTATCTTAATGAATGTGAAGTGGTATCTTACACAGTTGTTATTTGCATTTCTAATGGCTAATGATGTCAAGCATCTTTCCATGTACTTGTTGGCCACTTGTATTTCTTTGGAAACTGTCTCTTCATATCCTTCCAAAGATACTCTTAAGTCCATGAAAATGTTTATACGGGTTTTGAACCTTGTGCCTGATCATGGCAGAACCACACCATGAAATTCATGCCAGGAACAGGACCTATGAATGATTGGGGCCTACAGCACAGCTAAAATGAGATGGACAAAAGAATGTGGTCACGAAACTGAGGAATCAGAAGCTGAGAAATAGCTTCTAAAACACTGCGATTTTTGTGTCTGTAGTGAGATCATGGTCCCCAGTTGTTCAAACACTAATCTGGATGTTACTGTGGAGGCATTTTGTATTGTGACTAACATCTACAGTTGTCTCAAGGAGATATAAAAGGAGGTTATCCTAGAGAATCTGGGTGGGTATAACTCAATCAGGTTAAAGGTTTTAAAAGTAGAACTGATGTTTCCCTGAAGAAGAAATTGCCCCTATGGACTGTAGCTTTGACTCATGAAGGTATCCAGCCTGCCCTGGCTGATAGCCTACCCTACGGATTTTGGACTTGCCTAGCCAGGCCCCACAATCACAAAAAGTGTAAGCTGGAATCATGTAATATGTAAACCAATTCCTTGATATAGAGATATAGATAGAAATTTCTTTGCTAAAGCTGTGACTGATATAAACACCAAGGAGTTTCTGAGATATCCAAAAGAGTTTCTTGTTCTCCTTGTTTCTGGAAGATATAGGAAGTATGAATGGTGGAAAATACTGTTTGTAAGCAGGTCTCATTCGAAGAAAAATTGTGAATTTGGTCACACCTCTCTTTGATGTCCTTCCCTTTCAGATCACAGGTCTTTATCTGCGGTATTTCTATCTCCTGCTCCCTTATCATTCAGTAATGGCAGTGAGTATCATATTATAAGGCCTCTATTATTTCTTTCAGGCATGTCTCAGCCTCATTTCCAGGGTTAGAATATTTCGTGTATTCTGAAACAACTTGCCTTCCATCTGCCTAAAAACAACTCTGTTTCATAGAAATTCTTCCTAATATTGAGGTGAAATCTTCTTCTGCTGTGTTAAACCTATAGCTCATAACTTAGAGTCATAACTTCTTAATGTGTGATTGCATACATACTATTATGGGTGGATTCAAGAAGATTATGTGACTCCACAAATGTTAAGACTTAAAAATTTGCTCCTAATCATTCTCTTGTTAGAGATGTGTTTCAGAATAGCTCTTTTTTTTTTTTCAACGTTTATTTATTTTTGGGACAGAGAGATACAGAGCATGAACGGGCGAGGGGCAGAGAGAGAGGGAGACACAGAATTGGAAACAGGCTCCAGGCTCTGAGCCATCAGCCCAGAGCCCGACGCGGGGCTCGAACTCATGGACCGCGAGATCGTGACCTGGCTGAAGTCGGACGCTTAACCGACTGCGCACCCAGGCGCCCCCAGAATAGCTCTTTTTAAAACTGAAGCTTACTGAAGACAATGGGGTGTGGTGGTAGATGGGGTTGAACCTCTATGATCCAGCTTGGAAGTAGTAGAGGATGACACAAAGCCTGGGTGACTTTGACGGGTTCTTAATTAGGCACTCATTAATCCTTTAATATCTTCAAAGTCTTGTTCCAGAGATCTTGGCTTTGGCAAAGTATGATGCATCCTTAAATTTTCAGCCCACATGGCTTTGAAAGGAAACTCTTTTGGGGGTGAAGGGATGTTTCTGATCCCCTTACACTTACCTCATCAAAGTGTGTTTTCACTCTGCCTATTTGATGTCTGAGAGGCCTCATTAGGAGCTCATTTTATTATCCCTGTTAAAAGAGTTTCTTTCCTGTGGAGACTGGAAGTTACATTTTGCAGCATGTATACTTCTAAGGTCTCTCCAGAACCTAGACAGATTTGGAGTTCTAGTCTCCAAGGCTCCACATACAGACAAAACTCCCCAAGTTGCTCCCCAGTGCTCTTGGGAAATCAGTTCACACCTGGGGTTTGGACTCTTGGCATGCTCACTTTATAGGCTCTTCTTTTCATGAGGTCAGGAGAGTGATTCCACGTGTGGCATTTATAATGGGTGCTTTTGGTAACCTTGAATTCTCTGTCACCTTTTAAAGGGCTCTAAAAAAAGACTGTAGTCTAATAGGTCATTGGACCAGCTCAGTAACTTCCTGGCAGGCTTGGCTCCATCTTCAGAAAAGAGAAGTGTTGGGAAACCAAAGCCATTGAAGTATTCATGCCTTTTCACTTAAAAATGGGGAAAATGAGCCCTCGCCAACTTCTTAGGATCTAGGATCAAAGTGGTTAGCAATGCCATGGATTCTTCTTTATTCTGCTTTTTTAGATCTGGTTGCTTTATCCTTCGTATCCACCTTGGAACCTAAAAGGGGCTGGGTCATCTTAAGCACCCCCTTGCATCTCTATTCACTTCTTGGGCCTTTTCCCTAGAATCTTTGTTGGAGATTTTCCTCATCTTATGCACAGTGCCACTCCCTGGCACATCAGAGTCCTTAGCTGAATCGCATAAAAGGAGTCTTTCCTTTCAGAAGCTGTGGAATGAGTAAATTTTCTGGCTCATACTTAATAGAAATAGAAAACAATTCTAGGTTTCATACTAGAGCATTCAGAGTGTTAGCAAATAGGAAATGTCGTACAACTGCAGAAACATGGTCATCATGGACAGTAGGGAAGCCAGGGGACCAAAGTATTCACCTCTAGAGCATCTCTCTTTTCAAAGTCTTCAAGTCAGCTTCCAAGGGCTATCAATTATTTCTTCGACTCCTGCCTGATTGTACATTTTTTATTATTGTCATAGGAAAGTGTATTACAGGAGATAGGGGGATTAAAGGTTGGTATCTATTAGATTATTGTTTCCTACCCTTTGTCAAACCTTGGTATTATGACTCAAGAGAAGAGCAAAATAAACTCCCAACAGAAGGACTTCAGCATTGAGAACTAAAGTTTATCCTTCCATCTTGACTCATCCTGTGTCCCACATATTTTGCTTCATTTCCTGGCAGAACACAAAATTGTCCTGAACTGGAATATTTCATTGTGAGTGGGTCAGAATTCTCTGCACAAATAAATTTCTTAAATCTTATTTTGTGCTTTCACAAGGTATGATCATTTATGAGCAAATCAAGTAACACTTTTGTTATCTTCAACTAACAGAAATGGTCACATCTACATAAGGTGATACATGTAATCAATCCAATTTTTCAAGTCTTCCTCCAATTTTTCTCAGATTTATTTGTCTCCCACTATAAAAGTATCTAAAAGTAAAACTATGATTTAAAAAAATTCCTCTATGAGTTCATGAATTTACATAAACTGTATGTGTTTATTTGTGTCTGGGGCTCTCCTTCATATCTGGACTACCATTTGGGCAGAGTCTTTACATATGCCTACAAACAGTCTAAAAAAGCAATGGGTACTCAAAATGTATTTGTTGAATAGATACACATTCTCTTATGATTTTATATATCAACAAGGAGCTGATTATTAATTAGGAGATACTTATTAATCTCAGGGTAGTTGCTTGTATGAGTCAGTTAGAAAACATTTATTAGATGTCCCTTACGTATTCAGAGAAGAAAAATAAACAGAAATGAAAGCTTTATATATTGAGAGTGTTATTATTTTTAGAGCTAATTTTCTATGTTCTCTTGTCCCAGAAATCTAAGTCCCTGTTTCTTTGCACCATGCTGTGTCCAGACTTTCTTTTGATGAAAACAATAACAACAGCCAAGTATTTGTAGTCTGCTCAGTCACGATTGATGCCTACACTGAGTCTTCCCCACCCACTCCCAGTGGTTAAAAATAATTAGAACTCAAGGTATTGGCAACAACCTGGGTTTTGCTAGCCAATGACTTTTCCCACATGATCCAATGGAAAAAGAATTTTCTGCATGAGAACAAAATACTCAAGTACAGTAAAAATGGCATTCCGATATGAGTTCTGCTTTCATTTTTCTGATATTATGAGGATTTAAACAATTTAATAATTTTATAAAACTGAGGGAAATTGTCAAAATCTCCTCATGATTTAAAGAGTGTAATCACTTGAATTTTCTGGCTTAAAGTAGAGAGACGTTTAAGATCAGTTTCTTTATTTGTAAAGTGGGAATTATGATAGATGAAGCAGAATTCCATACATGGTTAGAAACTGTGCATCCTAGATTCCAGTAAAAAATGTGGTACAGATCATTGGTAGGGAGAATGAATGGAAGGATGAGAAAAGAACTGACATGATATTAGATGAAAAGCTTCAAGAAAGTGGTACCTGAGAGTCCATGAAGAGTGGTGAGATGTGACACAATCAGATTAGGGATAAACATCCCCAAACCATGAATAATAATTACCCATAAAAGTAGAAGTGTTGAACTTAACTTACAGAAGAGTCCCTCACCATGGGCAAAATTGTTGCTATGAAACACTTCATATCTGGGTAGCTGAAAATAACTATCTTCCTATTAGTTCCCTTGGAGTATATCAAATATTCCCCCCAGAATTCTATCAGACCAAAGTCTGTTGGATGTTTCCTTTGAGACCAACTGGATTGATTTGTAGCTGGTACTTACTAGAAAATCAAGGATGAGAATGACTAAGTTGGCTAATTGACCAGACTACATCCATGAAGGTCCTAAAGTATGAAGGAGAACTATTGGCCTACTCTTACATAGATAATCAGCATGTGGTCTTAAAAAGTAGAAGACCCAGCTCTTTTCCAGGCAGACCAAAAATTGAAAGGAAAATGAAACAAAATTCCTTTTTTGCTTCATTCCCATTGTGTGTTCTCCTTGTTGAAAGCTATGTCCATCTAATATCCCTTGGCCCATTTGTGGAAATATTTACTAGGTTTATTCACTGGGGAATTAACCCATTTCAACCTTACCAACTTCTCTTGGTACTTTAACATGTATTCCTTGAGTCTATCTTATATAAAATGCAAATTATTTGATAACTGCTTTGTTCATAACTTAAATCCTAAGAATCTTGTTATAATGTTATTCAAGCAAAAGGACTCTGTATAAAGTACAAATAAGTAAAATAGAATCATATGGTTTCTTGAGAGGAGTCCAAAGCAATATCATACTTTTAACAATACCCATATTTAAAGGACATGCATCTAACAGAGTCTTTTTGACAAGTTTTCTTCCAAATATAGCTTTTTTACAAGATAACCAATGGCAAACAACTGGATGTTTTGGTCAGTATTATCCAAGAAATTGAAATTTTGCTCCTTTTGAGGCTTAATTAGGAAGTAAAGCATGAAATCAGATGCAAAAACCTTCAGTACTACTATTTGGGGACCTGAGTTAAACCATAAAAGAAAATTCCTAAGTCTCTTTCTCAAGTGATACTAACTGGCTTTGATTTCCCATGGTTCATGGAGGAAGCAATTTACCATACTAAGGAATAGTTTGAGTGTCCCATACATCTGCCTGTTTCATTTGAAATCATGAGGTAGGATCCTGACTCATCTGAACATTGTCCAGGACACGGGGAAGATAGTTTCCTTTTATTTATTTTTTTAGACTTCTTCTGTAACCAAAAGTACTCCAGGGACAACACCTCCATTCATGGACTCAGCAACTGCATTAGGCCATACCAGCCTGGCACTTTGGTTGAGCCAGTCAACATTACTGGTGTCAAGGTAACAAAATTATCTGCCAGATTGCTGTTAAACCCATTAGTTTATTGAATTCCAATGCCAAGTTTGTTCTTTTTATTTTGTCCAGAATATCACAAACTAATTATGTAAGTTCTGTTTCTTTAAGGCCTTCTTCAGGTCTTATCTCTTCTCAGTATTCACCCCAGTCACAACAACTTTGATGCTGCCTTTGAAATCATTACATTTTTAAAAATCCATTGACACAGACACATATTTGTTAAATTTTTAATGTATATGCTTTATTTCTCATGATTTCTAAAATAATCGTTGGCTATAAATTGAGCACTATCCCTGTCTCATGGACTTGATTATCTAGTGAGATTTTTTGGTGAAAACTACCAATAGTAAGTGATGTAACTGCTTCTGTAGGGAGCGATGGTGACCCAGCAGAGGGGCATGTAAAACAGATTGGTGACTCAGAAGCCTTGTGGGAGATATCAAGAGTCTCTCTGTGAGCCAAATAAAAACGGTAAGGAGGAAGGGTATTTCAAAGAGAAAAGAATGGACAGAGACATGGGAATATTTGAAAGTATGGCATATACTTCTGAGAATGGCAGGTTGTTCAGTGTGACTGAAGTTCCTATTGGGAGCTTGGAGAAATAATGGGACATGAAGATAGTCAAGGCATTCTAAGGAGACTATACTTTTTGGCACTTGAGAACCCTCAAAAGATTCTAAGCAAAGGAGTGATGCTATCATATTTGGATGTTAGAGATATGGTAACTGAAGTACTGTGGGATGGTTTGGAGGGCAGTGAGGTCAACAGAAAACTACCCTAAGCAGATGACACTAAAAGGTGATTAGGACCTTATCTAGAAAAATAGTTAATTCAAGGAAATGGTTTACTAAAACACTGGCCATTGGGGGTAGGACATGAGACTTCTTAGATGACTCACGATTTCTGATGTTTGTCATTGGATCAAATATGGTGCATGAAAATAAATAGGGAATAAGGGATGAGAAAGGAGTAGGAGGAGAGATGAAGGAGAAGAACAAAGTCTGGGAAGGGGGTTTAGAAAATGAGTTTGGTTTTGAACATGGGCTTTTTGACAACAATTATTTGGTTTTTTGTTTTTTTTTTTATATCAAGTAGGATACTGAAAGTAAATCTCAAGAGAGAAGTCTGACTGGAGCTTTATGTTTGTGAGTTATTACCAGAGAGATAATTAAAACCATGAAATTGAATAAAATTCCAAGGCAATGTAAAATGAGAAAGTGGCCAAGGACAGAATTCTGGGGAATGCCATAATTTAAGCTGAGGACAGAGGAAAAGGATGGCAGAAGAGAATGAAGGGTAGTTGCAGAGGCAGGTGGAAAGTTGGATGAGAGCAGGGTCCAAAACTCCAGAGGTGGGAGCTAGATGATTGTGTTAGTTTCCTAGGGTTGACATAACAAATGAACGCAAAGGTAAGATAACAGAAATGTATTCTTTAATAAGAGCTGGAGACTATAAGTATGAAATCCAAGGATGCTCAGTGCCATGCTTCTTCTGCAGGCTCTAGGGAAGAATACTGTTTTGCTTCTTCCTAACTTCTAGTGGCTCTTGAAAATCCTTGGTGTTTTTTGTAACTGCGTTACTGCAATCTCTGCCTCTGTCTTTTTATGATCTTCTTCCCTTTGTGTGTTTCTAGGTCATCTCTTTTTCTTAGAAAGGACACCAGTCATTAGATTTAGAGCCCACACTAATCCAGTATAATCTCATCCTTAATTAATTATATCTTCAAAGACTTTGTTTCCAAATAAGGTCACATTGTAAGGTTCCAGGTGGACATGGATTTGGTGTGGGGTGGGGGCAGTACCATTCAACCCATTACAGTGCTCAAGGATTATATATCATATCACCTTCACATATATATAAGATCCTTTACATCCTCAACAGAAATAATAGCTTTTCTCTGGGAATTTCTCAGCTCTATCAAGGAGAAGATCGATTTATGAAAGAGACAGAGGAACGGAGTGGGGCGAGAGGGGGAGAGAGACAGAAAAGGGCCCTAGAAGGAGAGAGGAAGCAAAGTCAGTGTTGATCCTTTATTAGTTTTCTTCCCTAAGACACATTTAATTGCCCCCTCTTTCTGTGGAGCAGGGGCTATCTCTCTTGCCTGCTTTAAGAGTGAAATTTGTTACCACACGTGTAGTGCTTTAGGAGCAGCACAATCAGATGTTATTATCTATCATCACTCTAGCAGGATTTGGCTTGTCACAGCACCACTGCTTGAGAACACACAGGACCAAAGAGAATAGTTACTCGGGGTAATTAAGTTTAGATAAATCTGAGCTGCGTGGTTCCATGTGAAGAATAAAGACTAGAGAAAACAAGAATCTACGAGAGGAAGGTGGAATATTCTGCTGGCTGCTCAACTAAATGTTCAGTCAGACCTGATGTTGTGATTTCTCTTGATGACAGGTGAGGCTATATGAACATGGGATGGTTACCTAAACATGTAGGGAACATGTTAGTGTTACTTGAAACAGTCCCTGAACCTCCACGGTGTTTACATAGGCAAAATAGCAGTCTAAAAGCAGCAAGTAATATTTGAAATATTATATCTCATACCAGCTTCCAGTTGGCCGTTAAACTCCAGGATTCGTGCATACATAGAAATAGAGATAAGGAGGGAATTATTGGGACTCTGGATCAAAATGGCTCCAGTTCTGGAGGTATATGATTTAGTTACTGGTGCTAACTAGACTGATGTTTGCTGATATCCATCTTATAATACAGAATTGTGTCCATTATAGTGTCGTTTATATTTAATGAATAAAGGAGTCAGCTTTTTAAATTAATCACAGAAGATCATGATCATGGTAGCTCCCACTTATGATTCAAAAATCCCCAGTTTTTTTCATCATCAGGAAAATGCAAATTAAAACCACAATGAGATACCACCTCACACCTGTCAGAATGGCTAACATTAACAACTCAGTAAACAACAGATGTTGGTGAGGATGTGGAGAAATGGGAACCCTCTTGCGCTGCTGGTGGGAATGCAAACTGGTGTAGCCACTCTGGAAAACAGTATGGAGTTTCCTCAAGAAAATTAAAAATAGAACTACCCTGTGACCTAGCAGTTGCACTACTAGGTATTTATCCAAAGGATACAAAAATGCTGAATCAAAGGGGCACATGCACCTAATTTTTATAGCAGCATTAACAATAATAGCCAAATTATGGAAAAAGCACAAATGTCTATCAACTGACAAATGGATAAAGAAGATGTGCGTCGGGCTCTGGGCTGATGGCTCAGAGCCTGGAGCCTGCTTCTGATTCTGTGTCTCCCTCTCTCTCTGCCCCACCCCCGTTCATGCTCTGTCTCTCTCTGTCCCAAAAATAAATAAACGTTGAAAAAAAAAATTAAAAAAAAATAAAAAGGGGCGCCTGGGTGGCGCAGTCGGTTAAGCGTCCGACTTCAGCCAGGTCACGATCTCGCGGTCCGGGAGTTCGAGCCCCGCGTCGGGCTCTGGGCTGATGGCTCAGAGCCTGGAGCCTGCTTCTGATTCTGTGTCTCCCTCTCTCTCTGCCCCACCCCCGTTCATGCTCTGTCTCTCTCTGTCCCAAAAATAAATAAACGTTGAAAAAAAAATTAAAAAAAAAAAAAAAGAAGATGTGGTGTGTAAATGCAATGGAATATTAGTGATCAAAAAGGATAAAATCTTGCCACTTGCAACAATTTGGATGGAACTAGCATGTACTATGCTAAACAAAATAGAGAAAGATGAATAACATATGATTTCGCTTGTGGAATTTAAGAAACAAAACAGATGAACATAGGGAAAAGGAGGAAAATATAAGATAAAAAGAGAGAGGGAGGCAAGCCATAAGAGACTCTTAAATTCAGAGGACAAACTGAGGGTTGCTGGGGTGAATGAGTAGGGGGTTGGGCGAAATGGGTGATGGGCATTAAGGAGGGTACTTGTTGGGATGAGCACTGGGTGATGAATCACTAAATTCTACTCCTGGGACCGTTACTATACTATATGTTAACTAACTTGGATTTAAATGAATGAGTGAGTGAGTGAATGAATGAATGAATGAATGAAAGAAAGAAATACCTGGAGTTTGGAAAGACATTCCAGGAGACTTGCAATTTGACAGTGGCATATTTTTTTTCAGTTTTTAAATCAGTAAGTAAAATAATTATTGTAGCATTTTTTCTTTTACTAATATAGCTTCAGAAGTCCTGAATGTATATTGAGTATGGGCAGTGATCAAAGGCGATCAGGAAGAAGGGTTCCTGACTTGGTCACAACTGAAATTGTCACTTTCCTCAGGGTGTTAGGCCTTGATGATTTTTTTTTTAACCTTTATTTATTTTTGAGACAGAGAGAGACACAGCATGAACGGGGGAGGGGCAGAGAGAGAGGGAGACACAGAATCGGAAGCAGGCTCCAGGCTCTGAGCCATCAGCCCAGAGCGTGACACGGGGCTCGAACTCGCGGACCACGAGATCGTGACCTGAGCTGAAGTCAGACGCTTAACCGACTGAGCCACCCAGGCGCCCCGGGCCTTGATGATTTTTAACATTTTGTTTCTTAGTCATAAAGCATTGGTTGAAGATAAGAAAGCAAATAGAATTCTGATGTTCAAAATAGTTAATGAATGACTGGGGTGCCTGAGTGGCTCATTCAGTTGAGTGTCTGACTCTTGATTTTGGCTCAGGTCATGATCCCAGGATTGTGGGTTAGAGCCCCACATCGGGCTCCATGCTGTGTGTGGATCCTGCTAAAGATTCTCTCACTCTGCCCCTCTCCCCTGCTTGCCCCTCTCTCTAAAGTAAAATTCAAAAAAAAATAGTTAATGAATTATGTAACTTGAAAGGACAATAATTATGAAATTCTGCCCCATATGAATATCACTGGCTTTGTAGTTTCATTCTTCAAATCAAAAATCCCTATATAGGACATCTGGAATTTCAAAATTAAGTGCTAAATAGAAAAAAACATATATTGTGGCAGTTATTTAAAATGGCTACTCATTTATTGGCAATAAACATTATCCATTCCTAAAATCCATTAGTTATAAATTAGTTATATCTATAAATGCCGTCCTGAAACTTCTCTCATCTTAACATTCAAAAGATTTGTATGTATGTTGTATGTACACACACACACACACACACACACACACACACACACTAAGTGATTTCAAAATATAAAATTTAAATAATTCAAATAGAAAACATGAAAGCACTTCCCTATTTTTGATACTTTAAATTTCAATTTATATTTAAGTATATATTCAGCCCAAATTCAGATACACCATTATATGTTATTTTTTAAAACATATGCTATCAAATTATATTTTATCTTACAAAATTGACTTAAAGTATGCATCACTTATTAAGTAAAAATTTGTCTTTATATATTCCATATAAAGATTCATCATTATTATCCTCCCCATCTCACCTGTTTCTGAAAAAAATTTTTTGAACTGATGTTATATATATATTCAATCCTTGTATACTATGTCTGTCACTAAGCAATTATTAAAATAAGCTTTATAATATAATTAATGGCCTACTGATAAAAATAAAATACACTCACTTAAAATCACATCATCATGCACCATACAAAAATAAAAAAATGATACTTCAATCATTTTCGTTCAGTCTCTTAGATTATATACTACTAGTAGAGGAAGTTTTGTGTCAAAAAAGGTTTCCAAACACAATTATAGATGAAGCATAGTATAGATACCTATCTAGATAGATAGATAGATAGATAGATAGATAGACAGACAGATAGACAGATATAGATATAGATAGTATAGACATAGTATATAGTATATAGATATAGTATATAGTATAGATAGTATGAAGAGGCAAAACATAAAACATTTTATAGAGTAATAACAGTTGCCTGAAATGATAAGGAATATATTATTTGTCAACATCTATTCCTTCAAGCATCATACATTGAGCTGCTTTTCTGTTAGGTGATGCCAAAATGTCCAAACAACATATGAAACCTGACCATCCACTCAACATTTATGGACATCTGTAAGGCTCCTCTGTCAGTGACTATGTTAGGCTCTGGGATTATAATCTTGAAAGAAGTGGGCAAGTTTCTAGCCTTCATCAGAGACAAACAATAAACAAATAAATCTACCAAAAATTTAAAATCATGAAGAGAACTACGAAGGAAGCTGAATCACAATAATATAAATAACAGTTTTAAGATTTTCAGCATTAGGGTTCACTTTAGACATATCATGGAAAGTTTTACTACACTTACAAATAACATGCTAATATTACCAATTTTGGCAATATAAGTACAAAACTACAGATAATGGGTTGTCAAATGTAAGAATGAGAAGAAGTGAAAAGAAATGAAGGGGACTGATATCCTCACCCAAAAAACCTGTGATTAATTAAAGGATATTATCTATAGCTGCCCTATTTAGTACAGTTACCAGTAGCCACAAGTGGCTGTTTAATTTTAAATGAATTAAAATTAAATATAGTTTTAAATTCTGTTGTTCCTCATTTGAACTTGCTGCCAGATTTCAAGTACTGTTTTCACTGTGGGTAGTTGGATACCATATTGACAGAATAGATATGAACATTTCTATTATCAAGAAGTTCTATTGGATAGTTCTGGCCTGTGGTGAGCAGATAATGAAGTGAGTATTTAAGAGTACTATTTGGGAGCATCTGGATGGCTCAGTTGGTTAATTGTCTGACTCTTGACTTTGGCTCAGGTCACGATCTCATGATTGGTGTGTTCGAGCCCTGCGTCCAGCTCTGCATTGACAGCATGGAGCATGCTTGGGATTCTCCCTCTCTCCCAGGAGTATGCTTGTGTGCTCGCTCGCTATCTCTCTCTCTCTCTCTTTCTCTCTCTCTCTTTCTCAAAATAACTAAACTTAAAGAATACTGTCTGAAGTAGCAGAGGAGGTCATTGGTGGAACTGAGATCAGTAGTGTAATGAGAATGAGAGAACATGAGACAAGAAGGCAGCTAAACCCTCATCAGTCAGAGCAAGAAGGTCAATAGTAGAGTGATAATGCTTAACTGAGAATTTTATATTCCTATGAAGTGCTGTATTTAGAATCACTGAGATAACCAATATAAGCTCTAAAAATAGAAAATATTCTTACAGCGTGGCACTGAGGAAGAGGAGAAGCATGGGTAGAAAATATTGGCTCTAATTGTGTATCTTTTGGTACTGTTTTATTTTTAATCTTTTGGACATATCACTTTGCTTTTAAAAGTGTTTTTAAGAAAATCGTTTTTGTTTCTTTTGAGGAAATGAATTGACAGGGTAAGAGTTTAGGTAGACAGAATACTTAATGGGGTTTTTGCAATAGTTTAGGGGAGAAATAATGGGTTTTCTCTGCAATTTGTAGACAATCAAGTGATCCAAGTCTTTCAAAAAAAGGTGGGAGTACAGCAGTGTAAAGGGAAGAAAGAATTAGAACAGAACGTTTATGGGGTGGAGATCCTTGATGTAGCCAAAAGCTGACGCATACATTAAATTCAAGTTATTGGCCTACTTGTGTATAGTGGTTTTTGTTTGGTTGGTTTTTTGTTTTTTTTACCCTTGTCTAACAATGATTTGAGGGAAAGATATCTAATTCATCTCAGGGCCTAAAAATTAGCCCAGGGAACAATAAGGTGTTCAGAGGGAGTATTCGTCTGACACATCTCTGCCCCTGACATACACACTTCCCTAGCTAATGAGACCAGAACATCAGAGACTGAGCTGGAGAGTGTGTAGCCTCATTAAAGAATTCTTGGAAAGGACAGGGAATGAAGTTAAGCCATTCTATCTATATGCTTGAAGAATGAACAGTGATCCTTCCCATGCAGTGTTCCAGTTCCTTCAGAGATACGCAATTAAGGAAAAACAGTGAATACTGTATTCTTATATTTATCATGTTAATGCTCCAATTGGCAGGCTCAAGAGGTAATAGGGTCTCCTAGAATGCACCTGTGAATAGAACTCCATGTCCTTGATACAAATATTAAACACACAAGTTACCAGATCACTTGTCCTGCCAACTATGAACTTACTGCTCTACTTATTTGCTATTTGTTTTTGTTTCCTTTTTCCCTTTAAAAAAAATTTCCCCCAAATAGGTAGTTTGCAGCCATTAAGGATGGCATATGAATAAAAAATAAATAAATGCTAGAATTTTTCTGTAAAAACCAAATGTTATGAACCTCTGACCAAATTTTCTTTAGTGAATTCGAAACATGTTTCCCCTCCAGTCCAAACCGGCTGCAATGGTATATAAAGTATCAAACCAAAACAGTATAGGTGGAAACAGAAATAAGAAAGGCATCTGTGTGGACCAGGAACATAACCCATACAGAAAGCTGTGAGTAAGGCTGAAGCCACAGATGTACGGGGCTCTGAGTCTGGAAACAAGTAATGATCATAGGAATTAATCTCCTGCAAGGTAGAGAGGACTAAAATTGTCACCCAGGATAGGGGAGCAGTGAGCTATAAGCTACTTAAAACCACCCAGGAAAAGGGACCTGGAAACATTTGCTCAATGTGATTCAAAATTACTATGGGCAGCTAATGGCTGCTGCTGTGTCTCTTGTTGTTTCTTCTTTTGAATGGGAGAGTGAGTTTGTTGGCAATTATCCTGTTTCATCATTGTATGTTGAGTGAGTGGGAGGCAGATAAGTTGTCTTTTTAGTTCTGGAGTTGCATCCCAATGTGACACAGATCATAAGATCCTGGATTTAGAGCTTGATGCCTTGATTGGATGAGTCTTTCGGGGTGTAATAGGGAAGGGTTGAATAAACTTTGTGTGTGGGAGAAATGTAATTATAACCAAGAGGGTGGCCTATGGTAGATTTTATTACTGTTCCTAATGTTTGACCCTTCCCTGGGTCCACACCCACTGTCATGAGACTTTGCCAGTTCTTCCCATTAGAGTCAGAGTACATTCCCCCATCTCACTGATTCTGAGCTTGGCCATGTGCCTTGGTGTGGCCATTAGAATGTTAGCAGATGTCACATGATTAGAGACTTGAACTGTTCTAGTCAGGTTGGGCTTGGTCCCTTTCATTTTTGCCATTGCTCTGGGTAGCCTACTGGTCCCAGAATTATGTAACATGTGTGAGAAGCACACATGACCTGAACTCACAGTCTGGAACTAAACCTAGCTGAGCCCAGCTGAGGTTAGCCAAACTACAATCAATTCAAAGATGCATGATATGCAAATAATTTCTTTCTGTTCTAGTCCACTGATTTTGGAATTTTTTTTTACAAGAAGTACCATTATGATGATACTTGAATAAAATATTCTCTTACTACACAGAAAAATTAATTCAAGACAGTTTAGAGATACAAATATGAAGTGAAAATACGAAGATTTTTTAACAAAAAAAGTAAAATATTTTAAGAAATTTTTGAAGGATAAACCAGAAGGACCAAGTATAAAAATTATTAATTTTCCTACATTTAATTTTAAAACTCTTTTTTAACAAGGGGTGCCTGGGTGGCTCTGTCCATTAAGCGTTTGACTTCAACCAGCTCAGGTCATGATTTCATGGTTCCTGAAGTCGAGCCCTGCATTGGACTCTGTGTTGGTAGCTCAGAGCCTGAAGCCTTCTTTGGATTCTGGGTCTCCCTTTCTCTCTCCCCCTCCCCTGCTTGTGCTCTATATCTCTTTCTCAAAATAAATAAACATTTAAAAAATTAAAGCTCTGTTTAACAAAAGACATCAAATATCTGGATAAATTACAAAGCACACAGACTTGGAGAAGATATTTGAAATGGTTATTGATTATGCTCATCAAAATATTATTATCCAGAATATATATATAGGAACAACACAATAAGAAAAATCTACACAAATAGTAGAAAAATTGACAAAGGACCTGAATAGAGTATTCACAAAGAAGAAACCCAAATGGTTCCTAGACACATACAAAGGTGTTAAATTTTGCTAGTGATCAAGGAAATTTAGAATAAAATAACAACAAGATATTTAATATTTGTCAGATTGGCAAAATTAAGCAAAAATCACATAAGACTAAATCTTGAGGAGGATGCAGAATAATGGGCTCTCATATAATTATGGTGGGAGGAGTGTAATTTGACCCAGCCACCTAGGAGAATAGTTGGTATTGTGTAGTGAGAACGAAATCCAATGTAATTGCCTCTTTTGATATTAAACAACAGTGCACCAAACATTTTTTTCTGTTCCTGTATTAGACAAGTCTGAGATCAGGCATACTTTTCTCTTTGTTAAGTAATACTCAGCTATTTGCTTCAGGGAAATATCTTCTTCTGGAAGATAACTCTATGAGGCTACAAACATAACTTATTTATCGCAACTAATAGCTTTCCCATTAAGACTTGCTTCGGGAGTCTTGCTTCAATCAATTCAAAACTGTTATGTCATAAGCTGCCCAATCCCAACTAGTTCCTGACATGCAAGATACACTTTAAAATCACCTAGCCCATATCCTAAAACCATATAAATGCTATCTTCTAATTTCCCTATTTTGAGGTATTAGTAAGACTCTGCTGTGGTTGTGTTTTTCTTTACCTGCAGTAGGCCTGAGAAACTTAGCTTTGCTTCATCAGCAGTATTTCCCTGTCCCCCCCACCCAGCCCCCACTTGGGGTGTTCCTGGAGAACTGATACTGGTAAAGTTGAATGTTCATATACTATATGACTGAGTAATTCCAACTTCAAGTATAAAACCTAAAATTGTATCATTCAAACTATGAGTTTAGGCTGTTTAGTAGAATAGGAAATCAACATGGTGAATCACAACCCACATTTGCCTTTTTTAGAATAGGATAGATCAGACAGGAATGGATAAGAGTGGGATGGAATAGAATAAAATAGAATAAATGGTAAATCATAAGAATAGTAAAACAATAGAAGGTGGTTTTATTAAATTTTGGTTTCAGTATATGCATGTGTACATGTGTGTATTAAGCCACTGCCTTAAATAAACCCTTGCATATGTATACAAGGAGATATTAAAAATATTTATAATAAGAAAAACTAGGAACAACCTCAATGATCACCAAAGAATAGAAAATAAATATTTATATAGTGAATACTGTATAGCAGTTAAAACAAGTGAACCAAAGTTATACATCAGTACAAGCAAATCTCAAAAACATATCAAGTAAAAAAGCAAGTTATGCAATGCACACACCTAATAAGAAAAACTACACTAAATATTGCTTGGGAATACAGTAATCCAGACAATATTATGCAAAAAATATAAAACTTGGAATAATTAACACAGAATTCAGAGCAGTGGTTTTCTGTGCAAAGGTTGAGAGTGAGAGAATGAGGAAGCGAGGAAGTGATGGAAGGTAGTGAAAGAGAGTGAGAGAGGAAAGAGGGGAAGATACCAAAGAGGGATAAACAGGGCCTCAAGTGTCTTGGTATTTTGATTTCTTAAAAAAAAAATCTGGATTTATGGCAAAATGTTTCAATGTTAAAATTTGGTGTGGGGAATAGCACTTAGTATTTGTGGTCCAGGCATTATTTCAAAAACTTTACTACGTGTTATTTGCAAAGCTATTTGTTAGTATTTTCCCTGTATTTCTTGGTCTGTTTAAACTACTTCAAAATTTGAAAAATAGAAGCAGAGGCTAAATGTTATATTAAATCTAAAGGGTGGGTATATGGGCATCCATTATACTGTATTCTCTGTAATTTTCTGTATGGCTGAAATTTTTCGTTTAGAAGGCATGTTTTAAAAAATCATTTATGATAGGACTGATAATTAATCCTTTATCTAAAACCCTAGAATCCAGAGAATGCATTGAAGTGTTTATGATGACTGGTGCATGGATTATTTTTTTCTCACCAGAGTTCCATTAAAAAGTTCATTGTCATTTTGTAAAGAATCAAGTTGGTTATCTGTAGATTGCAAAGAGGGTAGCTCTCCTCAGAGGAAGTGCATAAAGTTGCATCAAAGCCATACTTGCTCAGCCCATGCCATTCAGGTCTCCATCTCTTCCTTCCTCTCCTCCAAATAACTGAAAACCATTTCCAGAAATAGTGACAGAGAAAGTTCCCATGCCTTCTTTGAGAAAAGGGCTGGATCTAAAGAAAACAAAAATTAATAATATCACACTGGGTGGGCTGTGGGAAAGAAAAGATTGCTTCAGGGCAAGGGATCATTGGAACAGCCCTTGTTTTTGGCCTTTACATCTGGGATGTCTTCACCAATCCGAGAGTGAGATCTTAATTGGTTTTATTATGCGATGGAAACAGTCTACATCAAAATCATTCAGGAACTTCTCATGAGTTATAACTCAACAACCAGCTCTCTGAGTGGTATGTGTAGCTTCTATTTGAATGGCTCTGTTGATGCTGGAGGCACTTAACTCTGCAGAGGATGATCCTCCAGTTGGACCATTATTCCACAGTACCGAGAAGTTGTTTGATGGAACTGGCTAAGTTAGCCTCTTAATTTAGTATCTTCTAAACAAGAGCCCAGTTCTCTTCCCAGCTCTCTGTCCTCCCTCTTGGAAGAACTTGGCTAATAGCCTGGTTTTAGATACAAAACTGGAGACATAGTTCCACTGCTCAAAGACTTCAAGCAACATCATGTCTCTCTTGGTCTTTCCCTTACATGAATAAGATTTTTCTTAAAAAAAATGAAAATAATAAATAGATTTTAAAGTGGTTTTGAAGCCCATACTTGAAAGGACAATGTGGGACTCAACAAAAATATGAAGTATTTAGTAATATGAAAAATAGCAATGCTAATAGTAATACCAAACAGTCTTTATTGACTGGTTACTCTGTACCAAGTACTGTTCTAAACATTTTACAAACTCATTCTTGTAACAACTCTATGAAAGAGGTAATTATTACTCCCATTTCATAACTGGGAAGCAGAAGCTTTGGAGAAATCAGTTGCCCACAGTAGGAAAATCACTGGTAGAGCATAGTGGAGTTTAGAGATGTTTTTCAACCTCCTTCTTACATGTGAGAGAATGAGGGGTCTTAGCAGGGTACATTGTTAACATGAGGAAGCCCACTTGGGTCTTTCTTGGTCTCTTTGAAGTCATTCAAAATTTGAAAACTAGAAGGAGAGGCCAAATGGTATATTAAATCTAAGGTGTGGGTATATGGACATCCGTTATACTATATTCTCTGTAATTTTCTGTATGGCTGAAATTTTTCATTTAAAAAGCATGTTTAAAAAAATACATGATTACATTCTTCACCCCATAGATAGAAGAGGATGCTTGCCTAAGTCCTCTAATTCAGCTAAATCAACACTGGGTTCACACCTTTGCCTCTAGCCGAGAAAACTTAGGACCAGAGAGGCTAAATAATTTGTTCACAGGCATTTAGTTAATAGAATGGCAAAGGTATAAAAGCTCACATCTGTCTCTAGACTCAGCCTGATTTTCTTAACTATGAATTTGGTTTTCTCGACTATGAATTTGGTTTTCTCCATCAATTTTTTCTTTCATTGATTTTAATTTGCTTTAATCTTCATGGATTGCAATTTTGTTTAGAAATGGGTTCTCTCCCTCATTCAGCCTCTAGAGTAAGTTCTTTTCAGAAAAACTACTGTTTTAATTAAATTTCAGTGATCATTTTATCATAAAGAATTCACCAACATAAACCTCTGTTTTGACTAAGACTGGGAATTTCTCACCGATTTGGGTCATGTACTGCATGACAAACAGAAACCTGGGTGATAGGAACCCTTTGACTTTTCCTGTGGGTTTATGACAGCATATACAATGAGGACTGCTTTTGTTGGTTTTGTTTTTTTCAGCTTTACTGAGGTATAATTAACAGACAGCATTGTGTAAGTTTAAGGTGTAAAAAGTGTTGATTTGAAACATTTATATGTTGCAAAATGATTACTGTCATAGTGGTAGGTAACAATTCCATCCTGTCACATAATTACCATTTCTTTTTTGTGATAAGAACATTTTTAAAATTTGATGTTATGTATGTATGTATGTATGTATGTATTTTCCAATGAGTTTTTAAATTTATTTTTTCCTGAAGAACAGAATTTAACTTGAAAGGTGAGCTGAAGAAAGTGCAGAGATTGTCTCTTCCAGGAGGCACAATGTGTCTTCATATATGGTTTTAGTACTTCTTTGCTATGCTATATATCTATATCATCATTAATATTGCCATTAATGTGCCCATACATACTTAAATCTGCTGAATGAATGGTATTTATTTTACTATTTTTATGTACAGAACATTTACATTTTTATGTAGTCAGTTTTTTTCTTATATTGTTTGTCTAGTGTCTCAAGTTTACAAAGACCTTCTGATTTTTCTTTGACATGATGTAATTAATTTAAATGTAAAACTCTACCACAGTTTATTTGACCATCACCTGTTACTGGACTTCAGTTCATTTTCAATTTCAGTATTATAAATAAAACACAATAAAAATCCTATCAGCTAGGCTTTGAGATATCTTTATTTTCTGAGGATAAATTTTTGGAAGTGGAATTATTTTGTCAAAAATGTATACAATACTTAGATGCACATTGATAAACTTCATAATTTTCATAGTTGCTGTATATTAGTAAGTTCAGTTTCTCATTCGAAAGTATATACAATGTCATTTGCCAATTTAATAGATGACAACAGCACCTTATTTTCTTTGGCTGTCTGTGAGTATGAGTTAGGTTAAACCTTTTTGTATATGTCCTAGCTTCCTGATTTACTCTACACATTTTTCCTTTTTTTTTTTTTTGTAAGTTTTGCTGATTTTCTATCGACATGTTTGTGTTTTATTATTTATTTGTAAGATTTGTTTAACATAGTAGTTATTATCTCTTTGTTAAAATGAATGTTAGACTGGGCTTCTCATTGGTGAGATGAAAGCAATATGGATTGGCTAAGACACTTGAAAAAGCATCCTGACCCTGGCCTAAAGACAGCCTAACAATCTAGGGAGGCCTGCAGACCTCTAGAGGCATGACCTACGCCTACATAGCTCTGATTGTAGCCACTGGATTAGAATTTCTGTATGCCTGATAATGACTCTGAGTAATTTGGTGTGTCTACCTCAAGTGAGTCTTTTATGCTTGAGAGTCAGAGTTCTGTCTTATTTTATGATAATAAAGCCTCCAGAACAGTTTTATGACCATTTCTCCTTACTTGTTAATAAATATCTAGATAACGAATATCCACATGCATAGCAGACTTTAGTCTGAGACTCACTTTCCTCCTAAGGGAATAATCCTCACTTAATCCCACATTTCTTTGGCCATCACTATGAACAACATAAAGTTGTGTATGAGGAGATTGATGAGATCAGTCCACAAGACAGACCTGTATCAGACCCACCAGTGAACATTTTGAAAATGTTTCTGTGCATTCATTGGATTGTTTTTCTAGATTGGGGCTACCTATAAGGAATGAGATTCATTTTACCTACAGGTGGGAGAGGAAACTCTTTGTCCTGGTTGTCTTCTTCTTAGGGGTAGGAGAAATTGTTTGAGTAACTTAAGGTCGCTTGCCTCTCCAACTTTTTCTCTCTCACCCTCTCTCACCTATTCACCTCCAAGTTGTAAATACATAACTAAGATAGGATGTCTGTTTTCAGAAATTATACCTAACAAGTAATTCCCAAGTCCTGCAAACTCACCACTGCACTTTATTGAGGTTGCTTCTATTCTCCTTGTGGGTTGATTCTGAACATTGACTTGAATTTATTTTCAGTCACCCCCTCTGCACCCCCTGCAGTTTCCTTATGGTTTATAAGATTCAAAGCATAAGAAACCATCTGTGATGGTGATGCTTGCTTTCCACTCCATGCTATTTACCTGCCAAAGCATCACCTCTTTAGCGGAACTACCAATCCTGTTTTGGATTTATTTTAGAAAACCAAGCATATTATATCTGGATCCTCATCATCCAGGAAGTGCCCCAGACTTCAAATGGAACTTTTAAAAGTGTGTTAACAGAGCGGTTATTGTAATGGAACAGATGAAAAGAGTAAAACTCCCTTTTCCCTCAAGTTCATAAAAATCAAAAGCAGAAACAAATTAATGCCCTGTGACTCACTGTGAGATCTGATGGCCTGCTTCTGTTTCTGCTCACAATCTTTTCCTGGGAAAGAGAGGCCTTCACATTTTTTATGTGGTAATCCAGAGATGCACACAGACTAGGAAGTATGCCTAAAGTTGGTCTTCTCTTGGTTATCTGAGGCTTTGTGGTCTTAGGCGATCCTTCTGTTGGTACGAGGACCTGAGGAGAGAGGTTGGCCTGGTTCTCTTTCTTCTTACCATCACAGCCTCAAGTGAGCATAAACCAATCCACCCCCAAGGAGTCAGACACAGGCCACTTAGTTCAGCACTAACAGTGTCACCCTGACTGGTGTCACCTGGGTAGGAAACAAAAATGTATGTCGTGTGACTGTGAGAATCCCCACGTCTTCCTTGACTAATAAGTGGTTATTGAAAGTCAACCATCTGAGTTTTCCTTCTGCTGTTTAAGATTATGATCACTATGCAGATATTTCTGGGACAGGGGGAAATCGAGGATGAGATGGATGGAATGAACATTTGAACTCCTTCTTTGTGCCAGGACCTGTCCTAAGCCCATTAGAATTTATATCTGTTAAGAATTTAATTCTCACCTCTCTGTCAGGTAGGTACTGGCTTCCTTCTGGAATGGAGGTGATTGGGTCTTGAGGACAATCAGTAAGTGGTGGGTCGAGGATTTGAACCCAAACCTCCCTGACTCTGGAGTCCTTGACATTTAGGAGAAATACATGTGAAACTGCCACCAGTCATTCATAGTTATGTATTGATTTGGAGAGAAATTAACAGCACATCTGACAGGGGAGTGTGAGAAGTGGAATGATAACTGATAGAAGAAACATCTGGAGGAGCTGAAAACAATTCTTAGCTTCCTTACAATTTTGCTACAGAGCTTAGGTAGGGCTTTCTGTCCCCCAGGTTCACACCTCTACTACCTGATGCCTGATCCAATTAAGAATGTTCTGAGGGGGGAAAAAACTCATTATGTGCAAAGAGCAACATCAAGCAAAATTCTTTGTAGTATGTTCCAAATAACATCGATGATATATAGGAGTTTAGTAAATGAGGCATGAATCTGTGATAGAATAAACAGCTTATAACCTGCCATCGTATAACTGGGATTTGACAGCTTAACCAAAAATTTTTTTTAGATTAGGAAACCAGAAAGGTGTCAGGAGAGACTTGGAAAGTGCCTCATACATTTACATTCGTGTTACTCTTTAGGTATGTTTGAAGTTTGAAATAACAGATGTGTCTGACTTCTTTGGGGGAAAGAGCCCAAGACTTGAGAAGACCAGTATGGGAGTCCCAGACCTGCCACTTATTAGCACTGCAGGGTGGAAGCCAAGTAAGGCTGTGAGCTCAGACTGAGTCTTAGACTCCACCAGATCTCATAGGGTGCTCAGAGGGTGTAACACCTCAGAGTCTGTCTTGGCTTGAGGCAACAGAGCTGGGCTGTCATAGTATCCAGACAGTCAGTCCTGGGATAAGGGCTTTCAAGGAGCTTCTAAAAAAGAGAACAGACCCAAATTTGAGCTCTGTCACTTACTAAAGTTGTTATCACAGGGACATTTTACCTAATCTCTTAGTTTCCCCATCTCAGATCATCACAGGCTAATTAGGCTCAAAGGAGAGAATGAATCTAAGTATTTATCCATTTCCAGGAACACAATAAGTGCTCAAAGTTGGTATCCTCATTTTCCTTTCTCTGAAATGTTAGTCATAATAATTAAAATATACAGGTGAATAGTATCATACATAGTAAGGTAAATTTTGTTATTCCGTTCAGTTCTGATGTCCTATGAAATCACAGCCTTGCTTACAATTCCTGATGTCTAAACAGTACTCTTGGGAGGTGCTGAGAGACATTTCGGTGGGACTGAAGTTGAAAGAAAATTGGTCCTGGGGGTGGGGCTATTGGTCCCCTTACCCTAAATCTAGCAGATCTCCACACAAAAAACCTTTATAATTCTAGACTTGCCTGGGATGTCTATTATCTATGAATAAAAATAACGGTTATATGATTTTTCCCTAAACATCTATCAAATCTTCATCTTGGAATTCATCATCATGAACCACAGAAGGAAGAAGTTCAACATAACAAATTTTACAGGATGTGTTCTCTTGATTTGGTCTCTGTGTCCATTTTGCAATTTAACAAGGATAACTGCTTCTGGAAGCACATTTGGATGGAAGTCCAGTTAGGAAAGACAATAGCAGTGATGAACCCTGTGTTGAACATCTAGGATTTGGGATGCGGCTGACTATGTATCTATGTGCCTATCAGCTATGGAAATTAGCACAGAGAACAGCAATAGCCCTTGATTAGAAGGCTATCCACTCATCATTGGGTCTGCATCAAAAGGACCTATGAACCATCTAAAAACACAAGTGCAAATGAGATATTTTAATACCTGAAGAAAAGTTACCAACTGTTTAACCATCTCGGAGTCCTGGTGGCAGAAAGTCAAGTCTGAAGAAAAGGGCTGTTTCCCTACTTGGGATGAGTACAACTTTGGGAAATTGATGCTATAAATTATCTAAGTTTGACCTTAGGATAGGCTAGTTACAATGGCAAAGATTAAGGATGCAGTTTAAATAGATGTCACCTCTCCCTCGGAGCAGAGATGGGAGGCCCACCATGAATGTGCAAAGATGGTTGTCCTAAAAGCTTGTTGAATAAATGGGCTTCACCTCACCCCATGGGGTGTGAAGTTCAAGAGCATCACCCATTTAAGAGTTCAGTATGGCCAGACAGACTAGATGTTTTTTTATAAACGTCTTTCATCCCACTAGCACCTGGAGTAGGTATGAGTGGAACAGAAAGCATTTTGCATATCTAGGAGCAATGAGTTCACGGGTGTGGCTGAAATAAAGGTGAGATGATAAGTATTTTAAAATGTGGAGAGATTGGTTTAGAGAAGATCACAAATGATGCAAGACTAAGAATTTGTGCTTTATCTTACTGAGGAGCCTCTAAAGACCTTGGGGTGTGAACTGGAATGAAGAAAGGAGATTAATCTCTCTCTGCCACATGAAATGATTTGGAAAAATAGGAAGCTGAGGATAAGAAAACTGGTCAGGAAACAGTTCTGATAAACAAGGCTGAGAATGCTTTGTTGTGTGGAAGAGAGAATGGAGAGATGTGGTATACTGAATGGAGCTAGGGAGGGGTTTGCCTGGGTGCTCATGTCTAGGTGAGAGATAAAAGCAACTAGCCGATGAGACCAGCTGCGTGCCTCTGTGGAGCAGCTTGCAACAGAGACAACTGGCTGCCTTCAGGAAGCAGACAACTCGCCAAAGTGAGGAAGTCCCCTCAGTACTAGGACATAATTTTATGTCATGATCAGTAGACAGAAGCCTGGAGAGACTCCTGGCTCTGCTAATATCTTCAAGGACATAAACACTCTCAGCAAGGACCATCCCATCCTAAGGATTTCTGGAGAAGCCAGAGATTTAAAAATCTTCTCATTTTTCCATAGAACCATAGCCCTTATTTCTAGAAAGATCCAGTTTTTTACATGCGGCTTCCTTTGCTCCCAGACTCCTGGGGAAGAAACTTCTCCTTTATATTTGACCACTTCCCAAACCCCCACTCTCTGAGAGACAGCAACAGTTGGACTGTCACCAGGGCTCACATAATTCATAGTACTGAAAACAGGCAAATGAGTTAATATTCATTTTAGATTTCTACAATCAACAATCATATACAAAGAGTTTTTAATGTCAAAAGTAAAGTGTGAGAGTAGTAAATAAGTTTGAAGTAAACACTCATATTTTTTCCATATAACCTTCTCAAAAGGAAATATGAACTTGCAGCCAAAACATCCATCAATGAAATAAAAGCTGTAATGAGAGGAGAAATAAAGGGCTCAGCATAATTCTTGGTTCATGACAAAAGAAATGACCCCCACTGTTTATCACAATTTAGAGTGTATAATATCCAGGAGAAAAGGTCTAACTGCTGTTAGACATAAAGGTCTAAAGCTCATGAGAGAATCTGTGGCTGGAATGATGATTTGAAAGTCATTTGCGGGGCGCCTGGGTGGCGCAGTTGGTTAGGCGCCCGACTTCAGCCAGGTCACGATCTCGCGGTCCGTGAGTTCGAGCCCGGCGTCAGGCTCTGGGCGGATGGCTCAGAGCCTGGAGCCTGTTTCCGATTCTGTGTCTCCTTCTCTCTCTCTGCCCCTCCCCCGTTCATGCTCTGTCTCTCTCTGTCCCAAAAATAAATAAAAACGTTGAAAAAAAATTTAAAAAAAAAAAAAAGAAAGTCATTTGCATAGTGGGGATAGGAGAAATTACAAATGAATGTTTCCATATATGCGTGCAACTGCAACTTGTATGTATGTTAATCGTACATACAAACCCTCCAACCCAACTCTTAGGAAGATGGAAGTAGTGGCACAAGTAGGCCAGAAATGGTTAGAAAGGAGGAAGACCCAGGATGATGTGGGGTCTTAGAAGTCAAGGGAGAAAAAGAAGCCAAAGTCCTCACTGACTGAGAAACATAAAAAGCTGGAAAGGCCACGGGAAAGCAGTTCAAAGATGCCTGTGCATGCTGTTAATCACATCTTTTTAGTGGTGGGTCCTGGGAACTATGGACTGACATGCTCAAAGTTGGTAAATCTAGAGGTCCCAGCACATAAGTCTTCTGCCATTACTTAATCCTGTGTTTCCTGGGCCCTAGATCCGAAACCATAAAATGTGTAGTATTTATTTAGTATTAGACCATGTTCTCAGGATGCTTGTTCTGGAGCTGTTTTGAGACTACATAACTGAAAAAGGTTTTAAGATGAAATGCTAGCCTTGTACCCAGGTTGGCCTGTCATTCTTTCCATTTAAAGCCACTGGTAATATGGTTGCAAGATGTATTTTGCCCAATTTTTAAAAGCCATTTTCTACTTTCCAACCACCAAAATATGTTGGGAGTGTCATAATTGTTTTTCTCTTTGGAACTTTAGAAAATATTGTTTTTATAATAGAAATAGCATTTCTTTAATTTTTTTTTCTTTTTTTAATCGCCAACGGCTGCCATACCAAACCACAGACTTGGCTCATTTATATTTCCAATTCTAGCTTGTGCTAAAATTTCTGGCAAAAGATTGTTGTGGGACGGCCCAAAGTATTTCTGAGGAGATTTATCTCAGAAGCTAGTCAAATGAAAGGCTAAAAAACTAAAATGGACTTCAATGCATTAATTCAGGTAAAGCATTAAGAATAGGCTATTGCACATGGTAAGCATATATAAGTGCTGGTTATTATTATTAGGTCCTTCAAAGATGATGTAGCATCAGAGGCCAAGATGGACCAAGAAATGTCACCTATTCTTATGATTGGATGAGTGTTCCCTAAGGATCCCAAACAAATGATTTTTAGAGTTTAGCAGACTTCCAAGAAGCTGTTAAAAGATAAAATATAAAGGTACTTTAAATTAGCATAGAAAGAAAGTGTTGTGGCCCTGAAAACAGCATGGTATTCAGGAATTTGTATCTTCAGGAGTTGTCAAAAATGTGAAGAGAGATGAATAAGGGAGCCTCCATTTAGGATCCTTCCTGTTTGCCTTCATTTAATCGCTTTAACAGTCTCCACATTTTCTTTTGGTAGGGCAATATGACTGGAAGATTTGTGTATAAATGGTATGGTTTCTGCAGATCATCAGTAAATACTTGAACACCTATGTGTGTAAGAAATTCCTCTGAGATGTATGAAATCACTATAACAGTTCAGCATCAATTGTAAACTTCTGTCATTTAGATCATTGCCAAAGGTAAAAAGAATGTATCTTAGAATGTCAGATAAGGAGAAGACAGAGGGTGCCCTCCCCAAATTTACAAGGTAATAATGTCCAATCTAACCAATGAAATAATATCTCTAAGAATCTTGGAAAAGAGTTGGGAGTACCAGACAGGTGTTGAGAAAAGGGTGAAATAGGGGAAGAACAGATAGGATGTTTTGGGGTTAGTGAAACCTACCTGCAGACTCACTAGAGAGCAAAACATGACTTGGATTCTAAAAAATATTTGTGATGAGAAAATAAACACAGCTTTCAGCAAAACTGGCCTATCTCTTACCTGGAACTCCAGCAGCTTCACAGAGCCCATTCCCAGGGTAGAATATCACAAAAGAAACTGCTAGTTCTGGCAGGGAATGATCATAGCCCATTCCTTTGAAATAACCTCAAACTCTGTCATCCCCATCAGTCATCATAATGGATAGTAAAGATTTAAAACAAAACAAAGGGGATTATGGGCATATTTTCAGACCTGCCAAATAGAGAGGTAAGGATAGCCAAAGAGCCCTTGGGACAGGATAAGGAAAACAGTGTTTAATGAAGAAGAATATTCATGTCAGGAATTTGGACATTGCAAAAGTAGGTCAAGACCTAATTATAAAGGACCTTGAGACCTTAGAAATGAAAGCTCAGAGTTTTCTCCTCTTGACATGGGAAATGAGTAAAAGATTTGTGAGCTAGAAGGGGGATAAAATATTAAAAGAAACATTTTGGAAAGACCTCTCCGGCTGGCAGTGAGTAGGGTGGACTACAGTGAATAGGAAGACTCAGGAGCAGAGAAGAGAAGGTGGGTTCATGTTACTGCCATGGGTCATGCACGAGGGCCTGGATTTCATGGTACCCTGAGGCTAGAAACAGGAGGTATCATTCTTAAACTAAAATCACATGGGTGTTCTTTTATTTTTTTATTTTTTTCACTTTTTATTATGGAAAGGATTCAGTCACACATAACGTAGAGAAAATACTATAATGCCATCACAGTAATTAATATTGAACTTCAGCAATTATCAATAATTCGCTGATCTTGTTTTATTTATCTCCCCCTACAACCAATTTTATATGTTTAATTATACCTTTTTCTTTTGGAATAATTACAGACATAGAAAAATTGCATGAATTATACCAAAAATTCTCATATACTTTTAACCAAATTTCCCAAATGTTAAAATTTTGCCACATTTGTTTTCTTTCTTTTTTTTTTTTTTTTTTTTTTTTTTTTGTCTTTCTCTCTTCTCTGCTCTTGGTCCCTTTCACTCTCTGTCATACGATGCTCCGTTTGTCTCATATTTGGTCAGTGGCCCCCCCTGCAAGCTGGATCCTAGGTCCTCATGACATTTCTCCAGCATTCTTTGAGCATTGATTCTTTTTTGACACAATACAATGTTCCAGGCTCATGTTGTACTTTCCATGCCACAAGCCCAGAATCGAATACTTCTTCAAGGATTCTGTTCCTTTCAGTGAAGAATGATACTTAGAAACCAAAATAGGAGCATTAGAGGTGTGTGTGTGTGTGTGTGTGTGTGTGTGTGTGTGTGTGTGTGTATTTCATTTCTTTTGCTGCTAGGACCTCTCATCAGACATATCTAGGAAAAAATATATACACATCTGTATCTAAATATATGTGTATCTATTTCTGAATGTAAAATTATGAGTTCAGACTGATACCTCCAATTCCAGTCCAATACCACAGGATTCATTCCATCCTCACTCCCTTTGTAATTTCCTTTTCCAACAATGAGAAACCTCTTATCTGCAATATAAGTAAAATCATGATTTTTATGGCTTACCCCTATGACTTTTTATAGAATAATCCTGAATTTACATGTAGCTTGCTCTTTTTGACCTGCTAGACTTCATCTCAGTGGGGAAGAGGAGGGAAAAACATGTCCACAACAAGCAACAGTTTGGCATATACATTCCTCTACATTTCTAATCATGAGGCAAATACAGGGTGAAATGTTTCCAGGGCAGTTAAGGACTAGAAACCTCACATCTGTCCTTGGATGGGAGTTTATTTTCTCAGACTGAGTCTGGGTTTGACATTCCAGCTGCTCGCCCTTCCACGGCAAGTGGATATGGAGAAGTCTGCCACCAGCCGCTGATGGAGAAAACAGCTGCCTTCATAGGGGGTAAGTCACAGAGGTGGTTGGATGTCCTCTCCACTGCCTCCTTCTTCTCCCCCTCCTGCAAATATAACATGCGCACATCCTCACACAGATGAAGGGAAAAGGACTTTCATTTGTTGCTAGGAAATCCTGTTGGGAGCAAGGCAATCTCCCTTAAATAAATTATTTAGCCAAAGTTTTCCCTTAGATGATGGTTTTGCAGGAACATCAATTCAAGCATGATTATTTTGACTATTTGTGAATTGTTGCCTATGTGGATTTATTCAACTTCCTGAGAAGTTGGATGAGAAAACACATGATCTTCATGAGCTGACCACCACTTTATTTCAGCCTGCTTACCTATAGAGGCTTATTTCCACTCATTAAACAGTGATAATTGAGTATTTTCTGTGTGTCAGATGCTGTGTTAAAGAGACTTAAAGAGTCCGTGGTCTAGTCACCAGGAACAGAAGTAAGACCTCTTTCCCCTAGGGAGAAAACCATTTCTGGTGACCTTAAAACAAGCACCTGAAATGGCATGCTGTTTAGCAGTTTTCCCTAATCTTCAACACCTTTTATGATGCCTCAAGTTCTACCATTAGTGCTTCTTTTGATTCCTTCCTAAAGGCTTTGCCTTATTATAGAATTTCTTATTATAATATAAGCACTTCCTCTAGCAGGATCTTTGTCTTAAACCATTATACAGATGATATATTAATGGTATTACTTAGCAGTTAACCTGGAGCAAGGTCTTAAGAGTAGGAACTCATAAGAAAGAAGGGAGGCCAATTGGAAGATGAGGGCAGAGGATCCTAGCTGACACCATTGCCAATTTAATAATTTTCTGTCTGCAAGACCCCAAGTTAACAGAGAATAGTTGATACTTTTTAAAATATGTTCTGTAACCCAAAATATGTGCTTTGTCTTGTCACTCCATGAAAAAAAAGGAATGTGAGCAGTCTAGTCAGCTGCTGCAAAATGAAGACAGCTCCCAAACTTAGATCCACCTAATCTCCCACACATAATTTAAACGGGATTGATTTTCTTATACCTTTATACCTACAAAATCTTCTACAATAAACTTACATCATTCTCTTTTCATAATAGAATGAGAGGAACTGCCCAAAGTAAGGACCCCTACTGCCAAAATGTATGTTGGTTAGGATTCTTGACTGAAATGACATAAACACAGTGCAGCTAGCTTAAGGGAAATGTGTTAACTCATGGAACTGAAAAAGATACCTGGGTAGCTCTGGTTGGAGACAGTTCTTCATAGTTCTCTCAGTTTTCTGTGTGTCTTGTAAGCAGTGATAATGGTTGCCTTTATGCTGACCTTTTCAGGAATGTATATAGTGAACAGCTGAGGTCTCACTCTGGAACAAAGAGCAAGCATGACTATTGCCCATTATAAAGGATCTGAGTTCCCTGAGCTCAAGGTTTCTTTTCTGTAACGCAACTCATTGTGTGTATAGGTGTCACTTGTTGCTCTTTATATTATAATCTGAGAACTAGTCCTTGAGGAATGGGCACAAGTAAATGCTGATACTCTGGCTACTATTTTGGGGTGAGTACTAAAATCATTTGTCTCTGAACCAAGAGTTTCATGTCTTCTACTTACCATTCATTAAACTAACAGGCCAATTTTTTAGCTTGCAAGTAAGATAAAATCTCAGACTCTTCACAGTTGTTGTTAACTCAAGGGATCAAAGAAAAGGCTAACTACTGGAATCAGGGTCTCATATTTATCCGCTCCGGGGCCATCTTTCTCTCCATATCTTCATGGGCTGAATGTTTATATCCCCTCAAACTCTGTATGTTGACACCTAATCTCCAATGGGAAGGGATTTGGAGGAGGGGCCTTTGGGAGGTGATTAGATCATGAGGGCAGAGCCCTCATGAATGATATACGTATCCTTGTAAAAGAGGCCCAAGAATCTTCTCATCGCTTTGACCATGTCTTTGACCATGTGAGGACAGTGAAAAGATGGCTGTCCATGAACCAGGAAGCAGGCAGGTTCTTACCAGACACTATGCTGGCACCTTGATTATGTACTTCCCAGCCTCAAAATGTGTGAGAAATAAATTTTGTGGGAAATAATTTTCTTATAAACAAGGCACCTGGTCTATGGTATTCTGGCATACCATCCCAAATTGAATAAGGCAATACCTCATCCATTTCTGCCTATTCCTATCCAACTCCATTCTGTAGACAGAGAAAAAATATCTCTGTCCCAAATATCGGTTCTCTCAGCTCCATAGCCCAGGGCTATTGACTTTCAATATCTGCATATTGTTCCCAGGGAAGAACTGTGATTGGCTTAATTTGTGGCACATTCCCCTGAACAAATATTTATTTGACAGGCATACTCATGATATACTCCATAAGAATATGTTTCTGAAAACGGTGTCATCAAATATGAAAACTCTTATGAATATATTCTTTTGATATGTACAATTAATGAAAATACTCATACAAATTATTCTCATTCAAACTTTACTTTTTAAATATGTCTTTGTATGCCCCTCAATTTCCCCCTCTGTTCACCCTCAGTATTTAGTTATAACAGATACCTGGCAGCAGAAACCAGAGCAGCTGTCCTCAAATGGCAGGAAAGTAAAATAAAACTGACTGGCTTCAATTAAATAGTTACAGGAAAAAGAAATTGGGTGATATACTCTGCAAAGGTGATCATTCAACAAGTTGGTTTTAGGCAAAACCACCTAGAGCTTTTCTTCTAGGGTCTGCTTTGATGCCCACTCATATTCACACTTTTTCACTCCTTCATTTCTATATACGTCTCTCTCCCTGATAAACTCGAGAGCATAGAGACCACTCCATATGCTTCACATATAGTAAGTACTTGCTAGATACAGTGTTTGTTAATATTCACAAATGAGAAGCTGGCCAGGTTCTTCTGGGTATTAGCAGGATGCTTGCAAAGGGAACATGGTAAGACAGAAAGATTCCCCAAATTCTGATACATATTATTCCAAATATATTTTTGTGGCTAGATAAAGAATTACATAAGTTCCAAAGATTTGAATAGACTTTATTTTCCTGTTTATTAATTCCCAGTTTTCATTTCTCAAAACACAGCTCATTTAAACCAGTTAGAATAAAGTTTCCTATTAAATTTCCTGAAGATCATTGAGATCTCATTAAAATAAGCAGTACAACCTCTGTTTGGAAACATTCTGCTATGCCAATTTTTTTTTTCAAATCCTTAGTTCAAATACTGAAACTCTTAATGAGTCTTTGTTTAATTTTGATGGTAATACTAAGAGGGTGGTTATAGCTTGGCATTTTTATCTGGTTCCTCATACTTATTACTGCCCTTTTCTCTTTGTTAAGAGAGAAGAGAGGCCAAGGTCCTGAGATGAAGCCTCAGGACAGAGAAGAAGCCAGTTTGGCTTCTACATGATCAATGAATCATGGTAGTCATAGATCTCCTGGGACTCAAGACCACTGGCAAGCCAGCTGAGGAAAAGAGCCTCAGCTTCTGTAGCCTCTAGAGCCAGCCAACAGGATAATGATGGATTAATTTCATTGGCCTTGGTCTGTTTTTCTTTAGTGGATTCCTGCATGATACATATACGTACCCATATACACATACACACACATATATACACACATATAGATACATATATATACATATGTATACACATATTTACATATGTGCACATACACATATATACATGTATACGTCCTTAAACCTATTTTTAAAAGATGATGAAGCTGTAATGATTTTATATATGATGAGGATACTAGAGTGATGAGGTTACTAGAGTGGCCTTGGGCAATAATGTGTGTCACGTTGAATATCTCCTAACTACTGGGAACCCCAGACTTCCTTGTAACTTACAAAGCTCTAATAATGTGATCTTTTTTGAGGAGTATTATCTGCCACATTGGGATGATCATGCATTATATTAAATCAGCCTTATAGACCCCAGTTTCTGGAGCACTTAGATTTGATTCCAAGGATAACTTCTACATGTGATCCAAACCACATTTCCTCACAATATAAAGTCTAGTACGTGGTGTAGTGCAGGGTAATCCAGAGGGAATCTCCTGACTGTCTCATGCAAACATCTGAAATGCTTCCATTAATGACACACCCTTCCATGGAAGTATTTTGACTGTCCTTACTGACAGGGAAAGTAAGACTCTGTTTAGGCTGCAAGGCTTTTATATCACCCCGATGAACATTAGCCAAGAAGTCAATGTGTCTTATCTTCACAGATTTACATTTAAGAGCCTGACCATGTGAGATGTTAAAATTCTGAAGGCCTATGCAAAAGGCTATGTTATTTTTTTACCATTGTAACTACTCACATGGAATATTTTGCTGATAGTACAAATTGAATATTTAATTGTGGAGTAAACAAATTGCTTCCTGATAGTTCTAATCTGGGGATACTTTTTGATCAAAGCAAATACAATCTTTTCATTGAACAGTGAAACAAAAATTTATTAGCAGATATCATATATCTCAAGAACTATAGTTTACAAATATGAGAGATAGACTTTAGAAGCACTAAAAATAAGCCTCACAGAGTATTTAAAAAAATACTAACAATAAAAACTCATCCATCTGGTTGGAGGTAAAACATTCAGAAAGGAGAAGAAATTCAAAGAAAAAAATAAAGAGAAGGAAAAATTCAGTGCTTATAATCAATTATGAGAGATAGTTTTTAAATGCTCATCCAGTTAGTTAAATCAAATATTTTTAAAATTTACATAGTAGAAAATATTACCAAGTAAAGGTAATTAATATAAGATGGACCCAATCTAATAATAAATCCAAAGGTTTGCAGAGTGTGCACAAAAAAGAAAACTAACATATGGTATTACTCCTACTTTTAAAGATTATATATAGAGTCTATGCATTAACTTCCTTACAGTCTAAATTAATCTGAACAACTGATGAATATTCTCGGTACATGTTTATGAATGAAAACAGAGGCGAGAAGAGAATGTTTGGCCAGGCAATCTAAGACTCACTGTATTTAGCTGCTACAAAGTGTATCATGGGTCTTTATTCCCTTGATAAACTTGAGCTGAACTTTGATAAGACCTTAATACTTTCATAGGCTGAGTATCTGTGACCTAGGAAGTAAAGGTTGTTTCTTCCCTAATATAGATTAATAAATGGATAAATAAAAAAGGAAATTAGTGAAGAATGCCTATCTGGTTGTACAGAATTCCTTAAAATACATAATCCCAATTCAGTAAAATTGATATACATCAGTTACGTTTTACTTATGCACCCTCTTAAACTTGTCATTTTCGTGTTCTCTTTTCTTCTGAAATTGACCTTTCTAGGTATCTTTAAGTTGTTAATGCTATTAGGTGGGAGTAGAGGTAAAATTGTAGGGGAGTCCTCTGGAAGACTGAAAAAACCCACAGTATTTTCCTCTGAAGGTAAAAACTCTCTATTCCTTGATTGCATTTAGAATTCTGTGGCAGTTAGCATGTTTGACAGACAGTGGCTGCAGCACAGTGGGTGAAATGACCCGTCTGTTCCAAAACAAAGGTTCTTAGCCCATATGGTGGCAGAGACATAACAGTGTTAAATCTAGCAGGCCACTGGAACTATCTCTTGAGTGGCCTATGTAGGAAGGTGGATTTTCCCATGGGCTTCTGCGATTCTGACATCTTCCTGGGTCTGCTTTACAGAGATAGAACAGCCCATCAGATAGCATTGCCTTGCTAGGTCAACTCAGCCTTCTGCAGTGGAAGTTTTATAACTAGTGACCTTTTTTTCTTATGAGAAGTAGAAACCTAAAACTCAGAGTTGCATCCAGGCCCTGGGTGTGTTTTTCTGGGGCAGCCTTCTCTAGGCACACGTATGTGTACCATTCACACCTGCACATCACTGCATTGCCCAGTTCTAAGAATAGGAAGCCAAACGCCACATGAACACTGGGCAGGGAAATAAGGCAGGGAGAACAGACAAGCCCTGGCGAGGTGTCTCTAATGCCAGGGCACACATGGTGCCCTGGGCTGTCCAAAGGAGGTGTGACACTGTTTACCAGGGAGAGTGGCTGCTGCAGCCTGGCTCCCTACGCCCTGTCTGGCCTATGAAATTTGATCTAAATCACAGGAGTCAAAAACATATTACTCTGACCACAATTCACATTCCGTAGGAGGAGACAGGATTAGAACATTTCTATTCTTGCCCAACGCTGCTAAATTTAAAGCCAATATAACTTTTAACTGCAGTCTTCCTTCAAAAGACCAAAAGCAGGCATCATTTGTTGGTGGCAGAATGCTCTGAAATATTACCATAAGCTGTGTGGTTGGGCAAAGGAAGATGAGAGGTCACAAACAGTCCTAAACTCACAGCCAAAGCTGCCAGCAATGGCACTTATAGTGAACACCTCCACTTATGACTTCATTCATACCCCCGTCCACTCATTTATTCATGTTTATTTCTTTATTCGTGTATTTCTTTTTTAAACAGTCATTTATGACGTTTCTGTTATGTGTAGAACATAGAGGTTAACAGTCTCAGCCCTTGAAAGGCTTATAAAGACAGACACACACTTAAAGAGTAATGATTCTTGATCAAATTAAGTCTGGTATGCTAATGGCTTCCCTCTTTTTCACTTCTACGCTCTTATTCAGTTACGCTCAGGTCTAGAGTCTTTCATTTCTTTTTCACTTAAGAATCTTTCTTAGGGTTCCTGGGTGACTCACTCAGTTAAGCATCCAACTCTTGGTTTCTACTCAGGTCATGATCTCACAGTTCGTGAGTTTGAGCCCCCTACCAGGCTCTGTGTTGACAATTAGGAGCCTGCTGGATTCTCTCTCCTTCTCTCCCTACACATCTTGTGCTCTTGCTCTCTCAAAATAAATAAACTTAAAAAAAAATCTTATAATTTGAAACGTAGCTCAAAAGTACTTGTTTAGTATTCCTCCTTCAGGAACCCCATCTAGACTTGCGAGGCAGAACTAGGAAGCATTTCATAGCAAAGTTTACAATTACTTTCCTTTTCAGCCTTCTCCAATCCCCACCCTATCCCCCTTTACCACTTTTTAGCCAGCTTTTTTCTATTTCCAGTCATTTTTTAGGTTATGTTTAATTTCGTGAGGACATCAGCACCTTGACTAGTTTTCCCAACTCTCTCATACCATTTGGGACTTTCAGTGCCTTAAATCTGCTATCAAGCAGTTGGGGGACCTATTTCCATTTATCTGGCCAGATCTCTGTGATGGACATCTAAGAGAGAATCACCAGTTCTGCTAGTCAGTGTGAGGCCATTAAAGAATCCTGGAGAGAAACAGGGACAGGAATTGCAGCTATTAAGGACTATCTTTGGACTTAATTTTTATTTCTGCTGGTTCACCAGTCTGAAGGAACTAAATTCTGGGGATTATTTTCCTACCCCCACTTAAAATATTATTATACATTATTATTTTACATAGGCTGAGACACCAGACCCTGTGTCTAAGGAATGGCCCTGAATTTACTGCTCATCCTGTACCTGAATAATTTGCCATGAAAGCAGGACCCCAAGAGTCATATTCCCTACCTCTTTCCTCTACCCTTACTGTAGCTGACTTATTGAAGACTAGTAAAATTTTCTGCCTATAACATATCGTGGCTTCCTCCCTTTCCTGTACCCAAAATTGCTGTATAGTGGGTTAAGATTTGGGGTAAAGCACCTTTTGGGCATGTAGTATTGAAAGCTCTTTGCTCATTTCTGTGTACCCTTATTTCCCCATAGAAAATAAGGGCAAATCATCAGGGAAGAGGGGTAAAACACTGAAGAATTAGACTCATGATTGAAGTGTGGGGAGGGTTACAGCTTGAGGAAATGCTGAGAAATTACCTCTTAGAATAGAATCCTAGGATGGACTAAATATTATTTACACAGAAATTAAAAAAAAAAAAAACTGAAGGAAAGAATTTGAGTCACTTGGAGTTGAGTTGTCAGTGAAGAATTCAGCAACTCTACACTGTAGTGACCTGTACCAGGAAGGAACAAGTCTCTGGCCTGGTCCCTGCATCCCCAGGCACAGGTTCTGGACTGGCCGTGAAACAAGAGACTAAGCTCCCAGCACATTGAAATTGCATCAACTGAAATGTTATTTTCTTTCCATGGAAAAATTATAGCAAAGATATTAAGATATGATTTAGTACATTTCAAAGGAAAATAAACATTTATTGCAATAAATAACCATAAAATAGGTCTAATAATACTGTAAAAATACTCTCATGAATTGGGAAAATAGTGAAACCTCTTTTTCACAGTGCTTAAATTTTCACAGAGCATTAAATTAATGACATGAAATTTTGACTGGTAATTATAGGTCTGGGTTGCCTCACTGCATGACCCCATGGCTCAGCCCCTACTTCTCTGTCCCCGTGTCTTTCTCTGCACAGTGGAGCACTTCTCTCCTTTCTCAGCATTTTCTGAAATAAGTAAAACAATGCAAAGGCTTTATCCCTTAGAAGACATGATGCTAACAATTACAAGTTCTATTTTCATACACACTTCCTTCTGAATAATCCTACACCCATTGTAACTCCACAAAACAGGCACATACAATAAACAAGAAGGTGCAACAGACTAAAGTTGCAGAGAGACAAGTATTGGAGTTGGAGACGAGACTCAGTATCTTGTTCACCAAATCACTTTTTTTAACAATGCCATGCTTTATTAAGTTGAGATAAGCACATAAGAGTTTCATAAGATACAAAAGGTAGCCATGAATATCTTTCTTTTTGACTCCTTGGCAACACTGCCCACTCCTCAACTCAGGTCTTCTCCTTGTGGTGCTTTCCCCATGGATCTGATATACTTCACCATTATCAACTTGTGCTTGTTCACATGTTACCAGTCATCATTTCTGGCTGCACTGTCAAAAGCTCTGCCTGGAGGGCTTTTGAGAAATGCCATTTCCCAGGGTCCACCCCTAAAGTCCTGGCTGCATTGGTCCTGGGTGGGACTGAGCCACCCTTGACTTTAAAAGGCTCACCAGGTGATTCTAATGGGCAGCCTGGCTGGGAAGCAAACTTTGAGTCATTGACCCAGAGAGGGGCTTTCACTTATGGATAAAGAGAGCTAAAAGACAATTACTGATGCCCTAAATATATACCTTGCCAAAGTATTGGCCTGTGTGCAGGAGAGGCATAGTTGTGTCCCTGATGGCCTAAGGTGTATCCCAATGTGTTATCAAAATATGTTAGTTGCAAGTGAAATTCTGCATTTAATTCTGCTTTTGTGTAGGTTGACCATATAATTTATTGTTCAACTAGTGAATTATGAGGATGTATTTGAGAGTGAATTATGCTGGAACAACCAGGCAACCTGGAACATATAAGCCACCCAAATTATGGGAGACTTTTATAATTCGGAAATACTTAACAGACTTTTGGGATACAACTTACTGGTTTTGAACAGATTAATTTTCTTATTTATAAAATTGACATGGTAATACCTGACAAGTTGGAAGAGAGTTTAAATGTGGGCGTTTATAAGTTCTATATATAAAGTTTATGTATTACTATTTGATCCAAAATACTTGCCATCATAGAGGTTGAGATACAAGAAAGTGTTAAAGGAGAAGAATTAACAAGTGTTACTCAGCATTTCCTTTTTTTCTTTAGATCCCACAGTGAATTTGGAAGTCAAGTGAGCTAAAGGAAGGAATTCACAGATCTCTATCAAAAGCACCTCCATGGTCTATCCTGTGAGGTGTTACCCATCTAACCTATCAGGTGTCTTTTTCTAAACATTCTGCTCAAATATTTCTTAAGGCACCAAGGAGAATTTATAGTTGCAGTATTATGGTTGCAAGGGGCTTTCATAACTGTAACCAATACCAAATATCTGTATTATGTTTCACAAATTAAATGACATGTAGTAGCTTAGTGAAGGCATGGCCTTTAGAGATGCCCACCACTGCTGGCTTTATTTCCTTGGTAGTTTCTTCACTTTGCTCACGGGTAAATGAGGATAGTGCTGCTCTTGTCCTTAGGTTATCTAAAGATTGAGGTGGAAGTATTAGTGTCTAGCACATGGAATGTACACCACAAATGGTGGCTCTTGCTATTATCATCATTATCAGTGTTGACTCCTGATACTCCCAGCAATCCATGAAGGGAAAGAGCAAGTCGTGACAGGAACACCTGTAGTGAGGATCAGGGGAAGAGGAGAAGAGAAAGGATAATCATTCCTATTGTACCAATGTGGATGGATCCAAAGCTCCGATTTGTTAGTGCAGTTCAGAAAATAAGTCTGATGATTCAGGGTTAGGCAGACTCTTACTTCTCATCAGTCTTGAAGCCATGGGTCATGGTTTACACAAGGCTGGCCAGAGGATCTCCTTTATCTGAAAGCCCCAGGTTGATGGCATAGCATTGCAGCTATCACACAGAGCCACAGCTTTGTGCATGATGAGTACCACAACTCTCCCGTCTGCCACCCTGTCCCCTGGGATAATTTTCCCAACCTCCCCAACCATGCACATTCCACTTCCATGTGGTACAATTCTTAGCATTTAGCAAGAAAGTGGAATATCTCCCAACACATCTAAATAATTTATTTGCAGTGCTAAAATGTTTTTGTCACCTGAGCCCAGATTATATTGAGATTTTTCTTTTTTTCCAATACAAGAGAAGTAATTGAGGGAAGTGGCTAAGTGTTATTGCAGGCACAATGAAGTCATTAAACTGGCACACAAAAATGCAGTGATAGACGCAGATGGAAGGGGATGAATGAACGTCAGGAAAAGACATCAGAGGCTTCCACAATGAGATCAGAAAGGACCAAGGAAGAAGTGCCCCTTCTCTACCCTATCCCAGGGGCATGAGGCAGACAGGAGGAGTGCCACTGAGTTTATGCCATCTACATTTCTTATGGACTTTGATGTACTCCTTGCAAAAAAGGAGATATCCTTCCTGTTGGGAATCACTGGGTTGGCAGGTGTTACCCATCTACCTGGTTCATAGGTTTCTGTATCTAAGTCACAAAGGGTTAGTAGGTTTGCCACCCATAAGAAGTCTGTCACCATGAGTCTGAGAGGAACAAATTACTATGTTCTTCTAAAGAATCTTTTATTCTTAACTAAATTTGAAATTGAAAATCTCAAAATAAACATGAAATTTGTCTCCTGTGTGGCACAATGCCCTATAATTTTCAGCTCACTGGGATCTATAAATTTAAGCTTTTGAATTCACAGAAAACATTCAGATGCATAAATGAGTTCAGTTTCTCTGAGACATGGCTATAAGGTTAGGTACCTAATCTGAACCTACTGCTGAGGACTTCTGTTGGGAGAAAGTTGGGTGCCATGTTTTCTCACACTGTCAATTTATGCCTTCTTCAGGGACAATTCAGTGTAACTCTATTGGTCGACCTCTTGTTATAGATATCCATAGAATATCATGACATGCTAAGATTCTGGTTTCAAACCAGAAGCATGTGGGCACATGTTTGAAACAAATTCACAATGAAGAAAGGCCTACTATCTTCATACATGTCTCTGCTCCTGAACCCTACATCCATTTCTCCTTTACTTATTATTTTCAACTGAGATCCATGGAAAGAGAAACCATAGAGTTGGAGCCATGACCTCTCTAGGTCATTTATAATCAAAACATGAAGTTAGCAGAGACTAGGATTGAGTTATCATGCTTCTCTCCTCTCATCGTCCCTCCTCTTTCCCTACCCCTTCCCCCTTTCCTGTCCCTGCACACCACAACACTCACACACACACTTCAGAACTGGATGAAAGCCTAATGGTAATTCCATACCAACTTTTAATCTGTCCAAATTACCAGGTTCCCACTGCCATATGCCAAGGTACCAGTGAGCTTTCTGGTGCCACCCAGCAATTCAGAGTGGTTATGACTGTAAGATGATAGCTGTGCCCTTGTTGCAGTTTGCTTTATGAACTCCCCTGGCTTATGGCTTTTTAACTTTGCAATAATGAGCCCCTTTGTGCTGAAATGGAGGACAAGGAATGGAGAAGGGATTCCAGTTTAAATGGGAAAAGGAGAAGAAAATAAAACACCCATTTTCAAATCATAAGGCAGGAAAAAACAAGGGCAGTAACCGGTTGTTAAAAACATTGTCGATTTTCTAAGAGAGATGGCGGCTTAGGAGGACGCTGGGCTCACCGCACGTCCTGCTGATCACCTAGATTCCATCTACACCTGCCTAAATAACCCAGAAAACCGCCAGAGGATTAGCAGAACAGAGTCGCCGGACCCAAACACAGACGAGAGGCCCACGGAAGAGAGTAGGAAGGGCGGCGAGGTGGTGCACTCCACGGACTGGCGGGAGGGAGCCGGGGCGGAGGGGCGGCTCGCCTGCCAAGCAGAGCCCCCGAGTCTGGCTTGCAAAAGCGGAGGGGCCTGACGGACTCTGTTCCAACAACAAGCTCGACTTAGCGTCTGGGAGGTCATAAGTTTACAGCTCAGCTTGGAAAGCGGGAAGGGTGGAGGACAAAGGGAGGGAGAGCTGCTGAGCCCCCTGACAACAGAGCTCAGTTTGGTGGGGAACAAAGGCGCTCGCCAGGGCCATCTCCCCCGCCCATCCCCCTGCCAAAATCCCAAAGAGAACCAGTTCCTGCCAGGGAACTTGCTCGCTCCGCGCAAACACCCAACTCTGCGCTTCTGCGGAGCCAAACCTCCGGCAGCGGATCTGACTCCCTCCCGCTGCCACAGGGCCCCTCCTGAAGTGGATCACCTAAGGAGAAGCGATCTAAGCCTGCCCCTCCTGCCCCCGTGCACCTTGCCTACCCACCCCAGCTAATACGCCAGATCCCCAGCATCACAAGCCTGGCACGGTGCAAGTAGCCCAGACGAGCCACGCCATCCCACAGTGAATCCCACCCCTAGGAGAGGGGAAGAGAAGGCACACACCAGTCTGACTGTGGCCCCAGCGGTGGGCTGGGGGCAGACATCAGGTCTGACTGCGGCCCCGCCCACCAACTCCAGTTATACACCACAGCACAGGGGAAGTGCCCTGCAGGTCCTCACCACGCCAGGGACTATCCAAAATGACCAAACGGAAGAATGCCCCTCGGAAGAATCTCCAGGAAATAACAACAGCTAATGAGCTGATCAAAAAGGATTTAAATAATATAACAGAAAGTGAATTTAGAGTAATAGTCATAAAATTAATCGCTGGGCTTGAAAACAGTATACAGGACAGCAGAGAATCTGTTGCTACAGAGATCAAGGGACTAAGGAACAGTCACGAGGAGCTGAAAAACGCTTTAAACGAAATGCATAACAAAATGGAAACCACCACAGCTCGGCTTGAAGAGGCAGAGGAGAGAATAGGTGAACTAGAAGATAAAGTTATGGAAAAAGAGGAAGCTGAGAAAAAGAGAGATAAAAAAATCCAGGAGTATGAGGGGAAAATTAGAGAACTAAGTGATACACTAAAAAGAAATAATATACGCATAATTGGTATCCCAGAGGAGGAAGAGAGAGGGAAAGGTGCTGAAGGGGTACTTGAAGAAATAATAGCTGAGAACTTCCCTGAACTGGGGAAGGAAAAAGGCATTGAAATCCAAGAGGCACAGAGAACTCCCTTCAGACGTAACTTGAATCGATCTTCTGCATGACATATCATAGTGAAACTGGCAAAATACAAGGATAAAGAGAAAATTCTGAAAGCAGCAAGGGGTAAACGTGCCCTCACATATAAAGGGAGACCTATAAGACTCGTGACTGATCTCTCTTTTGAAACTTGGCAGGCCAGAAAGAATTGGCACGAGATTTTCAGGGTGCTAGACAGAAAAAATATGCAGCCGAGAATCCTTTATCCAGCAAGTCTGTCATTTAGAATAGAAGGAGAGATAAAGGTCTTCCCAAACAAACAAAAACTGAAGGAATTTGTCACCACTAAACCAGCCCTACAAGAGATCCTAAGGGGGACCCTGTGAGACAAAGTCCCAGAGACATCACTACAAGCATAAAACATACAGACATCACAATGACTCTAAACCCGTATCTTTCTATAATAACACTGAATGTAAATGGATTAAATGCGCCAACCAAAAGACATAGGGTATCAGAATGGATAAAAAAACAAGACCCATCTATTTGCTGTCTACAAGAGACTCATTTTAGACCTGAGGACACCTTTAGATTGAGAGTGAGGGGATGGAGAACTATTTATCATGCAACTGGAAGCCAAAAGAAAGCTGGAGTAGCCATACTTATATCAGACAAAGTAGACTTTAAATTAAAGGCTGTAACAAGAGATGAAGAAGGACATTATATAATAGTTACAGGGTCTATCCATCAGGAAGAGCTAACAATTATAAATGTCTATGCGCCGAATACCGGAGCCCCCAAATATATAAAACAATTACTCATAAACGTAAGCAACCTTATTGATAAGAATGTGGTCATTGCAGGGGACTTTAATACACCACTTACAGAAATGGATAGATCATCTAGACACACGGTCAATAAAGAAACAAGGGCCCTGAATGAGACATTGGATCAGATGGACTTGACAGATCTATTTAGAACTCTGCATCCCAAAGCAACAGAATATACTTTCTTCTCGAGTGCACATGGAACATTCTCCAAGATAGATCATATACTGGGTCACAAAACAGCCCTTCATAAGTTTACAAGAATTGAAATTATACCATGCTTACTTTCAGACCACAATGCTATGAAGCTTGAAATCAACCACAGAAAAAAGTCTGGAAAACCTCCAAAAGCATGGAGGTTAAAGAACACCCTACTAACGAATGAGTGGGTCAACCAGGCAATTAGAGAAGAAATTAAAAAATATATGGAAACAAACGAAAATGAAAATACAACAATCCAAACGCTTTGGGACACAGCAAAGGCAGTCCTGAGAGGAAAATACATTGCAATCCAGGCCTATCTCAAGAAACAAGAAAAATCCCAAATACAAAATCTAACAGCACACCTAAAGGAACTAGAAGCAGAACAGCAAAGGCAGCCTAAACCCAGCAGAAGAAGAGAAATAATAAAGATCAGAGCAGAAATAAACAATATAGAATCTAAAAAAACTGTAGAGCAGATCAACGAAACCAAGAGTTGGTTTTTTGAAAAAATAAACAAAATTGACAAACCTCTAGCCAGGCTTCTCAAAAAGAAAAGGGAGATGACCCAAATAGATAAAATCATGAATGAAAATGGAATGATTACAACCAATCCCTCAGAGATACAAACAATTATCAGGGAATACTATGAAAAATTATATGCCAACAAATTGGACAACCTGGAAGAAATGGACAAATTCCTGAACACCCACACTCTTCCAAAAGTGTGGAAATCAGGAGGAAATAGAAAGCTTGAACAGACCCATAACCAGCGAAGAAATTGAATCGGTTATCAAAAATCTCCCAACAAATAAGAGTCCAGGACCAGATGGCTTCCCAGGGGAGTTCTACCAGATGTTTAAAGCAGAGATAATACCTATCCTTCTCAAGCTATTCCAAGAAATAGAAAGGGAAGGAAAACTCCCAGACTCATTCTATGAAGCCAGTATTACTTTGATTCCTAAACCAGACAGAGACCCAGTAAAAAAAGAGAACTACAGGCCACTATCCCTGATGAATATGGATGCAAAAATTCTCAATAAGATACTAGCAAATCGAATTCAACGGCATATAAAAAGAATTATTCACCATGATCAAGTGGGATTCATTCCTGGGATGCAGGGCTGGTTCAACATTCGCAAATCAATCAACGTGATACATCACATTAACAAAAAAAAAGAGAAGAACCATATGATCCTGTCAATCGATGCAGAAAAGGCCTTCGACAAAATCCAGCACCCTTTCTTAATAAAAACCCTTGAGAAAGTCGGGATAGAAGGAACATACTTAAAGATCATAAAAGCCATTTATGAAAAGCCCACAGCTAACATCATCCTCAATGGGGAAAAACTGAGAGCTTTTTCCCTGAGATCAGGAACACGACAGGGATGCCCACTCTCACCGCTGCTGTTTAACATAGTGCTGGAAGTTCTAGCATCAGCAATCAGACAACAAAAGGAAATCAAAGGCATCCAAATTGGCAAAGATGAAGTCAAGCTTTCGCTTTTTGCAGACGACATGATATTATACATGGAAAATCCGATTGACTCCACCAAAAGTCTGCTAGAACTGATACAGGAATTCAGCAAAGTTGCAGGATACAAAATCAATGTACAGAAATCAGTTGCATTCTTATACACTAACAATGAAGCAACAGAAAGACAAATAAAGAAACTGATCCCATTCATAATTGCACCAAGAAGCATAAAATACCTAGGAATAAATCTAACCAAAGATGTAAAGGATCTGTATGCTGAAAACTATAGAAAGCTTATGAAGGAAATTGAAGAAGATTTAAAGAAATGGAAAGACATTCCCTGCTCATGGATTAGAAAAATAAATATTGTCAAAATGTCAATACTACCCAAAGCTATCTACACATTCAATGCAATCCCAATCAAAATTGCACCAGCATTCTTCTCGAAACTAGAACAAGCCATCCTAAAATTCATATGGAACCACAAAAGGCCCCGAATAGCCAAAGGAATTTTGAAGAAGACCAAAGCAGGAGGCATCACAATCCCAGACTTTAGCCTCTACTACAAAGCTGTCATCATCAAGACAGCATGGTATTGGCACCAAAACAGACACATAGACCAATGGAATAGAATAGAAACCCCAGAACTAGACCCACAAACGTATGGCCAACTCATCTTTGACAAAGCAGGAAAGAACATCCAATGGAAAAAAGACAGCCTCTTTAACAAATGGTGCTGGGAGAACTGGACAGCAACATGCAGAAGGTTGAAACTAGACCACTTTCTCACACCATTCACAAAAGTAAACTCAAAATGGATAAAGGACCTAAATGTGAGACAGGAAACCATCAAAACCTTAGAGGAGAAAGCAGGAAAAGACCTCTCTGACCTCAGCCGTAGCAATCTCTTACTGGACACATCCCCAAAGGCAAGGGAATTAAAAGCAAAAGTGAATTACTGGGACCTTATGAAGATAAAAAGCTTCTGCACAGCCAAGGAAACAACCAACAAAACTAAAAGGCAACCAACGGAATGGGAAAAGATATTCGCAAATGACATATCGGACAAAGGGCTAGTATCCAAAATCTATAAAGAGCTCACCAAACTCCACGCCTGAAAAACAAATAACCCAGTGAAGAAATGGGCAGAAAACATGAATAGACACTTCTCTAAAGAAGACATCCGGATGGCCAACAGGCACATGAAAAGATGTTCAGCGTCGCTCCTTATCAGGGAAATACAAATCAAAACCACACTCAGGTATCACCTCACGCCAGTCAGAGTGGCCAAAATGAACAAATCAGGAGACTATAGATGCTGGAGGGAATGTGGAGAAACGGGAACCCTCTTGCACTGTTGGTGGGAATGCAAATTGGTGCAGCCGCTCTGGAAAGCAGTGTGGAGGTTCCTCAGAAAATTAAAAATAGACCTACCCTATGACCCAGCAATAGCACTGCTAGGAATTTATCCAAGGGATACAGGAGTACTGATGCACAGGGCCACTTGTACCCCAATGTTCATAGCAGCACTCTCAACAGTAGCCAAATTATGGAAAGAGCCTAAATGTCCATCAACTGATGAATGGATCAAGAAATTGTGGTTTATATACACAATGGAATATTACGTGGCAATGAGAAAAAATGAAATATGGCCTTTTGTAGCAACGTGGATGGAACTGGAGAGTGTGATGCTAAGTGAAATAAGCCATAAAGAGAAAGACAGATACCATATGGTTTCACTCTTATGTGGATCCTGAGAAACTTACCAGGAACCCATGGGGGAGGGGAAGGAAAAAAAAAAAAGAGGTTAGAATGGGAGAGAGCCAAAGCATAAGAGACTGTTAAAAACTGAGAACAAACTGAGGGTTGATGGGGGGTGGGAGGGAGGAGAGGGTGGGTGATGGGTATTGAGGAGGGCACCTTTTGGGATGAGCACTGGGTGTTGTATGGAAACCAATTTGTCAATAAATTTCATAAAAAAAAAACATTGTCTTTATAAGACGATGGCAACTAAAAAATCACTTTATAAAAGATACCTACATTCATTGATTGAAGACTAAATAAAAAATAGAGCATGCATTTATGGGAGATTTTTGTTTGTTTTACTTTTTAGTTACAAATACATTCTTCATAAAGTTTTCTTTGACTAGTCATTTTCTACTTTGACTATTGAAAGATTCTCCTACAAACTCAAAGTATGAATTGGCTGAATTAAACAAATAGGATAGAGAAAAACTCTTCCACCACATTTTCATGTTTTACCCTCTCTTTTACATCGCCCTTAAAGAGCTACCCAAATCCTTTATCATCAAACATAACCCCCTGTGTCATGTAGAGCATGGCCAATATCCCACTACACTGGAAGATTTCATCTCACTTTCTTCCATGGAGTCCTTCTCATTTAACTTCCTTTGTCATCTTCTCCTATTCTTTATTCCGCTAATGTTCATGTACTAGGAATAGAGCAGTGATGAAAAAGAATAAAACTCTCAGCCTTTATTTGAATGGAAATAGATATAGATAATAAAGAAAATAATACTTACAATATATCATATGTTTTATGGTGATTGGTTAAGGGAAAAATAAAATAAGGAAGGGCTCTGGTGATGTTGTGTGTGTTTGCCCACTTCAATAGAGTATTCAGGAGCCACCTCCCTGAGAAAGTGGTCCCATTGCTCCACCTTGTCAGAAGACAGGTGATATCCCCATGTTTGTTGTTTTTTGAGGTCTCAAGTGACCCTCAAACAACTTTTGACCAGATGTTGAACACCAGATCAAGGAACAGTGTTCTTACTTGACATGTTCTGTGTTCAGTGTGGCAGGAAATGTGAGGAAAACAAAGAATTAACAGAAATAAAAGATAATTAATTTTTTTTACCATTTTGAATAGATTGCATCATCTTGGTAGAAATAAACTATATTAATCATTGTTTATGTTAAAAAATCAACACAAATCATGCTATAAAAGAGCTGTTTGCCATAGGCCAGATAGTCAGAAAGGCTTTATCTTAGTAGCTTGCTTATTATCTGAGCTATGAAAGAAATGATATGGGTAACAAGAAAAGGACATTGGAGGGGAGGGGAGCAACAAGGCTTCTGCTGTCTCCAATTTCTCAACAGAGTTTCTAAATAATCTATGAGTTAATGCATTTGGAGCTTCAAGATAATTTCCAACTTTTTTCCCAAGGCTCTCTCCTGCCAGCATATGTTGTTTTCTTTTCTCATGCCTAATTTTCTCTTTGGTGGTTTGGATTATTCTGAGTTCAGTGTTCAAGACCATGTTCTGTTCAATTTTATTTTTCCTCAGTTCTTCATGAGCACTAGGCTCTGTTTAGGCAACCAAAAAGATGTACAAAACAAAGACCCTCCTCTCAGGGAACTACTGAACTGATAAGTGACCTAATAACTATACAATTATGGCAGATAACGCTCACCCTTTATCAGAATCCACACTTCTTTGATTTGTTCACTAGGCATATGATCATCCAGAAAAAAGCAACATTTCCTTTGTAGGTAAAGATAGCCTCACTTCTGGCCAATGAGTGGTAAAAAGAAGGGATAGAACCCTTTCTTTAAAATCTATTTATGGTTGATTTATGCTTCTGACTACTACAGAACCAGTATACTTACATGAACAACTAGAAAACTGGATAAAATATATGAAACAACTCTTTCAGATATTAAGACAATAGGCAGAGCAAGACTGTGATCATTGAGAAAAGGGAAACTGAGGTGAAGCCTGCTATTGGCCTTGCTTTCTGCCTACTGAAGATGGCCTGAGGGAGAAGATCCCCAGCAAGTACATGTCAGTTTTCTGGAATGAAAGGCAAACACTGGATTTGGGGAAGGCTGAAGCAGAAAGAATTTGTAGGACATAGTATTGGAGAGGAGCAATCTATGAAAAGAAACATTCATAGAAATCCCTTTATGCATGTATAAAGTGAAACTCAACAAAAAGCAACTGCTGGGAAAAAAATACCAAGGAACTGTAGAGCTTTAACTAGAACGAGAGATATTCAAACTCTTTTCAGCTAGAGTGGAGAAACCTCTTTCAACCCTCAGGAGATTCAATAAAAAGCCTAGAAGGGCCATGACTTTGTACTATGTCTGAATTAGTCCTAGGGTAAAGGCTACTCTACACCAGTCCTAACAAAGCTTACAAACAATAAAGTTTAATACCAAACTTGTATCTTAATTACCTAACAGGAACTACTTCATCAGCCTTTAAAGGAAGAAAACATAGTAAATACTCAATATTGTAACATAATATGATATTCAATAAAAATTTGCCAGATAAGCAAAGAAACAGCCACTTGTTACCACAAAATAGGATAAAATACAAGCAGAATCAGAAATGACAATGATGATGAAATTAAAAGAGAATGATTTTAAATCAGCCATTACACGTGATCAATAGTTCCTAAAAGAACATGATCATAGTAAAGAAATAAGCCAATAATAAAAAAGAACTTCTAGAGATGAAAAATAAAATATCTGAAATAAAAATTTATTTAATAGAATTAATAATTTTAATAATGATTATAAAGAATTTATAATAAATATTTTTTCAGGTAACAAAGTCCATTTTGTTTTATTTCTAACCCAAATATTGAAAATACATGAAAATTGCCAGTGCAAAGGTAAACGCATCCAGATTTATTTGTGCAATGCTAAGGAAATTTGAGTTTGATTTCCATTTTGTAAAATTTTGTTATGGGATCTGGCTTTGTTGTATAACTGACATGGGTCATTGAAACCTGATTATTCCACCCACATGTAATTTTCTGTCCCAATGAAATAGGAAATTTAGGGTTTTAGCACACATACATAATGATGTTAATATTGCTTTACATTTTAGTAGGAATGCATTTGTCCCACAGCTTGGGGAGAGGACAGCGAAGTTATAGGACAGGGAGGGACCACATGCTCCGAAAGGGAACAACAGACAAGAGAGGGTTGAACAACAACTATATGGAGACCCTGTGTGTTTTTGTGCATGAGGATAAGGAAGGTACTTCAGAAGAAATACTACAGAAGAAAAGATAGTGAATATGAAGACAAAGCAATAGAAATTATCTAAGCTGAAGTATAAATAGAAAAAAACTAAAGCAAAATTTAAGAGACTCAGTGACTTGGGATAGCACAAGAATCTAACATATGAGAGACTGTTTTCCCAAAAGGAGTGGAAAGAAAGGTACATAAAATTTTTTGAGTAAATACCAAAAAATTTATCAACCTAATTTTAGTTTCTGGTTGTTTGCTAATAGTATGTAGAAATGTAGTTTATTTCTGTATACTAACCTTTATCTTAGCCCTAAAAGCTTTATTTAAAATAAATTCCAGGGGCACCTGGGTGGCTTGGTCGGTTGAGCGTCCGACTTCGGCTCAGGTCATGGTCTCACGGTCCGTGAGTTCGAGCCCCAAGTCGGGCTCTGTGCGGACAGCTCAGAGCCTAGAGCCTGTTTCAGATTCTGTGTCTCCCTCTCTCTCTGCCCCTCCCCTGTTCATGCTCTGTCTCTCTCTGTCTCAAAAATAAATAAACGTCAAAAAAAATATTTAAAAAAAAAATAAAATAAATTCCAGGGGCACCTGGTTGGGTAACCTTCCAACTCTTTATTTTGGCTCAGGCTGGTCATGATCTTATGGATCATAAGTTCAAGCCCGGTGACAGGCCCTGTGTTGACAGCGCAGAGCCTGCTTGGGATTCTCTGTCTCCTTCTCTCTCTGCTCTTCCCTCCCACTCATGCTCTGTCTCTCTCTAAAAATAAAAAAATAAACTTCAAAAATTAAAAAGTTAAAAGGAAATAAAAATAAATTCCAAGTGATTTTCTGTATAAATGGTCATGCTGTCTGAAAATAGAGATAACTTAATCTTTTACTTCCCAATGCCTTTTATTTTATTTTTCTTGCTTTATTACACTGGCTAGGGCGACCAGTACAATGTTGAATAAAAATGATGATAGTGAACATTCTTGCCTTTTTCCAGACATCATTGAGTATGTTGCTAGCTATAGGTTTTTCACAGATGCCTTTTATCAGGTTGAGGAAGTTCCCTTCTCTTCCTAATTTGATCAGAATTTTATTGAAAAGGGTGTTGAATTTTATCAAATTATATTTTGAGATGTTGTTCTCTTTCCATTTTACTCCATTAATATGAGCCAGGGTTGGGGTGATTAACTGCAGACAAGCACAAGGGAATTTTCTGGGTTGATAAAAAATTTCCAGATTTTGATTATGTTACTGATCACAATTTGTCAAAATTCATCTAACTGTAAACTTAGAAAGTGTGTGTTGTCTCTATAAACTCTACACAGTTTACTTTAAAATACAGGAATACATTCTTTTCCTCTTATTTTGTTGTATCTTCCTCCACCCTGTTGCCTAGAATTCATGTGTAATGACTAAAGCTCTGGCTGCCATCTTGTACTATGAGGACGAGAGTCATTCCTGCAAGCACTCTAAGTTTTTGAGGTCTCTGAGGAGTTAAGTTGCCAATCTAGCCCTACACTGCCCACTGAATTTTTACAAGAGCAAAGTGAACTTCAAAATTTTAAGTCCCTGTTATATTTTGTCAAACTTGATTCTAAATAATATAATAAGTGAGTAGAATAGAGTACTATCAGAATGTGATGCAGAGGAAATGCAGTAAAGGACATTCAGTAAAGTTCACACTGAGTGGGATTTCAGTAAAGACTTCATTGTAGTGAGAAGGAGAGAGTGGCATTGGAAGTGAACGTTAGGAGTGAATATGATCCCAACAGATAAATGTGGTAGAGTGCATTCCAGGCAAAAGACTGTTATGAAAAGAGGTACATAGACAAAGAGAGGTGGAAGCATTTAGGCAACATAGGAAACATATGGCAGAACAATAAGACAGAGGGCTAAATAGTTCCACTGGAGTGTTCTGGAGGACCTTGATACCAGCATGCAGAGTCTGAAGGTTCTAAGCTATAAGAAATCAAGAAAAATTTCTGAGCAGTGGTTAATAGGATGGAAAATATAATCTTCAAAATTACATTATGACAACCCAGACTGAAGAAAATAAGCTAATGGAAAATGCAAAGTACATAAGAAGCAAGACCTTAAGTTTAGCTGAAACATTAGATGTATTAAGAGGACAAGGAGTAGGATAGACTAAACAACTTTGAATACTAGGCTTGATGTGAACTTAAGTCTTTTAGAAATATAAGTGATTATTTCTAACTTGAAATAAAATCATCTCGCCTGTAAGATTACTTGGTAGTTGTATCTTAGAATGAAGAAGGCAATATGAACAATAATACAAGATAGAAATCTATTAACATAGTTCACACAAGAGGAAATAAGGACCTGGATCAGGAAAGGAGGTAGGGCAATGGCCTTTAATGACTAAGTGAAGAAGATCTGAAGAATGATAACAGGTAGGGGACCCTGAGTAAGGGAGAAGTCAAGACTGGCTTTGAGGGTACAAGCCTGAGATTACCAGCTAACCAGGGATGATACAGCAGAGGTAGTGGCATCGGGGGTATAATTCCTTCACCAATCTTGGGATGTGACATGCCACTGTGGAGAAACTAAACTATTCTGCCTATGCTGAAGCATAGAAAGAGGGAGGTGGAAAAACTTGCAAAATAAAGGAATGAAAGTAGAAAATGAAAAATCCCGTGGTGTTAGATTGAATTAAAAGTATCATGGTATACAAATAGATACAGATATAAATATTTCTCAGCTTTTTCAACCCAATGGTTCTCAATAGGAATGAGCATAGTAGCATCTAGATCCTAACATCTAAACACCATTTCATTTTTCTCTAAAAGGCAACTAGTGATTCTTGGAAAAATGCTGATGCTAGCCTTGGGAGAGAAAAAGTTTTAGGTGCTCTTGAAACTTCTTATTGTGCCAAAAATTAAGGGAGTGCTCAAAATCTGATAAGGCCATGTCAAAATGACACAGGAGTCAGCTTTAAGGGGCTTCCCATTGGCCAAATTTGGATAATTTTGAGCATCAAAGTAGAAACTGTCAGTAATATAATTACAACAGATTAAGAAAATAAATTAATGAGCTGATACTTGTAAGAACAAATGAATGAATGAATGTGATGAACCAGAAGAGGATGCCCTTTTTTACAAAGGAGTGCCAATTAATAATGTAGATTTGACAGAATGTAAAAATCTTTATTTTGCAATCATCTTAGTCATAATTGATTCAGCAAAGAATCATCAGTGGATGCTAAAATCATTGGTTAAATGATGGTCAGGAAGCAGAATACTCTGTGATACACAGTCTCAGAGGATCACTTTAATTCACAGAAAGAAAAATAATTTTCTAAAAAAGAAACCTGGAGTCCACCAACTTAATCAACTGATTCAACTTAATATTACTAGTAAAGAAACAAACTGATATCACATGACTCATTTTAGAAATTACTGAGAGTACATTATCACCTATGCAGCATTTCTACCAAATGTGTTTAATCTAAACCCAGTCATGAGGAAACAACTATATAAATTCAAATTGAGGGACATCTGAAAAATAACTGTTCTGGACTTTCCAAAGCAAACAAATTTGATGAATCTAAATGAAAAGTATATGAATATTTATCGAACTGTAATTGTAACTTTTCTATTAGTTGGGGAACATAACACAGAATAAATTCTCAAAAAATAAAAATAAAGGATCACTAGGCCCTGAGTTAAATGCCTACAGTATACTCATCTTAATCAAATGCATAATGTTTCATGCATCTCCTTTTAATACCCACCCCCCATTTTTAGGGGTGCTTATTTTCGTGTTTTCACTTGTGGTGCAGGTGGAAAATGTGTTTGACTGCTAAATGTTGAGTAAATGAGACAGACTTTACTGTAATTAATTAGAAAAATAGCCATGAAGAAAAATAAGCATATATGTAATAAATTAGTTGCATAGCAAAACAAATTTATGAAATGTCATTGATAACTAGGAAATATTACCTAATCTAAATTGTGAAGGACATCCACCATGTTGTAGCCATCCAGAATCATATGAGCACCCTTGTAAGGACTGTAGAAAGTCCCACCTTTTGTGTCCCTCTTCTCCAAGGTGGAAGCCAGAATTGTCTCCACTAGATTCCCTTTCAGATGGGGCATAGGCATGTAACTTGGGTTCTGCCAATCAGATCCATCCATAGAAGTCTTTGATTTGTAATGGATCCAGCTAAAGAAAGAGTATGAAGAATTCATCTTTCAGTTGATGTGACAGAAGACATACCTGGCTTTTGGAGCAGACAATGAGAAAGCTTCTGTCATCTAGTCACAGTATCATCTTTGCAGTCTGGAAGGTCTGGGCTGACCTTCCAGCAGCCCAGCAATGTGTCCTTACTAGAGCAGCTCTGGGAGTATGGTTTGGACACTCTTCCTAGTTTCAAAGCCTCCATCTGACCCTAAGGAAACTGGTGAGCTTCCCAATTTTCTTTAACAAATTCCTTTTCTGTTTGAACTAACTAGAGTCAATTCTGGTTTTGCTGAGAACCTTGTTAGGTATGACACTCTAGCTGACTTCACGTTTACTGTCTCCCATAGAATCTTAGGATATTCCAAATTAGAATCCCTTCTACCATTTTTTAATCAGAATGTTTAACCTTACTTCCAAATACTTACATATTATGAACAGTGAGGACACAAATTATTTTGTTAAACATAAAAATATGAGAGGTATCATAATATTCACAGGGTTATTATTGCATGTTTACAGGTGGGCCAACCTGGTAGTTCTTGGATTCTGAAAACGTTTCCACATACCTTTCAGTCGTCTTTTAGTTTGCCAAAATCTCAATCACATGAGGTGATTTTGAGAGATTTAATCCGTATGTGTCTAACTTACATTGATTCAACTCATTCACGTGGGTCTCCAAGATGATAAAATAATGCTCAGGAAGGCAGAGGACTCTGATAATGAATTTTTGTTATTTGCTAATTGTGTGTCCTTGGCTGGAGTACCTCCAATTTCAGAGCTAAAATAAGTTCAGAATATGGCTTGATTATTTTCCTTTACCTCAATATTAATTTCATCCAAAACAGCTGTGGTGATATGCTCTGTGCTCTTATTTCCTTTGTAGTCTAGTCATTCTTCAATTGTCTGTAGCTCAAATACAATTTGAGTTTAGGATGCCTTGGCAGCACTTCTGATGAGGTTGGACTCATCTTTCCTGGTTTAAAGTTCACATGACAGGAAAATGTCAGTGACAGGCTCACACTAATACTAACAGAATGAAGAACAGGTTTGTGTGTGTGTGTGTGTGTGTGTCTGTGTGTGTGTCCTATCAGCCCCATTTGCTTTGGATTTAAACTGAGAGTCACAGTTGCTGATGAGGCCAGGGTAGAAAGAATAAGGAGATCTTTGCAGTTCTGGTCTAACCCCTCCGAACCCCCCATACCAACTATCACAAACCCATCTATCCTAGTTAAAGTCCAATGAACTAAGTCGGTTAACCCAATGGGCCAACTCCCTGGCAGTATTTGATTCCCACTGCATAAAATTCATAATCTCCACATTAGTCTATGGCTGTCCTAGGCCCAGGAGACTGTGTGCCCTCCCCACGCAATGGCTTCTATTCTCTGTAGAGATATCAGAATGGCTATTTCAGATGAGACTGTAATTTAGGACCTACCTTTGCCTCCTGAACATTTTCTTTTTATAGGAATTTTATTCAATGAAAATGTATTGAGCGCTAATGTAGTAAGCCACTCTCTTTTCTTCACTATGCTCCGATCATATTGATTTCCTTTCACTTCCTCATCTCTGCAAGCTCTTTCCTGCCTAAGAGCTACACACATGCTCTTGACCCTGCCTAAACCTTCCCCTGCCTTGTCTACCCCTACAAAGAAGCACAGGCTATCCCTGGCTGACTCTGTCTTGTTATTGAGGCCTTGGATTAAATGTACCTTGCTTTGGAGAGGCCTTTTCTAACCACTCAATATAAGTTTTCTCTCCTAGTACCCTCTGCCTTCATAGCACATAGTTTTGATTAAATATTCATTTGGTTGCTTTCTTGTATACTTTCTCCCAAAAGGATCTAAGCTGCATAAGGGCAAACCCCAGATCTGTTTTGTTAACCACTGTGTACCTAGTGTTTTTAGTACAGAGTCTGCCATATGGTCAGTACTTCATACAACCCACTGAGAGATACTTGCCTGTTCACATTTTGATCTGATGGACAACATACTTAATTAAACATGGTAATGAATAGCCAGTATTATGTTTATGCCCAAGAGATGGGTACAATAAAGAAAACACACAGTTATCTTTCTTTATCAGTGGTTAATTCTTTACCGATTATTCTAAATAGGAATCTCCTGGCAATCTTTTTAGACATTGTTGTGAACTTGGGCCAGATAATAAAAGGTCATAAAACTTTGTGCCACTAAATTCATTTGTGTTTATATTATGTTGACTCCAGAGCAAGAGGAATGGAAGTAATTGTCCACCATTGGAAAATAAAAAATGCAATGGGTAACCCATCATTTTTTATACCATTTTAATGACCTCTCTAGCTGCCTCATCTTTCTACTCCTTGCTGTTAACTATATTTACCAGAAATGAATAAGCTTCCAGCATTCTGTGCATGAGCTAAGAGGAGAAAAGAGAAAGGCATGATTCCAGATTGTTCCAGTCATCTGTCCTGTTTGAGTTTACATTCCTTCAGTCTACCAGGAAAATGTTAAGTAAGACTTATTGAGTGAAAATGGAAGACACGCATTTACATTCTGTTACTGGGAAGTATAGTTTTAATGAAACATGTGGGAATTAATAGCCATTAAAGGAGAAATCTGGTGTTTCAAGGAATTAGAGACTTGTGTCTTCCTTGTTGATCCTCTGACATCCTCTTCCAGTGAAGGAACTCCTTCACGAGTGCCTCTTAATTAATTGTGTCTTTGCTTCAACCTGTCCACTCTGCTGCCTTATGTGAGATGAGAACTGGAACAGTTGGCCAGGCACCTGGAGTGGTAAGAAAGAGTGATCTATAGCCTGGTGAACACTGGGAGCACAATGAGGAATGAGCATGTAGGATGTCCCATAACCCGTCACTTGAACAGTGTGGAGAAGAGTCTGAAGTAGGGCAGGGATATCTGTTCTGCCCTTCCTTCTCCACCCATCAACAAACTTTCAAAACTGGGGGTCCAGCTCAGCAGTCTTTTATTCCTTACCCTGTAGTCAACTCTTCTCCTGACCCAAAATATCCCCAGCCCTATGCAATATAACCTATTTATTTAGAAAATCCAATGCTCTACTAAGTGCTGGGCAATGTATTTCCCACTGTAGAGGAGAAGATGAATATAGCAACAATGGCTCTTGCCCTTGGGAATCTCATTGTCCTGGAGCAGAGGCTAGAGTGGGGGTTGCTGAGGGGAAGTGGTTGCTTCCCCCACCTGTCTGGAAAGCTGGTTTTTAAACATTTACCAGCACACTATCACCCATGTTTATGTTCCAAGGGAAAGGGCGGGAGAGTAAAAAGTAATAATAATAAATGTTCACATCTACCTAGTAAAACCCCTACTCACAAATGTAATGCATTCAATGCTATAACAAAAGCATTTACAATATGCTATGACAGTATGGAGGAGAAGAAAACACATTCTGTCTAGACTCTTTTGAATACTCTTAAACTGTAGTGGCCTCAGCTGTATCTAGCACTGATCACTTTATTAATTTTCCTACCATGTTGGGGTTCCCAGGTTCACCCTCAAGTTCTATAATTCATAAGAGGATTTGCAGGACTGAACATAAAGCTCTATTCAGGGCTGTGATTTATTATAGTGAAAATATAGAAAGCAGAATCAGCAAAGTGAAAAGGCACATGCGGGAAGTCCACAGAAAACCAGGCACAAGCTTCCAAGGATCCTCTCCCAGTGGAGTCACATAGGATGTGCTCAGTTCCTCCAGCCACGACTTGTGACATGTTGCAGCAAAACTCATCTGAGATTCCAGGGCTTTTACTGGGTATGAGTCATGTAGGCACCCATTGCCTAGCAAGTATGAAAATTTCAGATTCCTGGAATGAACACATTCATTCATCACAAACCACATTTGTGTAAACACTTTGGGCACAGTAAGCCACTCTTATCAGTCTGGCAGTGGTGGGAATGCTCCCCAAATCCAAGATGCCAGCGAATGGCCAGTCTTACAAGCTGGTATTCTATAGATAGGTGTCTACCTTAATTCATTTCTGGCTATCTATCATTTATTTGTTTATACATGTACTTATATTTCTAGAAGGAGTGGCTTTGGGGTTCATATTCTAGTTTCAATCCATGTTAAATAAGCTATGTTTTCCTTTTTAAATGATGTAACATTAATCCAATACCTGTTTTCAGTAGTGTGCTAGAGCCAGTTGGTACATGCTTGCAAGAGACTATTGTTAAACGGCCAAGAATTTTGTGAGCTCCACGTTGGTAGCTTGAAATCACCTCTGGCAAGAATATTTACACCATCATAACTGGCAAATGCTAAAATTAGGGCTTCCCCCACCTGTCTGGAGAGCTGGTTTTTAAACATTTACCAGCACACCATCACCCATGTTTATGTTCCAAGGGAAAGGGCGGGAGAGTAAAAAATAATAATAACAAATGTTCACATCTACCTAGTAAAACCCCTACTCACATTTATTCATTCATTCATTTAATAAATGTAAAATACAGAAAAAGACAAGTTTGCTACCTTTACAGAGCTTACAATCTAGTGGGGGAGACAGATAATAAACAGAAATGTAGCAGGCCGAATTATTCTCACATTAATGTATGTTTTCCCTCGCTGGCATAGGAGACTCAAAGAAAAGTATTTTTCCTTGTACTCTAAGAAGCTTTATCTATGTCTAGACTCTCCAATTTTTTAATAAATGTGGTGGCACAGGGTTTCCTGAAGACAGCTTCCCTCCCTGCAAAAAATAAATGATCAAGCCTTTGTTTGGGGAATAAGGGACAAATGAGAGAGACTGGTGTTGGCAGTGGGAGGGCAGAACTGGCCTTCTCACAGGAAAAGCTGCTGGTTCTTCTGGTCTGGGGAGAGCCATGTACTTCGGATGATGGAGGCCATCAGTTAAGGCATGTACTAAGACTAGTTCCCCCCCACACCGCCGCCCCGTCCCCACTGCCCTAGGAGACATTTTGTAAGATGAAGTGCTTTGAGGAGTAACAGAGGCTCTGAAGGAATAATAGCACATGGAAGTCAGAAGGGTAGAACACTAAGAGGGACAGCCTAGGGAACTAAACTAAAGATCCTGTGCTTCCAAGCAGCAAGGAGCAAAGAGTAATGTTCACAGAACTCGATCACACTCCAGACTCTGTTCTGATTTTCATATTAACATCATTGATTTGCACTGATTTGCACTTTAATGCTTTTAACCCACAGCATGGGGAGGCTGGGCGGCTTTTTTTTTTTTTTTTAATACAAGAGGAAGCTGAGGCACAGCAAGGCTAGACAACATTGACACAAAGCTGGGAAGTGTCAGTTTTATGCTTGGTTTGGCCACAGAACCCACTGAAAGAACCACCACAATGTGTTTTGGTTACAGATATTTGATTTTCTTTCTTTTTCTTTCTTTTCTTTTCTTTTCTTTTCTTTTCTTTTCTTTTCTTTTCTTTTCTTTTTAAGCTTTATTGCAATATAATTGACATTACAACATGTAAGGTTAAGGTGTATGATGACTTGATATGTGTATATGTTGCACAATGATTACCTTGATATACATATATGTTGCACAGTGATTATCTTGATATATGTATATGTTGCACAGTGATTACCACAATAAGATAGGTTAACATGCATCACCTTACATAGTTACAGTTACCTTTTCCTTGTGATGAGAAGTTTTAAGATCTACTCTTTTAGTGACTTGCAAATATACAACACAATATTGCTAACTGTAGTCACCATGTTGTACATTATATCTCTGGAACATATCCATCTTGTAACTGGGATTTTGTACTCTTTGGCCACTTTCAGCCATTTCCTCCACCCCTCAACCCCTACATCAGGCAACTGCCCGTCTGTTCTTTGCTTCTATGGATTCTCTTGTTTTAGATTCCACATGTAAGTGAGATTATACACTATATGTCTTTCTCTGTCTGACCTTGATTTGTTCTACCTAGCATAATGCCCTCAAGTTTCATCCATGTCACAAATGGCAGGATATCCTTGTTGTTATGACTGAATAATATTCCTGTGTGTGTGTGTATGCGTGTACCACATTTTCTTTATCCATTCATGTGTTGATGGACACTTAGATTATTTCTATGTATTAACTATTGTAAATAGTGCAATGAACATTAAAGATGTAAATGTCTTTTGAGAATGATTTCATTTCCTTCAGATATCTACCGAGAAGTGGAAAGTTTATATCATACGATTGCTCTATTTTTAATTTTTTGAGAAACCTTCATAACATTTTCTGTAACAGCTATACCAACTTACATTCCCATCAAGTGCACAGGAATTCCCTTTTTCTTATCTTTTTGATTATAGCCATTCTGACAGGTGTGAGGTGATTTATCATTATGGTTTTGATTTGCATTTCCCTGATGATTAGTGATGTTGCATCCCTTTAAATGTACCTGTTGGCCATTTGTATATATTTTTTAGGAAAATGTCTATTCAAGTCATTTGCCCACTTTTTAATTGAGTTATTTGATGATGTTTATGTTATTTTATGTTACAAGGTATGAATTCCTTACCTATTTTAGAACTTAGCCCCTCATCAGATATATGGTTTACAAATATTTCCTCCCATTCTGTAGATTGCCTTTTCATATTGCTACTTTCTTTGCTATGTAGAAGATTTTTAGTTTGATGTAGTCCCACTTGTTTATTTTTGCCTTAGTTGCTTATGTTTAGAGTGTCATATCCATAAAATCACAGCCAAGACCAATGTCAAGGAGCTTTTTCTTTATTTTTTATTCTAGGAGTTGTATTCTAGTTTTTATTTAGAAGTTTTAGGTCTTCACATTTAAGTTTTCAATCCATTTCAAATTAATTTTTATAAGCGCTCTAAGATAGGAGTTTGCTTTCATTCTTTTGTGTGTGATATCCAGCTTTCCCAGCACAGATATTATTTTTTCTCAAAAAAGGGCATTAATTATTGTGGTCAGTGTATTTCAAGTGCATTTTTAAATTAGAAACACACCTTAGACATGTTTATATGTCTCTCTATAGTTATATGTTCTCTAAAAGGATAAAGTGCAAAATGCCTCCACTGTCAGCTTAGTATAACTTATAGTATTTTAAGTTATTGTAAAATTGACCTCTCAGTTCGTTATGAGTCTTGCCCTTGGGAATCTCATCGTCCCTCTGGGTTTCATTTTTCCCTGTGAATCTGCTGCAATCCCTGAATCAATAAAGATGCTTTTGAGTCAGTATGCTCATGCAGTGTGTCATTTTGAAGAGTGCTCAGCTTTAGCTACAAAACTGCATTTTTTTCATGCGCAGCTTTCTACGTCTGCTTTGTCCCTTTACATACAATTTTTTCATACTCTCTCGTCTGCCTGGAAGTCTGGAAAGAAAGCCCATGAGTTCAGAGATAAACTTGAAGAAAAAAAAAAAGAAAGACAGAAATACACTTTAAGAAAGTATATTCTTCAAGAAAACTGCTCCTTGAGAATCGAGTCTTCTAAAAACTTAATATTTCTTGCTCATATTGGTTCAATGCAAATAAATTGCTCAAGTGAGTATAACAATGAGACTACAACTACAGAATGTTTGCCTGGAAAATGACCAAAAATAATTTGGGGAGATGTGTTCCTATCATATCTGTTCTTTGCCTGCCTACCTTGTTGCTTTCTTCTCATTTTTTTGGCCACATAAACAAATTACATGGAACATCGTTCTTTCAATTCCCCTTTGCCAGAATATTTCCCTGGAATCCTTTTCCCTCCCATTCCACAAAGCTACTAACAAAAAATCTCGTATCAGTGAGCAAATATTCCCCTCTTAAACTGAGGTTCTGCTATTTGAGCTCCCACTTGCCAAAGCCAGCATGATTTGAACATTCCTCTTCACCCAATATCAGTCCCCATCAGATAACCATTAAATGAATAGAGGCTGCAGGTTAGAAGGAATGCTAACAATGCAGATGAAGTCTGATAAGTGGCAGATGTGAATTAATTCAGCCAGAACACAGACCAGGAGGGTGATTGTCAAAGGGAGCAAAGGGTGCTAGAGAGGCTTGGCCATTTGCCGGTAACTTACAGCACCTTCCCCTAGGCCAAGCAGCCTGGCATTTTGAACCTAGAGTCATCATAGGAATGAGACAAATCCCATTGGCCTCTCTGGCAACTGCTCACCATGGCAAGTCATTTCCCTGTGACAGTCAGAAAGGGGAACAGTCACGTATTTTCACCCACAAGAATGAATTAAAATGACTGACCATGAGGAGGCCAGTGACCCAAGTAGGCCCTGAGAAAAGGGTCAGTCGACCTTAAGCCATTCCATTTACCAGTTTCAGACTCAGAATTCCATAGCCTACTAAGTCTGGTAATATGCAAAAGGCAGAGCACTCTTCACCTGAATATTTCAAAGCAGTCACAATCACAACCTATTACCTGTTTATTTCTAGGTTGGCGAAAGAGTACACAAGCAGAGCCTTGGGAGTTTTGAGTTCTAACCTCACCCCTCTACTCCACCTCTGAACTGTTGGAGTGACCAGCTTTTTTGTTGCAATTTACCTTCACCATCATTAGGAGCCCACTATTTTGAGCATCTGAGCCTGGATGCCAAGGGCTGTTCAATTTGGGTGTTTTGTGTTCTTGACTGGTGATTTTAGGCAAAGGAACATTTAGTGTATTCCTGAGTTTGACCAGTAGATGGAAGCATTTTTGACCGTGTGACACTTTCGCTTCCCAGTCCTGGAAAAGAAAACTGGTTTCCAGAGAAAAGCTGAGAAGCTGAGTGGCTAGCCCTATTGTCTGATAGAGTAACTTGTTTGTGTACAGAATATCTTTTCAAATAAAAGGAGTGTGAATATTTTGAAATAATCAGGAAAGGAGAAATTAGAAAGTAGAGTTTACTTTCAATACCCTCAACAATGGAATTCTCTTTCACTGCTTTTAATTAAGCAGTGTAAAATGAAGGTCATAATTTATAATGGCTTCTAGTTTAGAATTAATGAAGTTCTCGTGAAATCCCAAAGTGATTTATAAACATTCCACCTTTAACCAAACGCCAGTGAGAGAGAAGAGTTTAACAAGGTACTCTGCCCTGCTGACTGAGAAACTGGGTTCTAAGGCAAACTATCTTTCCGCTGAGACCTTATAATATCTCCTCTATCTATGTCTCTTAAGGTTGGCATATTTTAATTTAGAAACCATAAGACATTTTGACAGAAATGTCAAGGAGATTGTCCTTATTATCAGTCATTGGCAATGGCTCAAATATGGGACAATTACATGTCTTGACATCGCTGATAATAGGACTGATTTTGAAACTGAAATATAATCGCTGTCTTACTCTCTACCTCCTGAAGCTGAAATCGAGGCATGTGCACATAAAGCCTTGAATGACTTTTCTGCCACTGAAAGAAGTCTGCAGCCCATACTTTGAATCCCATCTGAAGGAAGACAGGCAGGCCTTGAAGCTGTTACTCATCTTATACTAGGACATTCTGCAGCAAAAGCTCCAATGTTTGGTTACAGCTAAAGGTATACCAGGGACACCTTGGTCCTTTGGCCTGAGGAAAAACTTAGAAACCTTGGTGATATACTCAGCTAAATGTGTTCTTTTCAGATTATAGAACAACATACATATATATTGTTATGCGTAACATTTATATATAATTTACACGTTTATATTCACACACAAACATACATGAAAGCATGCATAAGGCACATGTAGATTTACTCATTTAATCCTGTGATTCTACAGTTGGCCCCCTGGAAGAGCCCTGACTTTGACACAAAGTTAGATGACAAATAAAAGAAAGAGCAATACTATTTCTCTCCTGCCACTGATTTTCTTCTCTACTTCCCATTGATCTCAATGTTTTATTTCAGAGACAGACTTTTCTAAGGAGTTGTCTAACTCTATTTGTATTTCTTCACTTCCCACTCCTTCACCCGACAGAAATCTAGTTTCTTCCCTTTCACACCCTGGCATTTCTATCACAAAGATGACCAGTGACCTAGTCATCTTGGAATCTAATGGAAGCTTTTCGGTGATGAGTACAACCTCCTAGCAGCATTGAACTGCACCTGACATTATTCCTTCTTTGTCAGAACCATTTCTTGCGCTGGCCTCTGTAGCATACACTGTCTGTCTTCCTCTGTGCCATTTCCCCACATCTCAGAATTAGGTCTTTGACCTTCTACTCACTTTATACTCTCTCCCTGGGCCAGTTCATCCACTTCTGTAGATCACACCTCTGATGTGCTGATGTTTCATCTACACATCTTTTTCAAACCCCGATATGTCTCCCATCCATAGACATGTAAGTAAAAATATGCACTGCGGTGCTGCTCAACTGTGAGTTACAATCCATTAGTTGGTCAGAAATCAGTTGAATGCATGGATACCAGCATTTGAAAACTGAAATGTGGAATAGCATAGCATAGCATAGCATAGAAAAAATCAGAGTGCCTCACATTTATATAGAATAATTATTTCATGAAACCTTTTTTCATTTGTGTGGGGATATGGGATTATGATGCTAAACATATTTCTTTCTTTGGGTGATGGTCAGAAACATTGCACAGACAACCCCACAGAGGCATTTTAAAGATAATCTATATAACACATGCTCACAGGTGACTTTCTTATTTTTAAACCCAAAATCTGTTTCTCTTGGAGAAAACCCTGTCTCTAGTTACTTGATCCACTTGCCAGCTTGCTTAAACTTAGTTTCTCCTTCACACCCAGTCACTCACAAATTCTGCAGATTTTGTCTCCTAATACGTTTACCACCCAACACCTCTCTCCATATACATGGTCACCAGGCCAGATCAGGCCATCAAGGTCCTTCCCATGGACTGTTGGAATTGCCTGTAACTGGATGAATGCATCAGTAATGAATGATGAATGCATCAGACAGTAAGAGGTAAACATACAATTATTAGCTTTACTCTATTATTTACTCTATTATTTACTCTATCTACTCTATTATTTATTATTATTTACTCTAAAAAAAGAAAATCAAGTTAATATTAAAGGTTGAGATAAATTCACAGATGATACACTTTTAACAGAGTGCTGAGAGATTTGGGCAACACACTTTATATTTTAAGACTGGTATCAATACCATTCCCTGGATTATAGTCAGAGAAATACACAATAAATTAACCATTTGCCCTATGTAGCTGACCTAAAGTGTTTTTTCTTAAGTTCATAGGAAGATAAGAATCCATAGTTACCCATATTCTAATCATCTGTAGCAGCCATGAGAACCACTGCATAAAAGATTGCTGGGGATTTGGGAAAATGCTATTGTTGCTATTCATGTTTACCCCTTCTCAAGGGCTACTTTCCCAGGCTAAGGCTTGTATAAATAAACCCAAACATGTATCATGGCATATACAATACATCCCCTCTTACTTTCCACCATCAAATCTACACAGGCAGTTCATGGAGTGAGACTTTATTTTATTTCTGTTAAGCTTATGAGTAAAAACCATGACTCAGATTTGCAAACTAAACTGAGCTGTTCAGTTTTTGCTGCCCTCTCCCAGCAATGCCACCAGATTTAATTATGGAATCGTAAATATATTCTTACTTGGGAGAAAAATGGAGAATGGTTTATTGACAGTAATCAGCAGTAATATGTAACCTAATTCATATGTGAATCCATTATGTAATCCAACCTAAGGATCAAGTCACTGAAACACTACTTGCCCTGGGCATACCAGAATCTAACCAGCTAAACCTGGTGAAGGCAAGTCAGCTTTCCCATTGATGGTTGCCCAGAAAAAAATTCTCATTCAACCTGGCAAGAGTTAGTGTTAATTCTGAAGTTAAGCTGACTTTATTGACCTAAACCACAAAGTAAATAAAGTGATGTCTAGGAAATACATAGGCTTCCAGAGGGTTTCTTCAGTGAAGGCTGCAAGTTCTTATCAATTTTTGTTGATCATAATTTCTATAGATTTATGGAATAAGGAAAATCTGCAGCTCCTCTCCCGAGGTTATTCAAGACAATTGACTCATAAGAACACCCAGCTTCTTTGCATACTACCAAATCTTCCTAGAGCATTTTTAATTGTGGAGATGGGAGCCTTGGCTGTTATCACGGTTGGATATATCGCTCTTCTTTTTCTGGGTGTGATGCTTCTTTCAGCCCCTTTTCATCTGCAGGACAGACAGGCTTTGAGAGCAGGAAGTGGAGCCGGAGCCACAAAAGCATGAAGCCTGTGGAGGCAGGCGTCATGGGCTCTGGACGCCTGTAGAAAATGTTGAAAATGAGCCAATGTGTGAAAAATTGGGAGGTATTCTAAAGCCTTTTCAAGATATCAGAAGCCAAGTATAAGAAAAGGAATAAATAAATAAAAGCTGCCATTTTTATAGCCTTCTCAAGATTACTACCAATTCTATTAAAACTGAAAATATTTATTGGATTAATGTTATTCATAACTATAAAAATTTAAAAAAAGACATGTTTGGAAAGGTAAATGTAAAAGTAAAATCTTTTGAGGAAGGAAACCTTTGATAATGAATATTTGAGAATTATGTCAAGCCATTGGACAATGTTTTCACCTGACTAGACCCTGCAGAGTAAGCCTGGGGATTGTCCTTATAGTCATATGTGAAGCTCATCTCTGAGTGTGTGTGCATTTTTCCATCATACCTGAAGGCCGCACAGGAAGACAAATTATCCAGAGCTTCAGAGTTGCATTTCTTCTTACAAATTGTACACTGTTGAGATGGATCCAAATGTGGAGATTAAAACGTGGCCATACTCAGGATTTAGGATGTCTACAAAGATTTTGGAAGGCATTTTCAGATGTCAGAACTTTCAAAACTCATGGTGTTAGTGGAATATCAACTCTCTCCAAATCTCCTAATATGTCTGTCACTTGTCTCTGTGTGCAAAATATTGAAAAATTTAAATTTCTATTAGAAGACTTTTTAAAAGACTTATGTTTAATGATATGGAGCCGCACAGCTCAATGCAGTAGTCACTGGCCACATGGGGCTATTTAAATTTAAATTAATTAAAATAAATAAAGTTTAAAAAACTGTGTTCCTTAGTTGCTCTAGCCACATTTAAAATGCTTTGTGGCCTCATGTGGCTAATAACTACTATATTACACGGCACAAACATAAAATATTTTTAACACTGCAAAAACTTCTATTGAACAACATTGATCTAAAGCAACTGTTCCCCTTGTATTCTGCAGGTCACTAGCTGTAGGCTCTTAATAGAGGGTAATGCACAGGGAGTTCTGAGTTAAGGTTTTTCTTTCCCGCAGCCCTTTTTTTTTTTAATGTCCATGTCTAAGAGCAGGCTCTGGGATATAGGAGTTTCCTAAGCAAATTTATCCATCAAACCTTTCTTTTGTGGAAGAGCTCCAAGGGCAGTGTTCCATGGGACAAACTTTGGGAAATGTGGATTTGGGGAATAAGTATTTTGACATCATGGACTATGCCTTACTCATCTTTTTCTGTGTCCAGAAAAATTCCTCATACATAGTAGGTGTGCACTCTTGGCTTAACAGCCACCTGCTAAGGCCAAGAGAAAGAGAAAGTGGTCAATATACATTGAGAACCATCTGTTTCTTAGGCTCCCAAACCAGTTGCATTCTCTGTTGAGTCTACCAAATAAGATAAAACCACTACTTTTTTTATGCTCAAATACACAGTTTTTTAATTTCTGTGTTTAGATTCACCTCTCTGAGGGACACCATTTCAAATTTCATTCATACGTTCATTCATTTATTTATTTGGAGAAAGCAGGAAACAATCTAAAAGGTATATTTTCCTGAATTACCTAATTTAGTGACTTAAGTTTGGTTGCAAAGTGCTTAAAACTCCACTCTCTCTCATTGCACTGGAAAGAAAGAAGTCTACAGGCTCCAACAACCCTCTGTCTTCATAGTATTGCAGTTTGGACAAGTTCTTATGAAAATATGATGCTTTAAAAACAACTTAAATTTTATTTTTAGTGACTTATCTTACCCAAAGCTGGCTGGAGCCTGGGAGGCAAAAGAACATCTTTTCCAAAGAAAACCACAAATCCTTCTTTCAAAAACTCTTCAATAATACTACAGTTTTTTTTTTCTTTTAACTGGACCCTCCTCAAAATCTCCGTGCCTTGGTTGTCCTGCCTCTAAAACAGAATAAATAATATGAGACCCTAGTAGGATGTTACAAGGAAAATGATGGTGGGGAAATTGTTTTGATCTCCACAGAGGCCAGGTGCTAGCAAACTCTCCACAGCCTTCCTATCCCTGAGTATTCACTTTCTGTCCTTTGCCTGATGTCTTTCTCTTTTATTTTATTTTTTTTTTTTTACAGGGTTCACCCCATCCTTTTATTTTTTTTTTTTAATGAAATTTATTGACAAATTGGTTTCCATACAACACCCAGTGCTCATCCCAAAAGGTGCCCTCCTCAATACCCATCACCCACCCTCTCCTCCCTCCCACCCCCCATCAACCCTCAGTTTGTTCTCAGTTTTTAAGTCTCTTATGCTTTGGCTCTCTCCCATTCTAACCTCTTTTTTTTTTTTTTCCTTCCCCTCCCCCATGGGTTCCTGTGAAGTTTCTCAGGATCCACATAAGAGTGAAACCATATGGTATCTGTCTTTCTCTGTATGGCTTATTTCACTTAGCATCACACTCTCCAGTTCCATCCACGTTGCTACGAAAGGCCATATTTCATTTTTTCTCATTGCCACGTAATATTCCATTGTGTATATAAACCACAATTTCTTGATCCATTCATCAGTGGATGGACATTTAGGCTCTTTCCATAATTTGGCTACTGTTGAGAGTGCTGCTATGAACATTGGGGTACACGTGGCCCTATGCATCAGTGCTCCTGTATCCCTTGGATAAATTCCTAGCAGTGCTATTGCTGGGTCATAGGGTAGGTCTATTTTTAATTTTCTGAGGAACCTCCACACTGCTTTCCAGAGCGGCTGCACCAATTTGCATTCCCACCAACAGTGCAAGAGGGTTCCCGTTTCTCCACATCCTCTCCAGCATCTATAGTCTCCGGATTTGTTCATTTTGGCCACTCTGACTGGCGTGAGGTGATACCTGAGTGTGGTTTTGATTTGTATTTCCCTGATAAGGAGCGACGCTGAACATCTTTTCATGTGCCTGTTGGCCATCCGGATGTCTTCTTTAGAGAAGTGTCTATTCATGTTTTCTGCCCATTTCTTCACTGGGTTATTTGTTTTTCGGGTGTGGAGTTTGGTGAGCTCTTTATAGATTTTGGATACTAGCCCTTTGTCCGATATGTCATTTGCGAATATCTTTTCCCATTCCGTTGGTTGCCTATTAGTTTTGTTGGTTGTTTCCTTGGCTGTGCAGAAGCTTTTTATCTTCATAAGGTCCCAGTAATTCACTTTTGCTTTTAATTCCCTTGCCTTTGGGGATGTGTCCAGTAAGAGATTGCTACGGCTGAGGTCAGAGAGGTCTTTTCCTGCTTTCTCCTCTAAGGTTTTGATGGTTTCCTGTCTCACATTTAGGTCCTTTATCCATTTTGAGTTTATTTTTGTGAATGGTGTGAGAAAGTGGTCTAGTTTCAACCTTCTGCATGTTGCTGTCCAGTTCTCCCAGCACCATTTGTTAAAGAGGCTGTCTTTTTTCCATTGGATGTTCTTTCCTGCTTTGTCAAAGATGAGTTGGCCATACGTTTGTGGGTCTAGTTCTGGGGTTTCTATTCTATTCCATTGGTCTATGTGTCTGTTTTGGTGCCAATACCATGCTGTCTTGATGATGACAGCTTTGTAGTAGAGGCTAAAGTCTGGGATTGTGATGCCTCCTGCTTTGGTCTTCTTCTTCAAAATTCCTTTGGCTATTCGGGGCCTTTTGTGGTTCCATATGAATTTTAGGATTGCTTGTTCTAGTTTCGAGAAGAATGCTGGTGCAATTTTGATTGGGATTGCATTGAATGTGTAGATAGCTTTGGGTAGTATTGACATTTTGACAATATTTATTTTTCCAATCCATGAGCAGGGAATGTCTTTCCATTTCTTTAAATCTTCTTCAATTTCCTTCATAAGCTTTCTATAATTTTCAGCATACAGATCCTTTACATCTTTGGTTAGATTTATTCCTAGGTATTTTATGCTTCTTGGTGCAATTGTGAATGGGATCAGTTTCTTTATTTGTCTTTCTGTTGCTTCATTGTTAGTGTATAAGAATGCAACTGATTTCTGTACATTGATTTTGTATCCTGCAACTTTGCTGAATTCCTGTATCAGTTCTAGCAGACTTTTGGTGGAGTCTATCGGATTTTCCATGTATAATATCATGTCATCTGCAAAAAGCGAAAGCTTGACTTCATCTTTGCCAATTTTGATGCCTTTGATTTCCTTTTGTTGTCTGATTGTTGATGCTAGAACTTCCAGCACTATGTTAAACAGCAGCGGTGAGAGTGGGCATCCTTGTCGTGTTCCTGATCTCAGGGAAAAAGCTCTCAGTTTTTCCCCGTTGAGGATGATGTTAGCTGTGGGCTTTTCATAAATGGCTTTTATGATCTTTAAGTATGTTCCTTCTATCCCGACTTTCTCAAGGGTTTTTATTAAGAAAGGGTGCTGGATTTTGTCGAAGGCCTTTTCTGCATCGATTGACAGGATCATATGGTTCTTCTCTTTTTTTTTGTTAATGTGATGTATCACGTTGATTGATTTGCGAATGTTGAACCAGCCCTGCATCCCAGGAATGAATCCCACTTGATCATGGTGAATAATTCTTTTTATATGCCGTTGAATTCGATTTGCTAGTACCTTATTGAGAATTTTTGCATCCATATTCATCAGGGATAGTGGCCTGTAGTTCTCTTTTTTTACTGGGTCTCTGTCTGGTTTAGGAATCAAAGTAATACTGGCTTCATAGAATGAGTCTGGAAGTTTTCCTTCCCTTTCTATTTCTTGGAATAGCTTGAGAAGGATAGGTATTATCTCTGCTTTAAACGTCTGGTAGAACTCCCCTGGGAAGCCATCTGGTCCTGGACTCTTATTTGTTGGGAGATTTTTGATAACCGATTCAATTTCTTCGCTGGTTATGGGTCTGTTCAAGCTTTCTATTTCCTCCTGATTGAGTTTTGGAAGAGTGTGGTTGTTCAGGAAAATGTCCATTTCTTCCAGGTTGTCCAGTTTGTTGGCATATAATTTTTCATAGTATTCCCTGATAATTGTTTGTATCTCTGAGGGATTGGTTGTAATCATTCCATTTTCATTCATGATTTTATCTATTTGGGTCATCTCCCTTTTCTTTTTGAGAAGCCTGGCTAGAGGTTTGTCAATTTTGTTTATTTTTTCAAAAAACCAACTCTTGGTTTCGTTGATCTGCTCTACAGTTTTTTTAGTTTCTATATTGTTTATTTCTGCCCTGATCTTTATTATTTCTCTTCTTCTGCTGGGCTTAGGCTGCCTTTGCTGTTCTGCTTCTAGTTCCTTTAGGTGTGCTGTTAGATTTTGTATTTGGGATTTTTCTTGTTTCTTGAGATAGGCCTGGATTGCAATGTATTTTCCTCTCAGGACTGCCTTTGCTGCGTCCCAAAGCGTTTGGATTGTTATATTTTCATTTTCATTTGTTTCCATATATTTTTTAATTTCTTCTCTAATTGCCTGGTTGACCCACTCATTCGTTAGTAGGGTGTTCTTTAACCTCCATGCTTTTGGAGGTTTTCCAGACTTTTTTCTGTGGTTGATTTCAAGCTTCATAGCATTGTGGTCTGAAAGTAAGCATGGTATAATTTCAATTCTTGTAAACTTATGAAGGGCTGTTTTGTGACCCAGTATATGATCTATCTTGGAGAATGTTCCATGTGCACTCGAGAAGAAAGTATATTCTGTTGCTTTGGGATGCAGAGTTCTAAATAGATCTGTCAAGTCCATCTGATCCAATGTCTCATTCAGGGCCCTTGTTTCTTTATTGACCGTGTGTCTAGATGATCTATCCATTTCTGTAAGTGGTGTATTAAAGTCCCCTGCAATGACCACATTCTTATCAATAAGGTTGCTTATGTTTATGAGTAATTGTTTTATATATTTGGGGGCTCCGGTATTCGGCGCATAGACATTTATAATTGTTAGCTCTTCCTGATGGATAGACCCTGTAACTATTATATAATGTCCTTCTTCATCTCTTGTTACAGCCTTTAATTTAAAGTCTACTTTGTCTGATATAAGTATGGCTACTCCAGCTTTCTTTTGGCTTCCAGTTGCATGATAAATAGTTCTCCATCCCCTCACTCTCAATCTAAAGGTGTCCTCAGGTCTAAAATGAGTCTCTTGTAGACAGCAAATAGATGGGTCTTGTTTTTTTATCCATTCTGATACCCTATGTCTTTTGGTTGGCGCATTTAATCCATTTACATTCAGTGTTATTATAGAAAGATACGGGTTTAGAGTCATTGTGATGTCTGTATGTTTTATGCTTGTAGTGATGTCTCTGGGACTTTGTCTCACAGGGTCCCCCTTAGGATCTCTTGTAGGGCTGGTTTAGTGGTGACAAATTCCTTCAGTTTTTGTTTGTTTGGGAAGACCTTTATCTCTCCTTCTATTCTAAATGACAGACTTGCTGGATAAAGGATTCTCGGCTGCATATTTTTTCTGTCTAGCACCCTGAAAATCTCGTGCCAATTCTTTCTGGCCTGCCAAGTTTCAAAAGAGAGATCAGTCACGAGTCTTATAGGTCTCCCTTTATATGTGAGGGCACGTTTACCCCTTGCTGCTTTCAGAATTTTCTCTTTATCCTTGTATTTTGCCAGTTTCACTATGATATGTCGTGCAGAAGATCGATTCAAGTTACGTCTGAAGGGAGTTCTCTGTGCCTCTTGGATTTCAATGCCTTTTTCCTTCCCCAGTTCAGGGAAGTTCTCAGCTATTATTTCTTCAAGTACCCCTTCAGCACCTTTCCCTCTCTCTTCCTCCTCTGGGATACCAATTATGCGTATATTATTTCTTTTTAGTGTATCACTTAGTTCTCTAATTTTCCCCTCATACTCCCGGATTTTTTTATCTCTCTTTTTCTCAGCTTCCTCTTTTTCCATAACTTTATCTTCTAGTTCACCTATTCTCTCCTCTGCCTCTTCAAGCCGAGCTGTGGTGGTTTCCATTTTGTTATGCATTTCGTTTAAAGCGTTTTTCAGCTCCTCGTGACTGTTCCTTAGTCCCTTGATCTCTGTAGCAAGAGATTCTCTGCTGTCCTGTATACTGTTTTCAAGCCCAGCGATTAATTTTATGACTATTATTCTAAATTCACTTTCTGTTATATTATTTAAATCCTTTTTGATCAGCTCATTAGCTGTTGTTATTTCCTGGAGATTCTTCTGAGGGGAGTTCTTCCGCTTGGTCATTTTGGATAGTCCCTGGAGTGGTGCGGACCTGCAGGGCACTTCCCCTGTGCTGTAGTGTATAACTGGAGTTGGTGGGCGGGGCCGCAGTCAGACCTGATGTCTGTCCCCAGCCCACCGCTGGGGCCACGGTCAGACTGGTGTGTGCCTTCTCTTCCCCTCTCCTAGGGGCGGGATTCACTGTGGGGTGGTGTGGCTCGTCTGGGCTACTTGCACCGTGCCAGGCTTGTGATGCTGGGGATCTGGCGTATTAGCTGGGGTGGGTAGGCAAGGTGCTCGGGGGCAGGAGGGGCAGGCTTAGATCTCTTCTCCTTAGGTGATCCACTTCAGGAGGGGCCCTGTGGCAGCGGGAGGGAGTCAGATCTGCTGCCGGAGGTTTGGCTCCGCAGAAGCGCAGAGTTGGGTGTTTGCGCGGAGCGAGCAAGTTCCCTGGCAGGAACAGGTTCTCTTTGGGATTTCGGCTGGGGGATGGGCGGGGGAGATGGCGCTGGCGAGCGCCTTTGTTCCCCACCAAACTGAGCTCTGTTGTCAGGGGGCTCAGCAGCTCTCCCTCCCTTTGTCCTCCAGCCTTCCCGCTTTCCGAGCAGAGCTGTTAACTTATGACCTCCCAGACGCTAAGTCGCGCTTGTTGTGGGAACACAGTCCGTCAGGCCCCTCCGCTTTTGCAAGCCAGACTCGGTGGCTGTGCTTGGCCGGCGAGCCGCCCCTCCGCCCCGGCTCCCTCCCGCCAGTCGGTGGAGCGCGCACCGCCTCGCCGCCCTTCCTACCCTCTTCCGTGGGCCTCTCGTCTGCGTTTGGCTCCGGCGACTCTGTTCTGCTAATCCTCTGGCGGTTTTCTGGGTTATTTAGGCAGATGTAGATGGAATCTAAGTGATCAGCAGGACGTGCGGTGAGCCCAGCGTCCTCCTAAGCCGCCATCTTGCCGCCCTCCACCCTATCTGTCTTTCTCTTTTATATCCAAAGACCCATCTCCTCCAAAGACCCATCTCCTCCAGGGGCTTAATATTCTTTATCCCTTTGCTGAATGTCTATGATGTTTGCCATTGAACCTCTCATACTTGGCTTGGTCCTTGGTCTTCTTGTAGGTGAGAACCTTTATTTATTTATTTATTTATTTATTTATTTATTTATTTATTTATTTATTTTTGAGCTCATATAAAAACTTTTATTTATTTATTTTTTAAATATAATTTATTGTCAAATTGCTTTTCATACAACACCTAGTGCTCATCCCAACAAGTGCCCTCCTCATTGCCCATGACCCAGTTTTCCCTCTCCCCCACCCCCCATCAACCCTCAGTTCTCAATATTTAAGAGTCTCTTATGGTTTATCTCTCTCTCTCTGTCTCTGTCTCTCTCTCTCTCTCTAGCTTTTTTTCCCCCTTCCTCTCCTCCATGGTCTTCTGTTAAGCTTCTCAAGATCCACATATGAGTGAAAACATGGTATCTGTCTTTCTCTGTATGACTTACTTCACTTAGCATAATACCCTCCAGTTCCATCCACATTGCTGCAAATGGCCAGATTTCATTCTTTCTCATTGGCAAATAGTATTTCATTTTATAAATAAACCACATCTTCTTTATCCATTTGTCAGTTGATGGGCATTTAGGCTCTTTCCATAATTTAAGTGTTGTTGAAAGTGCTGCTATAAACATTGGGGTACATGTGCCCCTATGCATCATCACTCCTGTATCCCTTGGGTAAGTTCCTAGCAGTGCTATTGCTGGGTCATGGGGTATTTCTATTTTTAATTGTTTGAGGAATCTCCACACTGGTTTCCAAAGTGGCTGCACCAGTTTGCATTCCCACCAGCAGTGCAAGAGAGTTCCCGTTTCTCCATATCCTCACTAGCATCTATAGTCTCCTGATTTGTTCATTTTAGCCACTCTGACCAGCGTGACATGGTATCTGAGTGTGGTTTTGATTTGTATTTCCCTGATGAGGAGTGATGTTGAGCATCTTCTCATGTGCCGGTTGGCCATCTGGATGTCTTCTTTGGAAAAGTGTCTATTCATGTCTTCTGCCCATTTCTTCACTGGATTATTTGTTTTTCGGGTGTGGAGTTTGGTGAGTTCTTTATAGATTTTAGATACTAGCCCTTTATCTGATATGTCATTTGCAAATATCTTTGCCCATTCTGTCGATTGCCTTTTAATTTTGTTGATTGTTTCCTTTGCAGTGCAGAAGCTTTTTATCTTGATGGGGTCCCAATAGTTCATTTTTGCTTTTAATTCCCTTGCCTTTGGAAATGTGATGAGTAAGAATTGCTGCAGCTAAGGTCACAGAGGTTTTTTCCTGCTTTCTCCTCTAGGGTTTTGATGGTTTCCTGTCTCACATTCAGGTCCTTTATCCATTTTGAGTTTATTTTTTTGTATGGTGTAAGAAAGTAGTCTAGTTTCATTCTTCTGCATGGTGCTGTCCAGTTCTCCCAGCACCATATGTTAAAGAGACTGTCTTTTTTCCATTGGATACTCTTGCCTGCTTTGTCAAAGATTAGCTGGCCATACATTTGTGGGTCCAATTCTAAGGTCTCTATTCTATTGGTCTATGTGTCTGTTTTTGTGCCAATACCATACTGTCTTGATGATGACAGCTTTGTAGTAGAGGCTAAAGTCTGGGATTGTGATGCCTCCCGTCTTGGTTTTCTTCTTCAATATTACTCTGGCTATTCAGGGTCTTTTATGGTTCCATACAAATTTTAGGATTGCTTGTTCTAGCTTCGAGAAAAATGCTGGTGCAATTTTGATTGGGATTACATTGAATGTGTAGATTTCTTTGGGTAGTATTGACATTTTAACAATATTTGTTCTTCCAGTCCATAAGCATGGAATGTTTTTCCATTTCCTTGTGACTTCTTCAGTTCCCTTCATAGGCTCTCTATAGTTTTCAGCAAAGAGATCTTTTACATCTTTGGTTAGGTTTATTCCTGGTATTTATGGTTCTTGGTACAATTTTGAATGGGATCAGTTTGTTTATTTCTCTTTCTGTTATTTCATTATTGGTGTATAAAAATGTAGCCGATTTCTATACATTGATTTTGTACCCTGCGACTTTGCTGAATTCATGTATCAGTTCTAGCAGACTTTTGGTGGAGTCTGTTGGGTTTTCCATGTAGAGTATCATGTTGTCTGCGAAAAGTGAAAGTTTGACTTCATCTTTGCCAATTTTGATGCCTTTGATTTCATTTTGTTTTTGTCTGATTGCTGAGGCTAGGACTTCCAACATTATGTTAAACAGCAGTGGTGAGAGTGGATGATCTCAGGGGGAAAGCTCTCAGTTTTTCCCCATTGAGGATATTAGCTGTGGGCTTTTCATAAATGGCTTTTATGGTGTTTAAGTATTTTCTTTCTATCCCGACTTTATTGAGTTTTTTTATATTAAGAAATGATGCTGAATTTTGTCAAATGCTTTTTCTGCATCGATTGACAGGATCATATGGTTCTTTTCTTTTATTAATGTGAAGTATCACGTTGATTGATTTGCAAATAATGAACTAACCCTGCAGCCCACGAATGAATCCCACTTGATCATGGTGAGTAATTCTTTTTATATGCTGTTGAATTCTATTTGCTAGTATCTTATTCAATATTTTTGCATTCATATTCATCAGGGATATTGGCCTGTAGTTCTCTTTTCTTATGGGGTCTCTGTCTGGTTTGGGAATCCAAGTAATGCTGACTTCATAGAATGAGTCCTGAAGTTTTCCTTCCCTTTCTATTTTTTGGAACAGCTTGAGAAGGATAGGTATTAACTCTGCTTTAAATGCCTGGAGAATTCCTCCCGGAACCCATCTGGTCCAGGACTCTTATTTGTTGGGAGATTTTTGATAACTGATTTAATTTCTTCACTAGTTGTAGGTCTGTTCAAATTTTCCATTTCTCCCCATTTGATTTTTGGTAGTGTGTGGGTGTTTAGGAATTTGTCCATTTCTTCCAGGTTGACCAGTTTGTTGGCATATAATTTTTCATAGTATTCCTTGATAATTGCTTGTATTTCTGAGTGATTGGTTGTAATAAATCCATTTTCATTCGTGATTTTATCTATTTGGGTCCTCTCTCTTTTCTTTTTGAGAAGCCTGGCTAGAGGCTTATCAATTTTATTTTTTCAAAAACTCAACTCTTGGTTTCATTGATCAGTTCTACTGTTTTTTGGATTCTATACTGTTTATTTCTGCTCTAATCTTTATTATTTCTCTTCTTCTGCTGGGTTTGGGGTGTCTTTGCTCTTCTGCTTCCATTTCCTTTAGGTATGCTGTTAGATTTTGTATTTGGGATTTTTCTTGTTTCTTGAGGTAGGCCTGGATTGCAATGTATTTTCCTCTCAGAACTGCCTTTGCTGCATCCCAAAGCGTTTGGATTGTTGTATTTTCATTTTCTTTTTCCCCATATATTTTTTTAATTTATTCTCTAATTGCCTGGTTGACCCAATCATTTTTTAGTAGGAGGTTCTTTAACCTCCATGCTTTTGGAGGTTTTCCATAATTTTTCCTGTGGTTGATTTCAAATTTCATAGCTAGGTGGGAACTTTTATCCCATGTTTTGTCTCTCAGTTGAGTTGAATGGCTCTTTAGAACAGAGGTCAAGATTTAGTGACCTCTTTGTTCCTTGATCACTTCGCACTACTTGTTCAACTATGTTCAACCAGCAAGTACTAGTTGTTCAGTAAATAATGATTAAAAACACCCTCACATATTGCTTAGAGTAGATTAGTTATATCCAACAAGAACATTTACTTTATTCAAGATTGCCTAATTTAGACTTTGTGTTAATACATTTAGTAGGTAAGTACTTGGCAAATTAAAGAATAGCAAAAATATAATTTTTATAAATTTGACCTACATAAAAAATCATTGTAAGATTTATAGATATATGTAGCCACATAATTATTGTGATAATGAAGAAGGTAGATAAACTGTAATTTATCTAACTCTCCCTTTTTTCTTGATAGTATTTTTTATTGAGACACACTTCACATAACATAAAATTTGACATTTCAAAGTGTGCACATCAGTGGATTTTAGTATAATTATTGTTGTAATTCACTTTGTTCTAATTTCAGAACTTTTCCAGTATCCCCAAAAGAAACCTCATACCCATTAGCAGTAAACCCCAATTTCCCCCTTCCCCCATCCCTTGGAAGCCATTAATCTGCTTCTTATCTCTATGAATTTGCCTGTTTTGGACATTTGATATAAATGGAATATAATAGTATCCTTATGTGTCTAGTTTCTTTGATTTAATGTATTCTCGACATTCATCATGTCGTAGCATGTATAAGTACTTGTTTTTTTTATATCTGAATACTATTCTATTATATGGATATGCCACATTTTGTTTATCTGTTCATCAGCCGATGGACATTTGAACTGTTTACAATCTTTGGCTGTAATGAATAATACTGCTATGAACGTTTGTGTCCAGGTTTTTGCATGGCTATACGTTTTCCATTCTCTTTGGTATGTACCTAGGAGTGGAACTGCTATGTTCACTATTTTTTTTTAATTTTTTTTCAACGTTTTTATTTATTTTTGGGACAGAGAGAGACAGAGCATGAACGGGGGAGGGGCAGAGAGAGAGGGAGACACAGAATAGGGAACAGGCTCCAGGCTCCAAGCCATCAGCCCAGAGCCTGACGCGGGGCTCGAACTCACTGACCGTGAGATCCTGACCTGGCTGAAGTCGGACGCTTAACCGACTGCGCCACCCAGGCGCCCCTCTATTTTTTACTTTACATGTAAGTCTTTGAAATCACACATTTTTATATCATTCTTATGTAGGCATTAAAAGAGATCTCTGAGAGATTTTTCTTTGCTAGCATGTTGCAAACCAAGTGATCTGAGGAAGGCATTCTGTTAAAATAGTCTAATTTAGGGGTGCCTGGGTGGCTCAGTCAGTTAAGTGTCCAACTTCAGTTCAGGTCATGATCTCACAGATCATGGGTTCGAGCCCCGTGTCAGGCTCTGTGCTGACAGGTTGGAGCCTGGAGCCTGCTTCAGATTCTGTGTCTCCCTCACTCTCTGTCCCTCCCCCGTTCATGCTCTGTTTCTCTCTCTCTCTCTCTCTCTCTCTCTCTCTCTCTCTCTCAAAAATAAAAAAAAGTTAAAAAAAAATTTTTTAATAGTCTAAATCAGACTAGTTTCTCCACAATGGCTTCACTAAGTTTCTTGACTCTTCCATAAGGTGGCTTGAGAGGACCCAATCTCCTATCCTTTCAACACAGCAGGCCTCCTCAGATAAATATGTAACCTGGCTATACAGTGATAGGTTAGGACAAGTCCCATGACAACTTCCAACCAGATGGCTGCCCCAAGTCCCTCCTAACAGGAATCTGGGGCCACTACTGCTCTTGTCCCATCTTTGTTAGATGCCTTTGCCTCTGGAGTCACTGTCTGACTAAGATGCTGGCAAAATAAATGTCCATCATTCGGCATCATTATGGGAACATTGTTCTGTGATATGTTTAAGAGTTATGTGATAGGAGGGTAAACTCACTCCTTAATTTATCATGGTATTGAGGGAACATCAAGGACGGAGAGGTGGTGATTGCTATAAGTGACCCAGCAGCAAGCTCCTCTTTGAAGATAGCTATAGGAATGGAATGGCCCACATCCAAGTGCCTGTTTCTTCTCTGAATAGGCTAATTGCTGATTTGGGAAGAAGAAATGTAAAGATGATCTATACAGTGCCCCTAGGATGAAAATTATAGCCTATTTTCAAGGTCAGAACAATAAATTTGTTCCTAAGGGCCTAAAAATGAATTAGCAAAGTTTTCAGCCTTCACATATACAATTATTTTAGTAAGTCCCAACCAGCATTATTTTTACTGGGATGGAATAGGATGGGATGGGATGAGATAGAATAGAACATTACCCAGGTAACAAGGATAACTATTGTCTCTTCAAACTATGTCTCAGTTGTATGTGGTGTGTGTGCATGTGCACGTGTGTGCATGCCCTTGTGCACATGCACACAGAGCTTCATCATGATATAAAATGAATTACTCTCAGAATGTTTGAAAACCACACCTCTTTAGGAATTTTATATTATTTTTTCCTGTTTCCTGATAGCAATGAGCATTTGCAAACATTTCTGAAATTTTTCCTGGCTTATGTATAAATACCCTATTTGTTTCTAAAACAGAGGCTAATTCCCATTTTGATTATTCCCCTGCAGCCAAAAGTTGTGCAAGAGGTATTTGTGGTATCTTTTATATGAAAGGCCAGATGAGGTGTGCTGTGGCATGTTGGAAATAAAGATTTCTGGAATTGCTAAATGTTTTTGAGAGAAAACAGAGCTATCAATCTTCTGTACCCCCAGGAACATTCCAAATGTGCTTAAAGCATTGTTCTGAGATGTGACTCAGGAAGCCAAGGAAATTAACAAACAGCAAGAGAAGGTGTGGCACAAAACATTGCAGTGTTCTAGAAAACCCCAGTCTGTCCTTTACATATATTGTCATACAAAATGAGTGGTCTTCAAGTAGGTCTTAATATGCATGTCTCCTAATTAATGGGGAAATGTGTAAATCTCTTTCTTATGGCATAGTAAAACCCGTGATATGTTTATGAGCATTGCCACTAAGTTTCCTGTTTGTACTAAATGTGAATTTTGTGGAAACCCAAAGAAGGAAAGTCCAGTAGACCTATATTAACATACTTCCTTTCCAGCCTCAATTATCTCACCAACTCCTATAGGACACAGACATATATACTGTTAAATCTTCACAATGTTAGAGCAACCACAGAAATAAGAACATTTTTCCATTGAGAGTCCTGCGTGTGTTTCTTCTGTGCCAGTATTTCTAGGCTTTAACTCATATCTCAAACACTCCTCCTCATTTTTAGAAACTGTATAGATTCCAGATATCTTTCTTCAAATGCCCAACTTTATCTCTTCTTCTCCTTTCCCTATTCTCATGGAAACAATCCTGGTCTTGCCTCTCACTTATATTCCAATTTCAAATTTTCAAATGCCCATAAGAAACTTGGATGACTGGTTTTCCCACCATTTTCAACATTTCCATCACCCAAACTCTTCTTACATGGGTAACATTCCCTTTTCATATAGTGGTCCCATCATTGCTTCAAGCAAGAAAGCCACACATCATTTTGAAACTCTTCACCCACCATTTCCAGTCTGTCACTAGGATCTGTTATTTATTCCTTTGAAATGTCATTGAAATTTTTCTCTTTATCAATTTTACTGGGACCACCATATTCATTGTTGTAGTCACCTTCTGCCAGAATTATGGCTATAGTCTCTTCCTTCCTCATTCAACTGATAGGAAATTATAGGCAGAAATATAACTTAAAATTTTATTAAGAATGTGCTATGTGTCAAACCCTATACCAGTCACAGAATAAACAGCATAATTGTTAAGACTCATTTTCTGATACCAAGTTGCTCAGAATCTTTTGACTGTTATTACCAGACTAATACAATGCATTCTTTTTTTTTAATGTATATTTATTTTTGACAGAGAGACAGAAACAGAGTGCAAGCAAGGGAGGGGCAGAGAGAGAGGAAGACACAGAAACCAAAGCAGACTCCAGGCTCTGAGCTGTTAGCACAGAGCCTGATGTGGGGCTCGAACTCATGAACCACGAGATCATGACCTAAGCCAAAGTCGGATAAACCAACTGAGCCACACAGGTGCCCCTTGTACAAGGCATTCTTAAACATTATGGTCATCATACCACTTTCATCCTCTAGAATCTGGGAGTTAAGTACAAATGCTTTTGCCTGACTTTTGTGGTCTATGTTAATTGGAATGACTCTATCTTTGTACCTTATTCCTCTTAATTCCCTGACATGGCTCATTTCATGCAATAAACTGCACCCTCCACCTGTCCCCTCTACGCCTCATACACTTCTTAAGCTTTGCCTTCCTCCCTCTACCCTCCAGACAAAACACACCCACCCTTCAGAGTCTGTTTGGCAGTCCACCTTTCCACAAAACCTTCTGCAATTTCCCCCAAACCACTTTTCTTTTCCTAATTCCTGTTGTGCCTATAGTTGGAGGAAATTTCTACCTTAGGGCACTGACTGTGGTATTAATAGCATCATATGTTTGAGGTGCCCTTACAGATAAAATACAAACTCTTGGATCTCCTCAAATACTTAACATCAGACCCATACTATATAGCACTGTGTGAAAACAGTAGATTTAGCCTTCATCAAATGTACTCTTCCATTTTACCATTTCATGACTTTAGTTATGAAATGTTCAGTGATAGTAACCTGTGCTTGGCCCAGGGTTGAACACTGGGAGTATAGGCATATTCAGATAAATAGATCCTGATGTCAGAAATAAATACACAGAATAGCAGAATCCTGGAGGAAAGAGAGATTAACTGATTAACTGAGGAAGTTAGTGGGAGCCTCCTTAAAAGGAGGCTCTTTCCTGCCCAGAATAGCCTTTGTTTCTTGTTTAACTAGCAAATTTTACTCATCCCTCATGGATTAGCTCACAGCATACCTCTTCTCTGAAGCTTTCTTTGACAACAAAAGTAGGAATAAAAGACCCAGAGAAGTTTAATGATTTGCCCCAATGATGCATATCCTTTTTTTATATGTTCCCCATGAGTCCTTTTGTCTTAGATATTTGTGTTAAGTGATTCTGCTTATAAATTTCTTTTTTAGACTTTGCAGTAACTAGATAAAAAGGACAATCTTGGATGTTTTATCCAGGTGTGTTGGAATGATTTGCATAAATTATTTAGATTCTGTGACCCTCCTTGTCTGTCTTTTTTTTCTTTCTTTCCTTTTTTAAAGCTTTCTATTTCTGTACTTAATTTCTTCAAGGCTCTTAGTGGGCATAAGAGAGTCTATGAAGGAGGTGTTGTCCTTTCCAGCTAGAACAAGTCCCAAACTGTATAGCTAATCTGGAGAGTATGTTTTGAAATGGTCTCAGTTTCCTTCCCTTGATCACAGGGAATAGGTGTTTGATCTAACCCACCTAATCTCTCATTTCCAACCAGTTGTAAAAACATGCTTCTCAGGATTCCAGGCTGCTGCAACAGAGGGGAGTAAATAATCAGGGAAGAGTGATTAAATATAGACTAGGGTTTAGATTTATAAAACTTCAGCCAGTTGGTCTGACATTTCCTCCATGGAACTCCATCAGGGGCTGCTCTTGTTAGTGGTATGTCTGTTAACTTTTATTTTTTTTATTTTATTTATTTATTTTTTTTCTTTTTTTTTTGAAAGTATGCAATTTATTTTCAAATTGGTTTCTATACAACACCAAGTGCTCATTCCAAAAGATGCCCTCTTCAATACCCATCACCCACCCTCCCCTCCCTCCCACCCCCCATCAGCCCTCAGTTTGTTCTCATTTTTTTTTTTTAATTTTTTTTTTCAACGTTTATTTATTTTTTGGGACAGAGAGAGACAGAGCATGAACGGGCGAGGGGTAGAGAGAGAGGGAGACACAGAATCGGAAACAGGTTCCAGGCTCTGAGCCATCAGTCCAGAGCCTGATGCGGGGCTCGAACTCACGGACCGCGAGATCGTGACCTGGCTGAAGTCGGACGCTTAACCGACTGCGCCACCCAGGCGCCCCTGTTCTCATTTTTTAAGAGTATCTTATGCTTTGGCTCTCTCCCACTCTAACCTCTCTTTTTTTTTTCCTTCCCCTCCCCCATGGGTTCCTGTTAAGTTTCTCAGGATCCACATAAGAGTGAAAACATCTTTTATTAACCATGTTAGTGTCAGAGTTCTTTATTCTCTCATTCTTCCTAATAATGTAAATCCTCTGACTTGCTTTTATTTTAAAAAGTGTAAAAATCCACCACGTCCATTCAAATTTATTCAGCAATTATTCACTAAATTTCTATGCCTCAGACATTGGAAGTTAACCCCGGGGAGACCACAAAAATGATTCAGCTTAAGATATCACTGGGAAGTTCTCATTGATACGAATGATGTAAATTATTTTACTTTGTTTTCTTTTAGAACATTGTCATATAATGCTTGTGTGGGGGAGGGTATGGGAAACAAAAGCCCTTCTGTGCTACTGGAAGGAGGGGGCATAGAATGGCATTCTCAAGTTACCTTATTATTAGCTATCAAAATTTCAAATATTTCTACTTTTGATCCATCTATTCCACTGACATAAATGTATTCTACTGGTATAGTCACACAGATAGGTCAAGGGTTATATGTAAGAATTATTATTGCAGCATTATCTATAATAGCAAAAATCACCAAATATCTATTAATGGGGATGTTTAGATAAAGTACAATAAAGACATTCAATGAAATACAATGCAACTATTTTTTAAATTGAGACGGATCCATGTTTATGGATATGGAAGTATTTGTAAGATGTGTTCTTTAGCAAAATAGTTTATAGCAAACTTTTGAGAGCATTTATGTTTTTTAAATGCTTTGTAAGACCTCTGTTTCCAACAAATATGTAAAAGTAATTGGCCAAAATAATGCATAAGACTTAACTTCTTTGTCCTAGATAACTGTGAAAATGAACAAATCATCTAAAGCAGCTGTGATCAGGAATTTGACAACTAGACAGTGAGGAGCTGCCTGTGATCTTTCAGAGGAGGGAACCACATGAAATGAGCTTCATATTCACTATAGCTTTCTATCTCAGGGAACCTTATCAACTATGGCACAAGAAAATTCAAACCAGAGAGCAACCATCTATCTGGATGGAAGACAGATTATAATTCAGGGCTTCTATGGAAATGATATTTGAAGAAAAAAGCACTAGGGAGGAAGGAATTATATGTAATATATAGAGAAAGAATGAGAGAGAGAGAGAGAGAGAGAGAGAGACCCTTGAATACTGGCTGTGCATATACGTTGAGATTTTGAAAAATCTGGGGTAATAGCTATGGGCTATAAATTTGAAAGAGATTCTGGAGCTTGCACAATGCTTAAATATGTTGGAATTCCAACCAGTAAGACTGATGAGAACTTGCTAAATACCCTGAGCATTTTGAGATTTTACAAAAGGACAACCATGGAAAAAAGCTGCTATAACTTTCCATAAAGGTAATCCTGGAGTAGTTCAACAAACCAAGCCTTGCTGAGATTGAATTTCTTCTCCAATAAATTAACTAATTTCCAAAATAAAATATAGCACTATTCAAAGCAAAAAAATGACCTCACAAAAGTAGCATCCTTAATATTCAATATGTGATAAAATAAATTACTAGACATGGGAATAAACAGAACAATATGACCCATAACCAGGGGGAAATAGTAAATCATAAAGGCTCAGTGATGATACGATGTAGAATTAGAGGAAAAATATTGTTTAAAGGAAAGGAAATGAAAATATAAATATGAGAGAATAGGTGAGAAATTTCAGCAGAGAGGAATAAAAGATGAATACAAAAAAAAGCCAAGAAGTATAATATCTGAAATTAAAAATACAATTAATGATCTGAAAAGATCATACACTCCAGAAAAAAGTATCAATTTCTTTGAAATTTGTTCAATGCAAACTACTACATACAGAGGAGAAAAGACTGAAAAAAATAGACACTTGACTTGTGAGATAATATTGGGCAATCTAGTGTGTGCAACTTGAGTCAAAGGAGAGGGGGAAAAATTGAAAAATTAGTGACTGAAAACTCTTTCAAATTTCAACATAAATATCAACCCACACATTTGAGAACCTTGACAAAACCAAAAGCAAAAGAAGCAAAAAGAAAAGAAAACTATGTACATCATAATTATAGTGATAAAAATCTGGGATAAGGGAAAAATTTTAAAGTATCCAGAGAAAGACACCACACATATGTTCAAACAACAATAAGAATAAACACTGACTCTTCATCACAGGCAATGCAAGCTAGAAAAAAATGGAATGTCATGTTTTAAGTGCTGGGCGGATCAACAATTTTAACTTAAAATTTCATAGCCTGAAAAAGTAGCCTTAAAAAATGAAGGCAAAATAAAGACACATTCAAATAAAGACCGGCTGATAATAACTTTCAGAGCCAAGAACTACCCTACAAAAAAAAAATGTTAAAAGAAGTTCTGCAGTCTAAAGAATAACTGATACTAGATGGAACTTGATTACCAGCAAAGACATGAAGAGTGCTGAATTATGACAATTAGCTGTTTAAAGAAAAATGGCTATGATCTATTTAGTTTTAACATAGATAAACATAAAGTATGTGACAAGAACAAGAATGGAAGGTAAATGTTGTAAGGTTCTTACCTGGTATGTGAAAAGATAAAATTTTAATTTAAATTAGACTGTGATAAGTTAATAATACATATTGTAACCACAAGACCACCCACTGAAAATGGAAAAGCAAAAGGAATAGGTAAGTGGAACAGTGATAAATATTTGATTAGTCTAAAAGATGTTGGAATTAGAGGGGAGAAAGAGAACAAATGACATAAACAAGGGAAAATAGAAGAATGGTAGACTTAAACTCAGTCATATGAATAATCACATAAATGTAAATGGAGTAAACACTGAGTAAAAGGCAGCAATTGTCAGACTGGATAAACAAGCAAGATTCACCTATATTAAGACACATAGTTGAAAGTAACAAAGTAGAAAAAAGTATGTATATGAAAAAATGGGACTTTATAGAGAAGATAAATATATTAAAAAGATAAAGTAATATTATTAACTGCTTTGTACCCGTAACAAACTCTTTCAGAAAATTGTGGAGGAGGAAATACTTTCCAACTTGTTTTATGGGCAAATGTTACCCTAATATCAAATCCAGAGAAAAATGTAAGAAAATGTTAGAAAAATATTTCTCATGCATAATTCATAAAAAATCCTTGACAAAATGATAGCAAATTAAGTTCAGCAATATATCAAAATCATAATGTATCATGACCAAGTGAGGTTTACATGGAATGCAATATTGGTTTACCATTTGGAAATCAATCAATATAAACCAACAGAATGAAAGGCAAAAATATTCCATATGGCCATTTTAGTAAATGGGGAAAAGCATAGAACAAAATTCAACCTCCATTCATGAGAAAAATCCTAAATCTTTAGCAAACTAAAAGTAAATGGAACTTCCTTAACCTCATTAAGGGTATCTCTGAAAAACTTAGAGCTGAGCACAGAAGATTTTAGGGCAATGAAACTATTCTCTATAATATTTAATGGTTTGGATACATGACATTATATATTTGTTAAAATTCATAGAACTGTACAACACAAAGAGTGAATTATAAATATGGACTTTGGATAATAATAATGTATCATTAATCATTTACTAGCTACTACACAAGTATTTATCAGATATACCACACTAATACAAGATGTTAGTAATAGGGAAACTGGGAGTGGATGCATATGGGAGTTCTGTGCTTTCTGCTCAATTTTTCTGTAAACCTAAAACTTCTCTAAAAAAATTAATTAATTTGGGGGGCACCTGGTTGGCTCAAGTCATGGTCTCATGGTTTGTGGGTTTGAGCACTGCATTGGGCTCTGTGCTGATGGCCCAGAGCCTGGAGCCTGCTTCAGATTCTGTGTCTCCCTCTTTCTGTCCCTCCCCACCTCATTCTCTCTCTCTCCCTCTCTCTCTCAAAAAATAAAAAAATGAAATAATCAATTTTTTAAAACTACAAAAAACGTTGAACTTAATAGTGAAGGATTAAATGCTTTTCCCATTTTATTAAGAAACAGAACAAGGATATCCACTATCACAATTTCTATTCAACATTGTGCTGGAGATTCTGGCCAGCATACTCAGGCTAAATTAATACCTAACCTAAAGGTTGGAAAGTAAGAGAGAATACTCGTTATTGGCAGATTACATGATGACGTACATAAAAATTTCTAATGAATGAATGTACAATAAGATTCCTAAATCCTACAAGTGAATTTAGCAAGGTCACAGGAAACAGGCCAATATGCAAAAATTTAATGTATTTCTATGTGTGAATAAAGAGCTTTACAGTGAAAACTGTTCCAGCAGGCTTTTTTGAAGAAATTTTGACTGACCAATTCTAAAATATATAAAGAATTTGGAAGGACTTAATCTTCAAAATGAAGAACAAAGTTGGAGGACTTATATTACCTGATTATAAGATGTACTGTAAAGTTTGGTAATCAATACAATTTGGAACCAAATCGGTAGTCTAAAAATAGAACCAAAATATATGGCCATTATGCTTTTAAAAAGGCACCAAAGCACTTTAAAGAGAAAATAAATTCTTCAAAATGTAATGCTGGAACAACTGGGCAACCATACCACATTAAGCATAAGCCTGCTTAAGATTCTTTCACTCTACTCTTCTCCCCCGCTTGCTCTCTCTCTATCCAAAACAGATAAAAATTAAATTTAATTTAAATTTAAAAAATGAACCTTGACCTCTATCTCACAACACACTCAAAACTTAATTTGAGATGGATAATAAACATAAATGTAAAAGCTAAACTTTCTAGAAGAACACAAGGGAGTTTATATTTGCAAACTTGGAGTAGGCAAAGATTTTTGCACAGGGTAAAAAAAAAAAAAAAAAAAACAGAAAAAAAAAATCAAGTACTTGTTTGCATTGAAAACTTCTGTGCCCTAGTGGCTCAGTTGGTTAAGCATCCAACTTCGGCTTAGCTCATGATCTCAGGGTTTGTGCGTTGGAGCCCCGCTTTGGGCTCTGTGCTGACAGCTCAGAACCTGGCACCTGCTTCGGATTCTGTGTCTCCCTCTCTCTGCCCCTCTCCCACTCGCACTCTGTCTCTCTGTCTCTCTCAAAAATAAATAAACATTTTTTTTAATTTAAAAAAAAACTTCTGCTCATGAAAAGACAACATTAAGAAAATGAAAAGGCATGCCACAACCTAAGGGAAAATATTTATAATGTGTATATCTGAAAAAAATGACTTGTGTCCCAAAAATATAAAGAACTACAACTTAATAATGAAAGATAACTGGATTAAAAAGTGCTCAAAATAATTGAATAGACATTTCACAAAAGAATGTACAGAACAACCACTAAACACATGCAAAAGTAATCAAAATTAATCATCAGGAAAATGCAAGTTAAAGCTAAAATATGTCACTTCATATACACAGAAGGTCTACATGCCAGGGAAGATGTGAAACAACTGAATTTCTCATTATGTTTTAAAGGGACTGTAAAATGGCATAGCCACTTTATAAAAACGGACAGTTTCTGGGGCACCTGGGTGGCTCAGTTGGTTAAGCGTCTGGCTCTTGGTTTCAGCTCAGGCCATGATCTCGCCGTTCGTGAGTTTGAGCCCCACGTCAGGCTCCACACTGATAATGCAGAGCCTGTTTGAGGTTCTTCCCCTCTCCCGCTCCTTGTCCCTCCCCCCACTTGCTCTCTCACTCTCCCTTTCAAAATAAATAAATTTTTAAAAAACTGGCAGTTTCTTATAAACTTGAACATACACGCAACCTATGACTTGCAATTTCACCGCAAGAACAAAGACATATGTTCACAAAAATACTTGTATGTGAAACTTCATATCGCCTTTATTCATAATAATTAAAACCAGAAACAATGCAAATATCCATCAAGAAGAACATGAATAAATTGTGGTATATACATACAACCGACAATAAAAATTTTTTAAAATTACCCACTAAATGGATAAATGCAATAAAATGGATAAATTTTGAAGCAGATGAGGCTAGACAAAAAAGATACTATATGAAATAGATTTTGTATGATTCCATTTATATTAAATCCTGCAATAAGTAAAAATTTGGTACTAGAAATCAGAAGATGGTGGCCTGTAATGTGGGGTTGCAGCATGGATTGTCTAGAACAGGCAAATTGGAACTTTCTGGGGTGGAAATGCGTCATATTTTGATTCTTTTTTGAGGATACAGAGATGGGTGTATTTATCAGAACTCATTGAAATTATGATATGTGCATTACACTACATATAAATCATATCTCAGTAAATAAAGGACAGATGTTTTGCATACACACACACATACACACACACGTACATGCGCATGTACACTCCAAGGAGGAGATGGTAGAAGAGAAAGATGTATTTTTGTCTTTGTTTTTGATTTTCCCTGAATGCATCCTCAGAAACTACAAGAATACCTGCTATATAATAGGTACTCAATAAATATTCAATAAATGAAGTGATATGTATCGAAAATTCTTAATAATAAACAAGAAACTATTAATAGTAGTTACCGTTGAAGGTCAGCCTAATGGGAGAGAAGGGGATGCTAACTTCCATTCCATCTCTCCCTACACTCAATCCTGAATGCATATTTCATAAATGCGTGTGTGCGCACACACATGCACACACACACTTTCAGAAGCTTATCATGTTATGTATGTTTGTTTAAAACCTAAATTTTGGTAAGAATTAAGATGGAACCCAGTAAAATTTTGTGATATGCAGGAATTTATTAATATATGAGATATGGATAATGAGGATTTTCCCAATGGTATTAATTCTTTGACCTTCTAATAACTTTAAGTCCTCTTTATATAATTCATTGTGTGTCAAAGGCTGAGCTAAAAATTTCATAGTCCTTATTAGCAATAAAATTAGCTATTCACAAAAGCATCAGGAAAAACAGTTGCTGCTGTGGTTCCCTACAATTCTCCAAAGGGATATTATTATCTCTAATTTACAAATGATAAAATCTGGAGTCAAGGAGGCTAAATGATTTGTCAAGATTCTCAGGGGGCAGACAGTGTCAAATTCAGAATGTGCTGCCATCTCGAATTCCTAAACAGGCTTTTTCGAATGATTTCCTTTGCTGCTCCTGTATCAAAAATTAACAAAAGAGAAATGAAAATCCCATTTTAAAAAGGCAAATTAATTGTATACCATAGTAGCCAGGGTGACTGGTGTTTGTAAGAAAGTATTCACCTGGAAGAAGATTGCTAAGTGGTGGGTACAGAATCTGCCTGAAGGGTAGGCCCACAAGACTGCTACGCAAAGCACTGACATGGCAGCATTAAAATATCCATGGAATAAATTAAAAATGAAGTGATTGCTGAGCCAGATTTTCTCAAGTGGCTTTTTATGTAACTACAGAAATACAAATTTATACAAATCCAGTTGAAGTACAGTCTGATTAGCTGGAAATGGAAACCGTGCTCACCAGCATGGACATGACTCTCTTGAATAATTTTGCAACACACACATGCAGTTTGCAGCCAGCCAAAAAGCCAGCAGTAGCTGGCAGCTGAAACTGAGATAAAATAATTGCAGAGCACAATGCTGTTCACAGGATTGAGGAATTTCCTTCATTATCTAAATCTTTAATAAGCTTGCCAAGAAGTTGTCTGATTTGAATAATCACAAAAGAACAGAAGAGAGAATAAGAGATATAGGAAAGCAGGAAACTTTTGTCTGCTACTTTTTTCAGACTTTTGGCTCTGCTTTGGGCAGCAAAGTGAGTCAGTAAATGAACTTATTTCTGTATACATTTTTATTAATAGGAAGTCAAAGACTCCCTGCCCCTTTAAATAAATCTTGAATAAATATTTTAAAATTCGCTTTGAAATGGTACCAAATTATTAGTCTGGAGACACCCACGTGTCTAGGTCCAGGCTTGGCTGTGTTTATATAATCTTTCTTTTTATCCTTTTCATCATGGAATCATGGAAGGAAAAGAAAAAAAAAGGAAGAAGTTCTAAGAATAGAATTATCTGAAGGAAAACAAAAACTACAGTCTTGAAGCACATTTTAAAAACATGCAAAAGAATGAAACTTGATCCTAATCTTACAACATACACCAAAATCAACTCAAAGTGAATTAAAGACTTGAACGTAAGACCTGAAGCCATAAAACTCTGGAAGAAAACGTAGGCGGTAAGCTCCTTGACATCAGTCTTGGTGATGATTTTTGGATTTGACACCAAAAGCAAAGGCAACAAAAGCAAAAATAAACAAGCGAGACAAAAAGAAGAAAACCAAAACAACAGACAATTCTTAGTGGTATATATTGAATGCTAAAATGGGTATGGAATGCAGATGTGTTTTGGGAATTCAGACATCAGAGTGACAGTGGCCAAAAGGGAAGGGTTCATATTTGAGATAGGTCTTTGAGCTGCGCTTGAAAGATGAGTAAAACTGGGGACTGAAAGTTACATACCAGACACAGGCAGAATGCCACTAAAGAACTGTGATAGCCCATTCTGTTTCTTCCTGTTAATTGCTTTTCACAATCGCAACCATTTCTATAACTCAGTGCCTCTCAACCTTATATATGTACACACACACACACACACACACACACACACACACACCCCTACACACAACTTATACACATGTCTGCATCATGAAGGAAGATTTTAGGAAAAGTGTGTGGCTTACTGTTATAACTACTCCTACAACAAAATTAACTTAGTAATTTACAAGAACTTCTCACAGATGATAGTTCTTACTGTAAAGCAGAATTGCAAAAATAGTCCCAGTGAAGACAAATTTTATATCCCTCAGATTCTTCCACAGGCATAACTTTTCTTCAAATATCAACACAGGTAAAGGTTACCAAAAAATTCCTATTCAGCCTGGGACAAAATACAAATGCTCTATATTTGCCACCTGCTTGAAATGGAAGATGCTAGCAGCTCTCTTTTGAAAGAGACTTCTGTGAACAAGGACTTGGCCTGCATTCAGTCCTTCAACACCATCCATAGTAGCAAGGGTAAAAACACCAGCATCACTCATTAGGTAAGAGGTGAGGTTTTCTGTTGTTTCTTCAGCACTGATCCAGATGTTGGCATGACTGTATTTCTCTCCTTGGCTGCTCATGGGAAGTCTTGTTTGGAAACTTTAGCCCATCTAGAGCAACCCTTTGTTGGCAAAGAAAAGAAGTTGGAAGGTTTATTTCTGAAATATTTCTATATTGTGCTAGGTTATTTTCCCAAAAAAAGAAATCATTATAGGGATAAACCACTCTCTTTTGAAATCATGAAATCATATTTCTTTTAAGCTTTGTTTCTTAACTAAATTTGCAAATATAAGTGTAGAAATGTTATTCTACATTTTAATAATGATAGAGCAAAAGTCACATCCAATCTGCAAAGTTACTTCAAGCCATGTGGAGGACAGAGAATAGGCAGAAACTATCCCTGATCCTCTCTCTACCCATCATTTGTAAAGAAAATGAAATCATATGCCACGATGAACTTCAACCCTGAAAATTGTTTTTATACATATCCACTGGTGAAAGGAAGCATCAAAAACCCTAGGAAATACTCTATCAACATTTTGCAACCCATAAACAAGTTTTATGAAAATACATACTTGCTCTTTTATACCTCTCCTAAATTTCTATAAGGCCCTGTCTTTGTTGGCATTCCAATGTTTATGATGATAACAAATTAGGTTATAAGTAAATGAACACTTATGAGAAAGAGTTAGGTAAGAAGCAATTTGTCATAGAGGGGAAGGCTTAAAAGACAAAGTGTGATTCTAGATTCAGAGTAAAACTGCAAAAAATAATTTTAGTCTTATTTCAAAGAGAAAGCCCAGATCAGCATGAGTTATATAGTTATGCAGAAGAGCTAAAATTTTGAAAAAAAACATATAATGTGTTTGGTAAATACAAAGAAAAATTAAATTTAAAATGCTAGAGAAACCCCTCTGAGCTAGTTAAAGGATCATTCCTCTAACTTGTATCACTGATCCGATAGAAAATAAAAATGATACTGAGAATACAGGGATTATAATGGAATACTTCAGTAGCTTTACAATGAAGAAAATATGGCCTTAAAATTTTCTGAAGAAAACCAGAAAGAAAAAAAACAGGAATTATATAACCAAATCAAGAACTGGGGCGGGGGGGGGGGGTGGGAGTGGAATTTCTGCTTCTGGGTAGAATGTAGGAAGTCATGAGACTGTACTGTCAACAAAACAATGAGAATAAGAGAGGTAAGCTACAAAATTCTAGCTTATAAAAACCATCAGGCATTCAAGGATACAAATTGTTATAAATACACTAAATCCCAGAAATTGGCAAACCCTTCCTAGGAGAGAAGACACCCATGACTGTTTTCATCCCTGTTAGAGCTACCACAGAAAAAAAGGATTCTGACATACACACCAATGAGAAGAAATCAGCCAATTTTTTGTGAATTTTTTCCTTTTATTTGAGTATAGTTGACGTACAATCTCACATTAGTTTCGCATGCAACATAGTGATTCAACAAGTCTATACCTTACCTCAGTGTAACTGCCATCTGTCACCATGCAGTGCTAATACAGTATCAGTCACTGTGTTCTCTGTGCTGTGCCTCTTATTCCCGTAATTTATACATTCTGTTATTGGAAGCCTGTATCTCCCATTCTCCTTCACTCATTTCCCATCCCTCCACCCCCTTTCAAACATCAATTTGTTCTATTTATAGGCCTGGTTCTGCTTTTTGTTTGGTTTATCCATTTGTGGTTTTTTTTTTTACACTCTACAAATGAGCGAAATCATATGATATTTATCTTTCTCAGTCTGACTTATTTCACTTAGGATGATTGCCTCTAGATCCATCTATGTTGTTGCAAATGCAAGATCTCCTCCAGTTTTATTGTTGTGTGATATTCCTCTGTGTGTGTGTGCACGCATGTGCCACATCTTCTTTATCCATTCATCTATTAATGGACACTTACTGCTCAACTCCAAAAAAAGCAATTAGACTGAAAAATGGGCAGAGGACCTGAATAGGCAGTTCTTTAAAGAAGACATACAGTTGGCCAACAGACACATTTAAAAATGCTCAACATCACTAATCATCAGGGAAATGCCAATCAAAACCTCAATGGGATACCACTGTACACGTGTTAGAATGGCTAGCATCAAAAAGACAAGAAAAAAACAAGTGTTGGCAAGGAAGTGGAGAAAAAGGAACCCTTGTGTACTGTTGGTGGGAATGGAAATTGGTACATCCCATGAAAAACAGTTATGTTTGCTCAAAAAACTAAAAATATAAATACCATATGATCCAATAATTCCACTTTTTATGAACTTTTAATGGCCAAGTGAGGGCTGGCATGACAGGTTAGAATCACAGGGACCCCCAGGAAGAGTGATTTCTGTACCCGTCTGCCAAGCCTTGCCCATGGGCCTTCACTAAATACATGGAAATTATTCATTAAAGACTGAAGATGAGAGAGGGTAGCAGAGAAAAATCCTTCTGAGACATTCCAGATATGGAAGATTAAAGATGCTCACAAATTATTTGACATGACTCCCATTGAGAGATGGTGTTATAGCTCCCCTTCTCTTGAATCTAGATGGGCTCTGAGACTTATTTGACCAATAGAATAAGGCAAAAGCAATACTGTACCAGTTTCTGAATTCAGGCTTGAAGAGACTAGCAGCTTCTACTTCATGTATCTTAAAATCCTAGGTCCTAGATGCCAGCCCCCTGCTTTGAGGAAGGCCAAGAAGCCCCTGGAAAGACTCATGTGCTCCCAGGCAAAACCCTTGGCTAAGCTGTCAGCTGAAATAAATAAATTGTCAGCAATATAAATGAGTCATATTGGAAGTGTGTCAGCTATCTCCATGGAGGTTATTTACCCCAGCTGATGCTGCATGAAGCAGAAAAATTTCCCAGATGAACTCTGCCTTAATTCCTGACACGCAATATCATTTTTCCTTATAATAAGAATTGACCCAGCACGTTTATTGAAGGGACATTTCTTTACTCATTGTTCTGCAGCACCATCCTTGCCATAAATCAAATGACCTCTTTCTGGATTCTCTATTCTCTTCTGTTTCTTTGTCTTCACAAAATACCACTTGTTTTGATTACTCTATCTTTAAAGTAAGTCTTGCTATTTTGTAGTGGAGGTCCTCCAAGTTTATTCTTCTTCCACATTGTCTGAGACATTTGTGATTCTTAGAATTTTCATGTAATTATAGAATCAGTTTGTGTAGAGGTCTTTCACATCTTAGTTGAACTTTTCTTATTATTTTTCCTATAAATGGCATTTAACTTTTTTATCTTGATTATCTCATTGATGATTATTGGTAATTTGAATATAATTAACATTTTTTTAACGTTTATTTATTTTTGAGACAGAGAGAGACAGAGCATGAATGGGGGAGGGTCAGAGAGAGGGAGACACATAATCTGAAACAGGCTCCAGGCTCTGAGCTGTCAGCACACAGCCTGACGCAGGGCTCGAACTCATGGACTGCAAGATCACGACCTGAGCTGAAGTCGGACGCTTAACCGACTGAGCCACCCAGGCGCCCCTATAATTAATATTTTTAACATTCAATTATATTCACCAACCCTGTTAACCCTACCTATTAATTAAATTGCTTTTCTGTATATTATTTTAAAATTTCTACACCTATGTCATCTGTGAAACATGATAGCTTTATTGGGACTATACCAAAATGAAAAGATTTTACACAGGGAAGGAAACCATCAACAAAACAACAAGACAGCCTACTGAATGGGAAAAGGTATTTGCAAATAATGTATCTGATACCCAAAATTTATTTAAAAAATTATTCAACTCAACACCAAACAAACAATCTGATTAAAAACCAGGCAGAGGACTTAAATAGACCTTTTCCCAAAGAAGACATACACATGGCCAACACATGAAAAGATGCTCAACATCAGATAATCATCAGTGAAATACAAATTAAAACCACAGTGTGGTGTCACTTTACACCTGTCAGAATCACTAGAATCAAAATGACAAGAAATAACAAGTGTTGGTGAGGATGTGGAGAAAAAGAGAACCTTTGTGCTCTGTTGGTAGAAATGCAAACTGGTACAGTTACTGTGCAAAACAGTATAGAGATTCCTCAAAAGTTAAAAATAGAATTACCATATCATATCATCCAGTAATACCACTACTGTGTATTTATTATGTTAAGATATGTTCTCTGTAATCCTACTTTATCAAGAGTTTTTATCATGAATGTATGTTATACTTTGTCAAATGCTCTTTCTGCAATTATTGAGGTGATCATAAGTTTTAATTTTGCTCTTGCTAATGTGATGTATTGTGTTGATTACTTTGTGAATATTGAACCACCCTTGCATTCCTGAAATAAATCCCACTTGATTGTGGTAAATTATTTTATTTTTTTTAATATATATATTGTTGGATTTGGTTTGCTAATATTTTGTTGAGGGTTTTTGCATCTGTGTTCATCAGAGATATTGACCTGTAGTTTACTTCTTTTGTAGTGTCCTTTTCTGGTTTTGGTAATGGGGTAATGCTGGCCTCAAAGAATGGATTTGGAAGCTTTCCCTTTTCTTCTATTTTTTGGAATAGTTTGAGAAGAATAGGCATTAACTCTTTTTTAAATATTTGGTGGAATTCATCTGTGAAGCCATCTGGTCCTGGACTTTTGTTGGGAGTTTCTATATTTCCAATTCAATTTCATTGCTTGTAGTTGGTCTGTTCAAATTTTGTTTCTCCTTGATTCAGTTTGGAAGGTATATATTTCTAGGAATTTATCCATTTCTTCTAAGTTATCTAATTTGTTGGCATATAATTTTTTTAAGTTTACTTATTTATTTTGTGGGGGTGAAGGAAAAGGCAGAGAGGAAGAGAGACAATCACAAGCAGGCTTCCCACTGTTAGCATGGAGCCCAACGTGGGGCTCAGACTCACAAACCATGAGATCATGACCTGAGCCAAAACTAAGAGTCAGACACTTAACCAGCTGAGTTTAACGAACTATGCAGGTGCCCTGGCATATAATTTTTCATAATATTCTCTTACGATCCTTAATGTTTCTGTGGTGTTAGTTATTTCTCCTCCTTCATGTTTGATTTTGAGTCCTCTTTCTTTCTTGATGAGTTTGGCTAAAGGCTTTTGCAATTTTATTGATCTTTTCAAAGAACCAACTCCTGATTTAATTGATTTTTTCTTAGTCTCTATTTAGTTTATTTCTTCTCTGATCTTTATTATTTCTTTCCTTCTGTTAGATTGGGTTTGTTGGTTTCTTTATTCTTTTAGTTCTTTTAGGTGTAAGGTTAAGTTTTTTAATTGAGATTTTTCTTATTTCTTAAGGTACGCCTGTATTTCTATAATCTTCCCTCTTTAAATAGCTTTTGCTGTATTCCAAAGATATTGGACCTTTGTGTTTTCATTTTCATTTGTCTGTACTTATTTTTTTATTTCCTCATTGACTTTTTGGTTCATTGTTTAATAGCATATTATTTAACCTCCATGTATTTGTGATTTTCCAGATTTTTTCTTGTGATTGATTTCTAGTTTCATACCATTGTGGTTGGAAAGATGTGTGATCTGATTTCAATCCTTTTAAATTTATTGAGACTTGTTTTGTGGCCTAACATGTGGTTTATTCTAGGGAATGTTCCATGTGCAACTGGAGAAGAATGTGTATTCTGCCGGGTTTGGATGGAATGTTCTGAACATATCTGTTAGGTCCATCTGCTCCAATGTGTCATTCAAAGCCATTGTTTCCTTATTGATAACTCTCTGGATGATGTACTCATTGATGTATATGGGGTATTAAGTCCCTTAGGATTATTACATTACTGTTAATTTTCCCTTTATGTCTGTTAATAGTTGCTTTATGTATTTAGGCATTTCCATGTTAGGTGCATAAATATTTACAATTTTTATGTCTTCTTGTTAGATTATTTATTTTATCATTATGAAGTATCCTTCTTTGTCTTGTTACAGTATTTATTTTAAAGTTTATTTTGTTCAATATAAGGATTGCTACCCCAGCTTTCTTCTTACTCCTATTTGCATACTGAATGTTTTTCCACCCTTCACTTTCAATTTAAGTCTCAAGTCAGTCTCCTGTAGGCATTATATAAATGGATCTTGCTTTTTTATCCATTTAGTCACACTATGTGTTTTTATTGGAGCATTAATTCATTTACAAGTACTTATTGATAGGTATGTACTTCTTGCAATTTTCTTACTTGTTTTACAGTTCTTTTTATAGTTCTTCTCTGTCCCTTTTTTCTCTGGCTTTCTTTCCTTGTGATTTTCTTTAGTGACATCTTTAGATTCCTTTATTTTAATTTTTTTGTGTATCTATTATAGGCATTTGATTTGTGGTTACTATTACATTCATGTAGAACTTCTTATGCCTATAGCAGTTTATATTAAGTTGATGGTCACTTATGTTTGAACCCATTATAAAAGCTCTAAACTTTTATTCCTCCTCACTATGTTTTAGGTATATGATATCATAATTTGCATCTATTTATCTTGTGACTCCCTTGACTTATTTTTATAAATATAATTGATTTGGGGGCACCTGGGTGGCTCAGTCAGTTAAGTGTCTGACTCGATTTCAGCTCAGGTCATGATCTCACAGGTTCATGATATCTAGCTCCATGTTGGGCTCTGCACTGACAGCACAGAGCCTGCTTGGGATTCTATCTCTCCCTCTCTCTCTCTGCCCCTTCCCTTCTCATGCTTACACACACTATCTCTCTGAAAATAAAGAACTTAAAAAAGATATCATTGGTTTTATTCCCTTTGTGCTTTAACATTCACTCTGGTTTTATAAATGACTAGTCTGCTACTTTTATTATATTTGCATTTACCCGTGAAACTTTTTTCTTTCATAATTTTGTTATACCTGATTGTGGCCTCTTCTTCTCACTCAAACAATTTATTTTAACATCTTTTGTAAGTCTGGTTTAGTGGTGATGAACTCCTTTAACTTTTGTTTATCTTGGGAACTCTTTATCTCTCCTATTTTGAATGATAGGTAGACCCTTCTTACTTGTAGGTTGTGTTGTTTTTTGTTTTTTTTTTTTTTTTTACCTTTCAGTACTTTTGGCCTGAAAAGTTTATGCTGAAAAATTTGCTGATAGCCTTATGGGGACTCCCTTACATGTAACTGTTTTATTTTCCCTTGCTGCATTTAAAAATTATCTCTTTATCACTACTTTTTTGCCATTTTAGTTACTAAGCGTCTTGGGGTGATCTCTTGTGTTGATTTGTTAGGGGATGTCTGTGCTTCTTTGATCTGGATGCCTCTTTACTTTCCCAGATTAGGGAAGTTTTCAGCTATTATTTCTTCAAATAAATTTTCTGCCCCCCTTCTCGCTTTTCTTTCTTCTCCTTCTGGGGGTCCCTATAATGCAAATGTTATTCTGCTTGATGATGTTGCTGACTTCCCCTAACTTCTTCTCATTATATATATATATATATATATATATATATATATACACACACACACATATATATATGTATATATATATCAGAAAATTTATTATATACTTTAGAATAAAAAATACATATGTATATGTATATTTATATGTATATATATGTGTGTGTGTGTATACACACACACACACACACACACACACACACATACATCTGCCATTGATTTCCCCCTAGTGTATTTTAAATTTCACTTATTGAGTTCTTCATCTCTAATTGGTTCTCAGATCCCCCCCTTTTTCTCAAGCCCAGTGAGTATCTTTATGACCATTGCTTTGAATTCTTTATCAGTCATATTTTTTTTTATCTCCATTTCATTTAGCTCTTTTGTTGTGATTTTGTCCTATTCTTTTATTTGGGATATATTCCTCTGTCTTCTCATTTTGTCTAACTCCTGATGTTGAAAGTAGTGACCTTATGAAGCAGAGGTCCTGTGGTGCCCTGTAACACAATGCCCCTATTTACCAGAATCAGGTACTTGGGGGTCATATGTGCATTATATGCACTCTACTGTTGTGGCTGAGCAGTGTTTGCAATCAGTTTAGTTGGCTGCAATGGCCCACTTTGCCTGTTGTAGGCAGGGTTTATTCCTGTACTGTTAAGTGGCCAGTCTGGGTCCACTGTGGACTTATTATTGGGTGGTATCAGAAGTCAGACTAGATGACTGGCCTGTCCCTGAGCTGGGACTGCAGTCATCCTAAACTGCAGGGCTCTTTTCCCATAGTGCCCTCTGAGAGGCCTTCATTGGTGGGTGGGGCTGGCAGTTACACCCAATGCCTATTCCCGGTCCATCTGCCAGGGAACTCACACAAAACCCGCAGGGCTCTCCCTATACTGTCCTCTGAGAGGGTGGGCCAGGCCAGCTGTCATACCAGATGCCTGTCCCCAGTCCATCTGCTAGGGCTGCAGTCACACTAGGTATCATGGTTTTAGCAAGGTAGGTGGAGAGTGTTCATTCATGCTGTAGGCTGGGGCAGGAGTGGGGAGTGAAATGGCATTTGCTAGCTCTTTGGTTCTTGGAGAATTCTCCTAAAGATCCCTGTTCCTCCAGCACATGTTCTGAGATTAGTAAACAAATCTCCTTTATATATACCCCAAATGCTTTTCAAACCTCTGCTTCTATGCTGCATCTCTGAGGGGTTGTTTGTTATGCTGGCTCATCCTTTGGCTCTCCCAGAGCTGAGCCCACTGATTTTCAAAGTACTTGGAGTTAAGCCCTGCTGATTGTGAAAAGTCATGATGTTAAGCTCCACTGGCTTTCAAAGCCAGATTTTGTGGAGACTAGTCTTCTCAATGCAGGTCTCCCATGCCCGAGGTGCCTGATGTGATGTCTCTTCCTCTCCCTTCTCCGTGCGTATGGTGTCCCTCCCATTTGTGTTTGGTCTTGTTGGGAATTTGGTGCCCAACTGCATCTCTGACCCTCCTAAGCTTTTGAATGGGGCATTATCTCTGTGATTAACTGTGTCAATCTTTAGGTCGTTTTCTGAGTTAGTTGCACTGACATGGCACATAGGATGTCACCTATGTGCATCCATGAGTGAGGTGAGCTTAGGATCCTCCTACTCCACCATCTTCCCAGAAGCTACATAATATTCTTTATAGTAAATCTGATTTAAATTTGATCTTGCTGAATGTCTTGTTTGATTTTTTGCCAAACTCTTTTATCTATAGCAAATCTATAGCAAATTTATACATCTTGTTTTGCAAATGGTGTTGAACTTTAATGTGCTATATCTATTCCAAAACTATTTATTGTCATTAAATCTAACATTATCTACTGTTAAATAATTTCTCAATTCTATACAAATTATATTCATTGATCTGAATCCTTTTTTAGCTTCAGCACTTTGTATGTAGGAACTTCAACTGTTCTTCACAATGTGAACAACTTTACTGCTGAATTGGATAACAGTTTCAAATGCTTGTTGGTAAGAGATGAGCAGTAGCACACCATTATACAGTATTTCTACCCTACAGATACAAAGGATATAGATATTTAAGAGTATAGATAGTAGTAAAATGAAGTAAAATTATTAGAAAGTAATGAGTTTTGAGTATTATCTTTATTTTTAATTTAACTTACTTGGTTGGAAATGTATATGATTTAATTTAGTAGTTGGACTGAAAATTTAAAAATCAGTTGTAGTGAACCAGTACAAGACTTTTATAGCATACTACTAGATTACTGTAATGTCTCCTTTTTCATTCCTGAATTTGGCAGTTAATGTGGTCCCTTTCTTATCCTTTTTTTTAAGTCAGTCTTACCGTGGGTTTGTCCATTTTATAAAGTTTTCATTAGATAGATTTTGACTTTGTTGATACCCTCTATTGTATATTTATATTTCATTAATTTCTATTCTTGCCTTTTCTCTTTTCCTCTGCATCTACTTTGTTTTTAATTTGCTATTCTTTAAGTCCTTGATATGAATGCTTATATCACTGGTATTCATAGTTTTCAAAATATGTTTGTACTAAAGAGTGTAAATTACCTTCTGAGCACTGCATTTGCTTCATCTCACAAGATAGCTTTCCAAGGTTTTATGATTTATTTAATTTTAAAGTATTATTTATGGCATACTTGATATACAATGTATTATACATATTTAACAAGTATAATATTTAACAAGTACAGTTTGATATGTTTTGATGTTTGTGTATACCTGTGAAACCATCACAATTGTGTAGAAGTTTTTTTATGGACCGTTACTCTTGGATAATTTCCTAGGAGTAAAATGGCCAGGGCACATTGCAGGTGTTTGCTTATCTTTTTAAGAAACTGCCTTGAGGAGGGCACCTTGTGGGATGAGCACTGGGTGCTGTATGGAAACCAATTTGACAGTAAATTTCATATATTGAAAAAAAAAAAAAAGAAAGAAACTGCCAAACTGTTTGCCAACATGGTTGTATTATTTTGTGGTCTAACTGGTACAGTAAGAAAGTTGTACTTGCTATACATTATTATTAAAATTTGATATGATTAGGTATAATTTTAGAAATTTTAATAGGTTTATAGTAATATTTTATTATAGATTTAGATTACATTTCCCAATCTTATGTTCCTTTTTATTACTGAGTAGCATTCTGTAATATGGATATACCACCATTCATATTCATTCACCCGGTGAAGGACATATGGTTTGTTTTCCATTTGAAGCAGTTAGGTATAATTTGCTACAATTGCTACAAATATTCACTAACTATTTTTTTTGTAAACATGAGTTTTGATTTCTCTTTGATAAATACCTAGGAGTGTGAGTAATGGGTCATGTGGTAATTGTATGTTAAATTTTTTAAGAAGTTGCTGCATTGTTTTTGAAGTGGCTCAAACATTTTTCATTCCAACTAGCAATATACAGGAGTTGCAGATGTTCCTCTATCCATTTACATTAAGCCTATGTGTCTTTATATTTAAAATGAGTTTCTTATGGGCTACATATAATTATTATTTTTTTTTAAAAATCCAGTCTGACTCTCTCTACCTTTTAATAAGGTTCTTAAACCATTTAATTTAATGTGATTATTGATTGAAGTTTAGTTTAATCTATCATCTTGCCGTTTGTTTTCTGTGTTATTTTAGATTAATTGTGTAGGCATATTTTTATTATGTTTTTTTCCCAGTGTTGACTTATTACCTATAACTCTTGGGTCTTGGCTTATTTTAGTAATTGCTTTAGGGTTTATACTGTAAAATCTTTAATTTATTGCAGTCTACCTCCAAGTAATTCGATGCACTTTCCCATATAAGAACCCTATAACAATATATTGTTTCTCTGAATACCTAAGGCCATCATCCCTTTCCTATAATCTTGTGACCCAAGTTGATCTCTGTCACTGGATTTCTCATAGTCCAGAGTTATGTAGCACAGAATGTTCAAGGGCTATTTCAGTATAATTTCGTTCTCAAATTGCATTTGCTTGAGCTTAATCTATAATCACAATTTTACTATGCTTACTCTTGCTCCTTCTACTTTCCCTTATACTACTTTGGAGCCTATCTAAGTTAGGTAACACTATGCTGAAGTAATTGGTATCAGGTTTTTGTTTGTTTTTCTCAAGTTTTATTTCTGCTGAGCTAGAGATAGCTCTGGGAAAACACAGGAAGGATTCTAGGAAGTAAATGATCAAATGGGTAATTGATCAAATGATCAATGGGTAACAGTTTAAAATTTAAGTTGTCATATTTAACAAATTATACAAGTAGATTTTTCCTTTCTTAATGTCTAAGTATAGGGGCGCCTGGGTGGCTCAGTTGGTTAAGCGTCCGACTTGAGCTCAGGTCATGATCTCACGGTTTATGAGTTAGAGCCCTGCATCAGGCTCTGTGCTGACAGACAACTCAGAGCCTGGAGCCTGCTTCAGATTCTATGTGTGTGTGTCTCTCTCTTCCTCTACGCTGCCCACACTCTGTCTCTGTCAAAAATAAATAAACATTAAAAAAAATTTTTAATGTCTAAGTATAAAGAAACCTTTACTTTATAATCTTGGAGATTTTATTTCAAGATGTTTATAGAGTACATTTATATAAAATATATGTATTTTAACTGTGTATGGTAATGGACTTATTGTGGTAATCACTTTACAGCATGTACAAATACTAAATTATTATATACCAGAAAATAATGTAATGTTATAGGTCAATTATGTCTCAACTTTTAAAATATATGTATATTTATATAATTTTAATTATTTTATGGGTTAATTTCACATTTCATTCATATTTTAAAAATTGAATAATATCTTTAATTCAGTATTAGACTTTTGTTCATCATCCTAACTGTCCAGTATGAAGTTAAAAAAGAAAGCGACAAATTTTGACAGAATTCTTGACTTCCAATCATTTTTAACAGCATGTAGACATATATTATAACAACACAAATGTTTGTTTAACAAAATGTCAGATTTTTTTCCTCTGGAATTAAATATAAGCCAAGTGAACAAAATGACCCATTTTAATTTGACTTGGAATGGAAACCAGATTATAAATACCATCATGTGTATAATTTTCCAGTTATAATAAAGTGAGTAGGGTTTTTTGTTTACTTTCAGATTGACCTCAGAGTATTTCTTTTGCCTCTTGAAGTGTTCATAGTAATCATTAAATAGAACACTACATTTTCTCTATATACCAAAATTCCTCTAGAAATGTTCATGTCTGAAAGAGAAATATTGCAGGGCAAAAATAAGAGTTTTAGGCAAGTGTAATGTCATATGGTAAAATTTCCATGGAAATAATATTTTCATGAGTAATGAAAGAAATATTATGAGCAAGTTCGTAAGCATATTCCTTGGGAGATAGTTTAAAAGGTGTAAGAATGCTAAGGATACTCCAGAAAGTACTTCCCTTTTTCCAATTCAGACCTTATTAAGATATAAGGCTGTTTTTCTCAGTGTTTTAGGTGCAAATCCACTATCAAAAGTCACCTTGACTTTGAAAAGTTAAGACAAGCACATTTTAATAAACCTTTAAAAACAAAGTATTTCTTGAAAGATTATTGCTTTTTAAAAGTTGGTATTTTTAATGTAGAACTTCCTTAGGCACACAGGATATTGTTTTAAGGGATCACAAAGTTTGATAAATGAGCCTTAAAAATTGCACCCAGATTTGTCTTAAAGAAAACATATAATAAAACGAGATGTTAGACTATGATTGTGGAGTCTTGAAACTTAACATACTTAAAATAGATTGAAAACAAATGAGAGGGTATAAAACACATTCTCACCAAAGGGTTAAGATCAATCATAAATATCATTCCAAACCAAGAATAATGGCATCATTTATTGTCTGCAGACATGTGTCTCTGTGCAGTATGAAGCTTGATCCTAGAGCTATTAGTAAGTTGAAGTTTGGCTCCTGAAATGCACTCTAGGTCAGCCAATCCATAATTATTCATTTAATGTGTCAAATCATTGACTCGGCTACACAAAGACTTGATTGATAAGTGCTGTTACTAAGACTAGTGCCAAAGGTATGCTTAGTTCAAGGTGCACGGAGTCACCACAGGATTTGACATACTGGGCCAGCTCCTGCTTAGTGAGCTGGTCTCCCATACCTTTCAGAGATGGATTAACTTTTCCAAGCCATCAGAATCCATTTTCAATTGCAGCCTGCTGGGAGACCAAAGGAAGCAGAAAAATCATTCCTTTGCTCTTAAATTGATTAAAATCTGAGTAAGAGACAGAAGCTATACAGTAAAATCTATTATCCCTCATGGTTGGGTAAAGAGTTCTAGACAACCAAATATTATGGTCAAGAGTCCATGTATGTTTAAAGAATTAAAAATAAAAATAGAGTCTTAACTCCACATGTCATAACATAAAGCATAGTAATAAAATATATTTATAATGATTGAAAAAGCACTTCAGTATTTTAGTCTCAAAGACAACATTGTAACCATTTGTCATATTTACCAACCAGCTTAGCCACAGTAGAAACTGAGCCCTGATTAAAAGGGGCTGATTCTCTGCAGCTTCAGGGAATTTTGCCACCTGGGCTTTTCCTAATCTACCCCCAAGGAGGAACCCCTCTGTGGGCAGGTCCTCAGTTATGATTCCCTGTAGTATGATTTGTTTTCTTCACCTTCATGCCCTGTGATCCCATGATGGAAACTTTTATTGGTAAGGTCCCAATATTTTGCCAGTCTCATTCTGTTCCAGATGCTGTTTTAGGTCCTCCTTTTGTTCTAAACCTGAAGCCTGCAGCCAGTGTTTGGTTAATTCCTTATTTATCCCTGAGAAATGAAGACTCTTAGCTTAGGAGGAGATTTCATATATGACACTGCCATTTCCATGCTTATAGAACAGAGATTTCCTGTGGCTCCATTACAAAAGACATACTTACAAACATGGGAAAGAGCTAGGGAGTAATGAGTAACCCAGGCTGATGGAGCCAGCTTGTCTCACCGCCAGCACCTCACACTTGAACATATATGGAAGTTTGAGACTTGTACTTACTTGAAGAGTACACAGAGTACAAAATTACAATCATCATCAGTGTCATTGGTAAGAAAGCTTACTTTGTATACCAAAAACAGTACTAATATGGGGGTGATGTTTCTTGTTACTATACCCAGAAGGTGAAAGGCTCACTCAGAATTTTAGAGGAAACGCATAGAACACGTAGGAAAATGTTCTTCCATTAAATAACCATCTAAAATTTAGTGCCCTAAAGTTAGTTTAAAAAAGAAATGCCTAAAATATTGGAAAATATTTGTCGGGATTAATATCTTTGGAAGAAGTATTTATTTACACTATTTCGAGATGAACTGAAGATGGCTAAGATACTTATTGTCTTTTTCAAATTATCAACAACAGTCCACATCATAGTATTGCCTTTTGGGGCCTCTGTCATTCATAAGATGTTTACTCACAAAATGTCATGAGAAAATCAAATGCAGTGAAGGCAACATTTCATCATCATGGAAAAATGAAGAATTGTTTCCTTGTGAAAACATATTTCTGTATTAAAAAGCACCCTGCCTATCTACGGAGGAGAGAGCTCCAATCAGTAAGACATTTAGATCCCAGTAGAAAACATCACAAAGAACATGAACAAATCATAAGAAGAGGAAATGTAAAAGACTAAGGAACAGTTATTTTTTAAAATGTCCTTTTACAATAATAATAAAAAATACTGAGTAAAACTAAGTATCACTTCCTTCCTATAAGAGTAGCAATCACTTAACAAACAAGATAATATTCTGATCTTGCAAGGATATGGAAGATAAGAGGTGTTAGAAATGTCAATTGATAAACTCTTTATAGAAAGCAAAATGCAACTTTTTCTAAGAGCTGTAAAATGATTATGATTTTTGATGCAATAAATCTACTTATGAGAATCTATGCCGAGGAACTAATCAGAGATGGTGACAAAGATTAGTGCAAAAAACTCCTCTTCTGCATTGTTTATAATGGTAAAAAACCCCACAAAAACATGGCCTAAATGTTCAGCAATAGGAAAATGTATAAATAAAAAATAGTAATTATATAAAAGGAAATGTGATGAGTCATGTATACAGTTCTTTAACATTAGACACATGAAGAAATGTCCATACTCTAACATTTGGTAGAAAACAAAGCCTGTATAAAGGACAGAAAAGCATTACATAACAAATTGTATATCATTAATATATAGTATATATAACAATATATTATTAATAAATAGTTGTATTAACATATATTACTTGTATTATTAGTATATAACATATACATTACAAATTTTGTGTGTAAAATGAACCACAATAGCATTTCTGATTCCTCCTCTTATTGGATGTCAGTTATTAGTTTCACCAACTACACATGCTATATCCTGAAAAAATTTGATTTTAAATGAAATAATGCCATGTTTATAGAATGCATGTTGAATATCTCTATGACATGTTTTTATCAAATGTTTTTTAAACTCAGTACTCAGTTACCTTATACTTCCTCTGAGACTAGTGTGGAATTAGCTACATATGCCACCATTTGGGAAATATTGGAAGAGAGAAGGAAAAACAAAAGAGAAACAAGCACTTGCATGTTGGTTTGGTATACTGGGTGCCTAACTGGCAATCTCACAGTGTCATTTCTCCCTAGCATCTCCAGTGTTATGAGGGTTGGGAAGAATTGTTTGTTTTGCAATAAAATTAGAATGAAAAATTCTACTTTGTAAATTAGATCAAAAAATTAAAATGAGAGAATGCATGTAAAGTCAGAATGTATGCATCTAAAGAGAATAAAGTAAGTCATGTGAGAATTTATGTGTACATTGCCTGGGAAAAACAAATATCAAAAACCCCAGAATATTATTCCCAGAAGCCAGATGGCTTAATGCCTTTGAGGTTGTATGGTCTGGGCTCCAACCCGAGGTCTATGACTTGCCAGCTGTATTGTCTACAGATTGAGTTATTCTTTTTACTCTTTATTTTCATTTGTTAACAATCTGCCTAGCTCTCAGTACTATGGTAATGACTAAATGATTATATATACTCTCATATATATGAGTAGAGAGCAACATTATAATGAAGACACGATCAAGGTATGGAATGCTTTATGAAAAAATGTTATTCCATCTTACAGAAAATACAAATATTATTTTATAAATCAGAATTTATAAATCTTGACTCCTCATAAATAGATGTTAATGTCATTATATATTAAAATGTTATTATTTTTAAAATTAGCATGTTAAAAACCAAACTTAATTTAACTTCATTTAAATAAGTGGAGTCTAATTGATGAAGTCTAATATTAGTGGTGAGGGATTAAGTAAGGGAGAGCAGAGGTGGGAAACATTCCAGAATTTATCTTTTTCTAAGTTGTGGAGTAACTTGTTTTATTTTCACTTATCTTTCTGTGATTTTTAAAAATATTTTCAAGAATATTTAATGGCCATGAATTATTATTATAGTTTTTTAAAAAGCAACTAAAATTATGTCATGTTTTAAAGTGCATTTCTAGGTAAGGAGCCTTTCTTTAGGCCTTAGAAAGTAGCTGCCGGATGAACTGAGATGTCTTAGTGATCACTAGCACACCTGAACTTGGTCCCCTGTGTCATTCCTAATTCACAAGTCAACACTTTCTAACCCTCTTGACATCATTGTTTTCCTTGGACTAAACCAGGAGCTATAAGTGAGGGGTTGGGCTGTGTAGCAGGTTGAATGGTGGTCCCCCAAAAACGATATGTCCATATCCTAACTCCTAGAACTTGGGAGTGTGACTTTACTGGGGGAAAAAAGTTGTTTGCACATGTAATTTAAAATCTCAAGATGAGATCATCGTGGGTTATGTGGGCTCACCTCAATCCAATGACAGGTGACAGGAGACTAAGAAGAAGACACTGATAAAGCAGAAAAGACCATATGAAGTTGGAGCCATGTGAAGTGTTGCAGCCACAAGCCATGGAAAACCTGGAGCCACCAGAAGCTGGAACAGACAAGGAAACATTCTCATTTTGAGCCTTTGGAGGGAACACGTCCCCTCCGACACCTTGATTTCAGACTTCTGATCTTTAGACTGGAAGAGGATGAATTTCTGTTCTTTGAAGCCTCCTGATTTGTAGCAATTTGCCACAGGAGACTCAGGAAAGTCATACAGGCTGCCAGGAAATTAACTCCATAAAATAACTTCTCTAAATCAATCCCAAGTGAGCCCCCTTTGTCTTTTATTTTTTAAGGCACATATCTCCTTAGAACTGCTTTGGAGAGGACTCCAAAGCTCTCTGCAAATCAGTGCTTCCTAATTCCACACATTTTCCTTCTTTGTTGATCTTTGAAACAATGGTTCTCAGCCTGTGGGTCATGGATGCTTTGGTGGAGAGTGCTTTTAAGGCCATGTGTCTGGACTCTTTCTAGGCACTGTGTTATATCAGATATATGTATTAAAGTTTTGCCAATATCAGTAAACGGGGTTATTGAAACAAAAAATTGTATCACATGGTTATCAAGTTATGGTGGATAGGTAATCTTTCAGCTAATTCTCAGTTACTATCATGGGGCACCCAAATCTTTCTGACAAATAAGGGAGGTCTTCACATTGAAAAGATTGAGGCCACTGCTTTAAATTCAACACAACACCTTTCACTCATTATAGAACAAATTATTCTCTTCTGTAACAATATAGGACCTTCCTCACAGTAGTACTGAGATTATTCATTAATTATAGTGTTGTACGATGTGTAGATAAATGAATGAACTTCACCTTCCTGTGACTTCTTATGAGAGTATCATATATATTTTAGGCTCCAGGGAATATAAAAATGAATGCATGTTGAATTGAATTAACTGAACATTTTATACTAGATTGATAAAATAGACAGTAGTATTACTACATATTGGATCAATTTTTAGCTTTGGGAATTCAGGGCTATCTCTTTCAGCCTCAGGTTCCTAAACTGTAATACGAGCTAGTTTTATTGTGTGTGGAGAGACTAAGTGAGATTATGTATGTGAAATTCCCATCAAAAGGCCCAGTATATGATAGATATGGGTGTAACAGCCCCATCCCTTTGTATCCTCCAGCACTCAGGTCCTTTGCATCACCAGAGAAACCCTGGGAGAAATGCTAACTCTCCCGAGCCACACGTTAGTTATCATTTGGTCATGTTTGTTGCTCTTGATCAGACAATTTGCCTGAAAGGAATGTGTTCCCTTACTGAATTTTAGGAGAACATCCAGAATCAAATTAAAGTTCTTGTTGACTCGTATGTCATTAACAAGAAAGATCTGACTTTATCTATACATATCCTAAGCAATTCTAGTAACTGAAAAGTGATCATGTTTTTGGTTGGATGATGAAACATATGTATTGAAATGTACAAGCATCTTGGTTTCAGAGACAAAAGAATTGACTGACTGTAAGGCCAATGAGAAGATGGTGTGGGGTGAGGAGTCCTGTTATTTGACTCTACCAAACTCCAGGGCAGGTTATATGCTTATAGTCTTCTTTTCAGTGAGACAAACCTGGTCTGTTTATTTGGTTTGTTTAAGTAATTAGTTGTAAAATTAGGTTGGGATTTTTTAAGCTAGGGGTAGTTATTCTTTATGGGTCTGGGCCCTGAACAAAAATATTTCTTTAAGTTTTTTATTTGAGAAGAGCTTTCTTCAGGTGAGCTCTGGCAAACACTGTAAAAATGTATAAATCTGGAATGCTGGGAAGTATAGAAAAGGGAAGGAAATTACCTCAGTTTGGCAGGAGGCACAATGTTACTTTCTTTAATAAAATGCATCCTCTGTCCTAACTAGCCCGATGCAGCCCCATTGAGCATTTCATTGTATTCTGTCACTTAGCCCTGCCAGCCAGAGAAGGCAGCTGACACTGTGTACCTGATGTTACAAAGAGCCTATGTGTCCCCACTCTGGTTTTCACATTCTTCCGAGGGTTTGAAGGGAAAGCTGCTTTGTTACTCTTCTCAAGTCCTGTCACAAATGGTCTTTGACAGGTGTCCAGAAGGTCTGAGCAAGAACTGGTAGAGCTGGTTCCTGCCAGAAGTGCCACGTGCATTGAGGATGGGAGGCAGGGGGCAGGAAGGGATTCTGTCTGAAAGCACCCAGTGACTCTCCCCTAGCACTGGCAGAGAAAAACCACTTTCTAGGGGACAAATAGACATGACTGGAATGGAAGGGAAGTTCTGATAGGAGGGAGGACAAAGCTTGGGAGAGCACAGCGACAGGTCACAGAAGCCTCTTGATACCTTAGCTTCTGTCTAAGGGCTACGTTGATATCCATGACATTCCAGTCAATCAACTGGCCAATTTTTGTAGTGGGAGAATACATCCCTATGTGTGCTTCCATGTGTTTTATCTCTAAAATTCTAAATGTGCCTTTTATCTAATGGGTACAGTGATAAGTAATGTCATGCCTGTATTATACCATACTTGGTATGTTCAGCAAATCTTTCCTACTAATGATTCCAATAATGATAATTCCACACCCTTACATGTATGCATGTTATGACTAGCACAACTGATTGTGTTTTTTTGTATTAGAATCAAAGTATTAAATATGGGCCTTAGAAGTATTTCCTAATTATTAGAACTGTGTTTAACATACTTTCTTTTTTAATATACAATGACATTCATATTTCTTGAACTCCCGGTTTTAGTCCTAGGACCTTATTAAGAGAAGCCAAATCTCTTCAGCCTCTGATAATGCAATTCAAGTAGCATATGAGTCCTTGGTTTTCCTCACAGCAACCTCCATACCTGTCAGTCTTTTCTCATCTTACTGCTCTGGGCACATGGCAAGGTTGATTGATGGTCACAATGGTCACAATGGTCACATGCATCCAGGCTGGGGCATACTTCAGAGAAACATAGGCAATTCTTTCCCTTGTTTATCACTGGGGCACCTGGTTGGCTCAGTTGGTTAAGCATCTCTTGATTTCGGCTCAAGTCATGGTCTCACAGTTCTTGAGATGGAGCCCCCTGTGGGCTCTGTGCCGACAGCATAGAGCCTGTTTAGGATTCTCTCTGTCTCCCTTTCTCTCTCTGCCCCTCCCCCACTTGTGCACTTCCTCTCTCTCTCTCTCTCTCTCTCTCTCTCAAAATAAATAAACATTTTTTAAAAGAAAAAGAAAATGTTTATCACTTACATGAGTCTCTCCATATAGATGGCAATCTCAAGATAGTGAAATATTTATTTATTTATTATTATTGAGGGTCTCATGGTCATAAGAAGTATATACAAGGAAAGAGTTGTCGTTAGAAAGTCTCTAATGAGAGTCTCTGTAAATCTGACAAAAGGAAATAATATTTGACAGCAGAGGTGATTAATGGAGTAGTGCAACAGGGGCCAATGAAATCCATTTCTTGTCTTTTCTCAGGAGAGTTCATAATGAGGCCAGTGACTTTCTCCAGTTCCTCAAACAGTGAAATTTTACTCTCTATCAACCACTGACTTCTCTCCTAGTAAATACAAAACCTAACTATTCAGATTCTTGTTACCTATCCTCTCTCAGGCCATACAAGGGATTTGGAGATGACTAAACACACCATTCTCCTATGTAATAGTGTTATGACAGTAGAACTAATGTGTGTACAAACTGACCTCCTTTCCCTAATTTAAAAAAAATCTTCTTTATAACATGTAGTGAAACTTGACACAAGGTGAAGAATGCAGGCCTTATATCCCTGTATCCATCTGAATACATACGGACGCATTGGAGAAGAGAGTAGTTGGAATGAGCCTTAAGACATGGGTGGGATTTTGAGAGTTAAAGGTGATATGGAGGGAATTATATGAGAACAATATAAAGACTCAAGATGATTATTGAATTATTATTACAGGGATTGTTTGATTCAGGCCATCCAGTGTACATGAGAATGGAGTATGGAAGGAGGAAGGTGGAGGAAGATGATTTCAGTAGTAAACTTTTTTTAATTACTGAGTTCCAGAACTTTTCTTGAGCAATTGTGCTAAAACCAACAGAGATAGAAGAAAGCATACCACACGATTGCAGTGTCTCATACTGTGGCACTTGACGACCATTATTGTGCAGGATTTAAAGCTAATATGTGGCATAAATGAAAAAGGCAGCAAAGTACACCTTGCTAAATTCCGAAAGTATAGTTATGGAAAATGATATAAAGTACACGGACAAAGCATTAACCATTTGACACAGGGATACTTAGCTGTTACCCTTTTTTGTTGTTGTTGAAATAGGAAGAGATAATTCAGGTTGCCCACAGCTTTGCCCCACATTGATAAGGGGACTCTGGATAGTTTAGACAAATTGGAGGTAAACATTGATTTAATTTATTGATACATACTTTCTTTTTATGCAAACTATACTGGCTTTATGTTGCTAATATAAATACAAAATTTCCTTTATAGACCAATTTATTTAAGAAAAAAGTTGAGTCAATTTGAAGGAAAATATTAGATAAATAATAGTGCAAGAATATGGCAAAAAAGTCAAGATGCTTTTCAAATGGCTAAAGTTTGGAAAACCCTGATTTATATGAACAAGACTGACTTTAACGTCCCCTAGTATTACATGTGGCTTCACTATACCTGATCTCTGCAGCAATCCCCCTGATCCCATTTGCTCAGTCTTCATATCTACCACAAGGCTGTGGGAAAGCGGGAGCGTCGTTGCTCCAAAGGAACAACAACAAAGATAAAGTAGCCACTGCCATCACTGTACAATCCAGATTAGCGTAAATTCTGTTTTCTGTTTTCACATTTTTCATCAGAGTAAATGTTGTCACCCTAACAAAACTGTCATCTATTTAAGGTTGGGGCTTAAATCCACAGAAACTCTGTGGGTCAAGTAGGAGTTTCGAACTGAGCTCTGGATTCAGCCACTTACCATCTCTGGGAACTACAGCAAGCCACCTGGCTACTGTGAGCCCTAGTTTGTAGAACTACAAAGAGGATACTAATACTATCTCTGTGGGGTTATGTGAGGGCTAAAGGAGATAAGAGATATCATGCCCTTCTTGGAAGTGATATATACCATGCTTACTCCCTCCCCTTACCTCTCATGTTGGCACAGCTCCTGCCTGCCTCTCTGACCCCATGTCCTACACTGAGTTCCTCTGCCTGTGACTCAGCCTTCCTGTTCTTCTCTCCCAGGTCCCACTGTGGGACCTTTGCATTTTCTTCTACCTGAGTGTTCTTACCCATACCTACAGATATCTTTTTCCTCACCTCAAATAAACTTCAATTTAAACATGATCTCTCCAGGGCCCGTGCCTGATGCCTCATTGAAATCACCCCACTGCCATCAATCAGCCCCACCATCTCTCTTTATCCCCTCTCCCACTTAAATTTTATTTATAGCACTGATTACTACTTGAAATTGCATCCTATATTTATTTGCTTTCTTGTTGATTGTCTGTCTCCCCCCCCTCCCCCCCTAGAATACAGGTGTTTGGCTTGTTCATCACTATATCCTTGGCCTCTGGAATGGTGTCTGTATTAATATTATCATTATTAATGAATCAAATTCAACAATTCTAAAGGAATTTTGAAAAATCACTACAGAATTTACTGATCACTTGCTAATACTAAATGGAGAGACATTCTAAACCAGTATAAAAAATGGTTTGCCTTAAAAGCATAAGAAATCATCATATACAAATTTTGTCTTGTTGTGGGATCAGAAGCTAATTAGTGGAACATTTTAGACAAGGGAAATTGCAGAGAAGGCACTGAATATGCAGAGGAGCCTGGAGAGGCTTCAGGGAGGAAAGGATGGGAGGGCACTGGAGGCAGAGGGTCCCCAAGCTGGCCGTCCGTGGGTGAGAAGCACGGTTGGAGGTCCTCATGACAGGTCTGTCCGGTAATGGGCACATCTGGGGGTGAGAGGATGGTGTATGAGATTTTCACCCCTTGTGTTTTCCTCAGCTCTCCAGTTGGGCTCTTCGGGAGGGTGTGTGAGTGTGTGTGTGTATGTGTGTGTGTATATGCGTGTGTGTTTCTTTTCCTTGGCTCCCAAGTCACATCAGTCTGCTCCTGGTACTTGGCAACCCAGCACGCTTCCTCCCACTAACGACAAGGCTGTCTGCAAAACAGAACAACATCTTTGAGATGGGGTGTTTATCTGGGCAGCGTACAGCCTCTGCAGCCCACAGGGGCCTCTCCTTCAAAGGCATTGCTGAACGGGGCTCACCTGATGAAAGCCCGAACTGTGTATGCTTGACTTGATTTACGGGCAACGGCCAGCTCATTAGGCGCACTGGCCTGAGGAAGCTAGTCGGCTGTGGGGACAAATGTTTGTGTAGCTCGGTGGTGCCCACAAGCTGTTTGCAGCTTGGGGGCTGAAGTACAAAGGGGGCAGTGATAAGCGGTTGTGGAATCCATGGCTGGCTCAGGGAGCACTAACTGCCCAGGAGATTGATATCTGGGGTGCAAAGGCTAAAAAAATTAGATTAATTTAGCTCAGCTGTGCTCACTGACGGATTGGGTTGCAGCTGGTGCTGAAACCTTAGAGATCAGACCTCAGCGATCGAGGGTCAAGTCTCAAGTTGGAAGGAAGGGAGTAAGATGGATTGCCTCTCAGCACGCCTGCTCCCCAGGAAAATGATAGCCTGCAAAGGCAGCCCAGAATTACAGATAATCCTATAGAGCATCAGTAAAAAAGTAAGTTATGTTCCTCGGGAGATGGCATTGGAAATTGGGAGCCATGTCTTCTAATCCTGGGATGTCACTTGGGACGAACTACTTTAAAAATTTTGTCAACTTCATGAAGTAAGAATTAAATAATAACAAAGGAACCTGAAAAACAAGTAGAACCTTCTCTGAATTCTGTTATTTTATTTTAAGGTATTTCCGCTATCCCTGCTAGTATAACGATTATTTTGTTGTGGCCCTGGCTCTTTATCTCCCAAGTTCATCTCCTTAGAAAATATCTCCACCTGTATGTTTGCCTTTAAAAAATTCTTTACTATCCCACTTTGATTCCTAGGTGGGAAGTCTAGTAGACTTCAATTTCAACACTCATGCAAGAAAGAAAACTTTTTTTTCACTAGCAACCCATTGTTCTGTGTTATTATTTGAGGGAACCACTCTCTTTTTTTAATGTTTGTTTATTTTTGAGAGACAGACAGAGACAGAGTGGGAGCAGGGGAAGGGAGAGAAAGAGGGAGACACAGAATCCGAGGCAGGTTCCAGGCTCTAAGCTGGCAGCACAGAGCCCAACGTGGGGCTTGAACTCATGAAACATGAGATCATAACCTGAGCTGAAGTCAGTCAACCGACTAAGCCACCTAGTTGCCACATTAAGGGAACCACTCTTAAGTTTACTCTTTATTAAATTGTCAACGCTTTCACTTCTTTTAATACAATTCCTTTTAAAGGTTACCATTTATTGAACACTTCCTATGTATCAGGTACTATGCAAATTCTTTATATAATGGAGAGAACCATTGTCCCAATTTACACATGTTGTTTAAGAGAGTAATGCCACTTCTTTTCTCCAAAGGGTCCAAATTTGGATGATAAATTTTATGATTACCTGTATATAATTAATTCAGAGATTAGAGTATGTGTATGTTATTAACTAATTGTTCAACCATTGGTGATAGAGTGAACCCTTATAAGGTCCAGACTATGAAATTGACCAAGAAAAATGGAAGACACAAACACTAGGTGAATTAAGGCTCTGTCCTCACAATGTTTCTCATTCAGTTGGTGAATGTAATTTTGGGGGTGGATTGAGGCTGGTACAAAAAAGATCATGTGCTTTTAAGACAGAAACTTGTAAAAATGTGCCTCAAAGAAGGCAGGGTCTTTTGGGAAATGCCATGTCACATGGTAGGATAACAAGTGATCTGGAAACTAGAAGACCAAGATCCCAGTCACTTTTGCAATTAAGCATTCTGGCCAGTGAGCAAAACCAGTCAGAAAAGCCAGAAGATGGCAGTGGATATAGAAACAGGATTAAAAAAAATATTATTTTCTACTTCTCAGCATGACCAGGCATATTTCTACTTAGGCAAGCCTCTCTCACTGAGTGAAAGGAGGAAAATGGAACCTACCAAAGACTGACCAACATGCCACCGACCAAATTATTATTTGGTTAAAGCACTTGAGAAACAAGATCAATATTCAGTGCTCATTTATGGACTAGTCCCATGATCCAAGGCAAATCACGTCTTCCTGACTGTTCCTCATTTATAAAATGGTGGCATTGCATGAGATAATATACAGGAAATTGCACGGAAAATTATAAAGCATTAAACCCATGAAAAAAAAATTTTTTCCCAATTGTATATCTCAGAAAGGTTGCAACAGTTCCCAAAGTCACACATCTACTAAGTAGCAAAGGAAAAACACTCATGTCTCCTAGTCACCAGCTCAGTGCCTCTTCTGTCACACACTCTACATCCCTGTAATGACTGGTAAAAGTCCAGTTCCTTAATGGAAGGCAAAGTGAAATCAAGGAATAGCCACAAACCACTATTTAAATAAAGCCACAAAATCAAACATTTACAGAGGGCAAAATTAGCATTCTTGGATCAAGTTCAGTGGCAGAAGCAAAAGGGTATACAACCATAACTGCTTTGACAGAAATTTGTGGGATGATGGTCCAGAGATAATAGGAGGTACACTACCTCTCAGAGAACAGGAATCTCATTTAAGTGGCCCCAGATTCAACCAACACAGAAATGTAAGAAGGAAGACTTCTGTGTAAAGGCCATTAATGAGAGCAAAAAAGAAGCCATCATGCTATAAACTTTAAGCAGGCTGTACCAGTACAGTTGTAGTGTAGAAGGTAGGGTTTGGAACAGGAGTTTTAAGCCCAGCTGCCTACAAGGATGGGAAATCGCATAAATGAATGAAATGGGCCGGGTATAAGAGACAGCAAGAAGTATGTGAGCTGTGGCAAATTGTAAAGACTATGCCACTACTCAGCTTTAGCCAAATGTAGCCATGTTGGAATGTATGACTTCTGTGGTTTGACCACACAAGTTTTCAAGAAAAGACAGAAATAAGGGTCAGGCTGGCAGTCCCTTTGCCTTTTTCCCACATTGGACCTCCTATATCACATGTCTGTCTTTTTTTGCTTTAACTCATATATTGGTGGGATAGACCCTCTTCCTAAGAAAAGGTGTAGATAGGATAGTTGATATTTTAGATTGGAAATGTATTCATTTTCTTATATTTGATTAACAGTTTGGCTAGGTATGAAAATAACTTTCCTTCAAGATTTTGAAGACATTACTTCACTTTCTCTTAGCTTCTGGTGCCGCCTTGAGAGTTCTTTCTCATTCTGAACCTGATCATGCTTATGTGATGTGCTTTATTTCTCTAGACATAAATATGCATTGTCTTTATGCCAGTGTTCCAAAGTTTCTAGTTTCTTATTCATAAAGTCTGGTTCACATCATAAAGTTTGGCCCAGTTTTGGAGGTTGGCAAAAATCACAAGTCATATTTGTCATTTGTTTCACTATGGATTACAAAAAAAGAAAAAAATGGAGGGTTGTGTTACAAAAAAAAGTCTCATGTTAGCATAACTCTTTCTTACTGTGTCATCAGTCTGGTGGGTTTTTTTTTCTTTTTTTTTATTTATTGTTCTGAAGAAGACTGTATCTTCTCAGTATTCTGTTGAACTATTCATTTCTACTATCAATTCTTCATTTCTAATAGTTCTTATTATTCTATAAATATATATATTATATAATTATATACATTATACATATATACATACATATGTAAGGTATGATATATAATAATATGCATACATATTCTGTACAAAATATACACAAATATAGAGGGAAAGCTTGAAACCTGTCTTAATTACCTTTAATGAAAAAAAATACAAACTGTAAATATAGTTAGTAAAGAAAGCCGTTAAAGGCTAGGCAAATGTTTTCTTCCTAAACCAGATTATATCATTTCTGCCTAGTGGTTCCTAAGTATACTGTGAAGTTATATTTTTAATTAAGCTGTTCATTAATTAAATGTACTTTTGGTTTTAAAAAAAAGGTATTTAGTCAGAAGCTGTGACTCCACATAAAGAAGAATAAGAAAGTTTTAAATTGCTTGTAACAGGCAGACTAAATGAAAACTTTAAAAATGCTACACCTTTAGAAGTGACCAGAAGCTCTTTCTGAATAACTCCATTGACTTGTGGTGTTTACATTGGCTTTTAAATGCTGGCTTCCATTCTTTCAAAATGATGAGGACAAATAGGACAAGAAATATTATAGTGAGAAGGTAATTTTATTAATTAGGATATTTGCTTATCTAGACTGAACCAAGCAGTCTCTTGCCCTAAAAAAGTGTTTTCAAAATTACAAAACAAGTAAAAGCTTAAAAAATGCCTTTTTGTTTTCTAATAGATTTCATAGAACATGGAGTCCCAGGGTTGGAATCTAAATTACCAATCTGAAGCTTACATTCCGTAGTGCCAATTAATTGGAGATAATTTTCTAAATTCTTGGTAAAATTTATATTTTTCAGAAAACACATACTTGAAGACATTCACAGAAAATATATGCATAAATAAATACTACCTTGGGTACATATCCTTCTAGAATGATTTTATTTTTCTGTTTTATAATTCCTGGAGGTAACTTGATTTAAATATATGAATGTCAGGTCTGCATCTTCTCACACTTTGGGGATCCAGGCTGCATTGTACTTCTCTCTCTTCTATTTTTCTAATGGTGATAAACCAAGAAACAAAACACTGCTTAAAACATGCTCTCTTGAACAAGATTTAAAATATGCATAATCTGTCCTCGTGGACTGGGGATGGAAAAGACCTAGAGTAACTCTGGCCTGAATTCATGACCAGCTGCTGCACAGCAGAGCCACCTGGAGAAGACATCATGGTGCTGTGATTATAACCCCAAGTGGCTTATTCTACACTGTAGATTTTTTTCAAAACTAGAGCAGTAGCCTGCGTACCTGGATAAGCATTTGATTTCTTGTCTTCACACCCAGCAATCTTGCTGTATAACAAATACATTCCGATTCCCAAGCTGATGCTCCTGTCCCATAACCCTCTAAGTTGTTGACTTAGGAACAAGAATGGGTTTGTGTTGATCCAGCCTCAGCAACCACCTTAGACAAACGTCATGCAGTCACTATGCCCCTTCTCCTGGCCTTTGTGGTCCATCTCTCCTCTTCTGATACCACCTTCAGGTATTTGGTGCTGTCCTTGGCCTACTCTGGTCTTCCTGCCACCATGTCACACTCAAGGCAACGACAGCTTTTAATTTGGAATTCCATAGCGTCCTTCTCCAATCAAACTTTATTTGTCCAGTTTCTGCTTCCTTTCGGGTCTTCTTTAAAGACAAGGAACAGGGAAGGCCGAAGCTCCACGCAGGAACCAAACTTTGGACTCAGCAGCACAACTTTCTAACGTGCTAAACAAAAAAGCCATATTTAAATCCAATACCAACACCTTGTCCTTACATGCCCCAGCCCCCATTGCAGGAGAAAACTGCTCTGGTGTGTTTAAAGGCTGAAAGTAAAGGAAGGAAACCTTAAGCCAAGTAAGTTGAAAATAAATATTATTTTTCTCTAAGACCGAACCAATGTGAAAAATCTCCTTTCAAGAAGCAAACTTTCCTATTAGTTCTCAATGTGTCCAGAAGTCAGAAATGGTCACCCCTCCCCCACACCTCCCCTAAAAGAAGTAAGTGGATGCTTTTTCTCAGATTGTAAACTCAGCATTATTTAGCATCTTGTCTAAACTTCAGCATTCTAGCGTTCAAAAATATTTTAAGCTGCCGGCTCAAAAATAAATAAAGAGATTTGGTCTTGAAAATCTTTTTTGGCAGCTTTGTTTGACTAAATATGTTTTGGAATACTTAATTTGATAATTCAAATCTTTATAGTGTTTTCCTAGAAACACATCTCAGTGCCCAAATGGCATTTTTAAATGATTGGAATGCTGATTGTAGCCATTGGATCCAGAAACACACAAATGTCAAAACACCATATATATATATATATATATATATATACACACACACACACACACACACACACACACAATTGGCTTTGCCTTTCCTGAGTGAGTCCAGGAAATGTAGAGGAAGAAAATGTCTGAATGGAAAAGCATATGTCACCTAAGGTTGATGTAGTTCTTGATTTTTGTCAGAGCATTTGGGAGGATAAAACAGACCAATGAAAGTAGGCTGGCTACAGAATGTTTTCCACGTAGGGGTTGTCTTTCTTTCTCTTTATTTAGTGTGCCATCCCTCCTCACTATCATTTATTGTTCTTATCAGTTAAAGGCTGGCACTACTCACTTTGATTATTGAATAAGGGAAACAGCCTTAAGTAGCCTTCTCTGCAGAAACACTTCATTCGTTTCATAAGCAGTTCTAGACTGAAGATTGTAGGAGATCATCCCCTCGCACAGACCTGTCTGGCTTGCATGCTGACAGCTCTCCAGTGCTCACCTCAGGGTAGGGCAGTACCTTGGGAGGAAGAGGGTAAGCTGTTCCCTTAGGGACTTGTCACCTGACACCACTGGAAAGCTCCGAATTTTCTCCTTCCCAGACGTACAAGCAAAACTTTCCATATATCCTACTTGTCCCAGTTCTTTTACCTTGCACTTGATCAATAAAAGTCAGGAATTAATTAACTTCGAAAGTTCTTTGTGATTGGAGATTATGAGACAGGTACTTCTTTATTTGGGGAAATTATAGTTTCTGTATTTCTGTTTAATAGTAAGCCATTTCTTATTATAGAATAAAAGGATCCTATTGTTGAACATAAACAAGAATAAAACTTTCCACCACCCAAAGATGACTTCAGGTCACTAGGGGTATAGATGTGGTGTGTGTGTGTGTGTGTGTGTGTGTGTGATCCTATATATTATACCAGTGTATTAGCATTTACTTACATCATTAAAAACCGTCTGTATAAATGCTATTGAGTAGCCATAGAATATTCCATTGTATGTTCCTCCTACTAGATTGACACATATGAAATTGCTGACATTTAATCTTTTTAACCTACAAAAAAATGGTAGTTTGACCTAGTTCAACCTAGTAAAATGTACTTAAAATTTGTTCTCCAGTTATTGGACATTGTGTCTAGCTTTTTTAAACTAAATAACTGACCTCTGAACATTTCTGAATGTATATATTTTTTCACATATTTAACCATTTCCTGAGAGTAATTTTCAGGAAAAGAAAGAATTAATTTAGAAGGTATGAGAAACATGAGGGCTTTTAACGCCTACTTTGAAATTCCTTGCAAAGAGGTAGTAGCAAGTAATGTTCTTGATTATATAGAAGAGTGCCAATTTTACCCTGTCCTCATAAAAATCGAGAATTAATTATAATACTTTTATTTTTCTAATCATATAGGTAAATATTACATACCATATTATTTAAACCAATATGTTTATTTTTTAACTTTATTTTTAATTTTATTTATTTTATTTTTTTAACCAATACGTTTACAATTAGCCTAATTTTAGTTCAAGATGAAAAAAAATGCAAGTTTTGAATGTATGAGATTAGCTGAGAGGCATAGCCTAAAACCTAAAATGGAATTAAGTTTCATGTAGTGATATTGAATTACTCTGTTATCCCAGATCCATGATAATAATAATGTATAGGATGTCTTTAATAATGTATAGGAAACTATGGAGGTGGCTATTTAATTAATACTATCTTTGATTTAATATTAGAAGGTTGTCAAATTTCCCCTTGTATATGTGCTGCCGAAGCGAGCACATGTCAAATTTCCCATTGTAATTCACTTGCATACAAAATATATGTGTGGATTTGCAGTATTTCCTCAACCAAGGGGATTTTTGTTTGTTTTGTTTTGTTTTGTTTTGTTTTGTTACAAAACCTTGCTTACAATGCATGATCTTGTCATCTCCTTCAAAGTCATTTTAACAGTCAAATAAATTTGAGCATAGCTCAATTGTGGAATGAGCTTGTCATTGAAAAGATAAGTAAGGGGCACCTGGGTGGGTCAGTCAGTTAAGTGTCAGACTTTGGCCCAGGTCATGATCTCACTGCTTGTGAGTTCGAGCCCCACATAGCAAGCCTGCTTCAGATTCTGTGTCTCCATCTCTCTCTGCTCCTCCCCAGTTGCACTGTCTCTCTCTCTCTCTCTCTCCAAAATAAATAAACATTAAAAAACAAGAAAAGATAAATAAAATTGATAATCTCTTTAGTTAGATTGATCAAGAAAAAATGATGGAAGGCACAAATTACTTACTAATACCTGCTATTAAAAGAGGAGGAATCTCCATGGAACTTATAGATATTAAAAGATAATAAGAATATTATGAAATACTTTATGCCAATAAATTTGATAATTTAAATGAAATGGACAAATTCTTAGAAAGCTCAAACTATAAAACTTAAGAAAAAATAGATAACCTAAAGAGCCCTGTATCTATTAAAGAAATTATAGGAATAAATCTTCCCACATTAAATATTATAGTACATATTATACATGAATTATAATATAATAAACAAACAAAAACTAAAGTAAAACTCCAGACCCAGATGACTTTACTAGTAAGTTCTACCAAACATTCAAGAAAAAAAATTCTACATAAACTCTTCCAGAAAATAGAAGATAAGGGAACAATTCTCAACTCATTTTTGAGAGCAATATTACCTGATGCCACAACCATAGACATTAAAAGAAAATAAACTATAGACCAACATCTCTCATGAACATAGACACAAAAAGCCCTAACAATGTACCAACAAACTGAAGCCATCAATGCATAAAATAGATAATACATCATGAATATGTAGAGTTTATTCAGGAATGCAAGATTACTTCAACTTTTCAAAAATTAATCAATGTATTTCTTCATATCAACATCCGGAAAAAGAAAATAATATGATCTCCTTAGAAATAGAAAAAGCAAAATTCAGTAACCATGACTTTAAAACATAAGTAAAACTCTCAATCAACTAGAAAGAAACTTTCTCAACCTGATCAAGGACATTTACAAAAAATAAGCATTTAACATTATATGTAACCATGAAACACTAAATTTTTTCACTCCCTAAGATCAGGAACAAGGCAAGAATGTCCATTCTTTTAATACATATTCAACATTGTACTATATATGCTAACCACTGCAACAGAACAATAAATAAATAAATAAAAGACATACAAATTTTACCATAACAGGTAAAATTGTCTTTATTCATAGATGGCATGATCATACACATAGAAAATAAATTTTTTAAAATCTACAACAGACATTTGAATTTGGCAAGGGAAACAAAGAGATGGTCAATATATAAAACCCATTTTTCTGTATTCTGGCAAAACAAAACAAGAAACAAATGTGAAATGGTCTAGCTTTTTTTAAAAAAAATGTTCTGGTTAAATGTGAATCATGGTAGGTATTGGTGGATTCAGAAGAAGAGCATTTAAAGGAACTTCAGTATTTCAGTAGGTGGTAATGATCATTTGGCCTAGAGTGATGGTGGCGGTTGAGAGTGGATTGACTCCAGAAATGTAAAATCAGTAGGATTCGGAGATGAATTAGGCCCAGAAGAGAAGAGGGGTGTCAGGGATCACTACTTTTCCTGGCTTGTGCAAATGCATGGGAGATGGTGCGATTCGTTGAAAAAGTAAACTCTAGAAGGACCAGGTTTGAAACAAAGATCATGTGTCTAGATGTAATTAGCCTAAGGTGCCTCTGAGACTCTAAGAGAAAGAATCAAATAGTTGATGACACTCAGAGGACTTGGCTTAATGTAAAATATAGTGAGTCATCACTAGTTGTGGCTCAGATCACCTAGCAGGAGAGGATAGAATAGAAAGAACAAAACTTAGGATTGAGTTTATAAAAACCCCAAATGCAAAGCCTGGGTAGAGGACAAAATTAGGAAACAAGGGAAGGAATGGTTATCAAAATAGGGGGAAATGGTATTATTTTGGCCAAGGGAAGTGAGAGTCATCGAAAAGTACATTTTCTGAAAAATGTGCTCTAAAAATCACTGATGAATTGAAATATAATCCCTCAAATAGGAGCAATTGTAATGGGAAATAAAGTCAGTTAGGCAAATTAGTAAATGAAAGTAATTTTAAACATCAGAGATGATGTCATAAAGATGGTGCCTTTTTCAAAAGAAAATGACGACTTTAAACTTTGTTTAATGCCTCTAGTTCTGGCCCTAAATTCTACTTTGTGTGATAAAAATTTTCCTAATGCTACTTTATGTTTTCCTAATCATCAGGTTACAATTTTAAATCTCTTCAGGTTTTTCTTTTGTATTCTATTTTGTAGCTATAGTTAGGACTAGAGAATATATTGAGACTAGGCAAAGGAATGGTGTGAGGGGAAACAAAGGATCTTGTTCTAATTATGAGGTAAATATAGAAAAGACATCAAACAAAATGTTGGTATCCATCATCTCTAGGTGTTCAGATATCAAATACATTTCTCATAACTTTGTAGTAACTAAATAGTTTAAGATGAATGTGTATTACTTTTATAATTTAAAATATAAGTTGTAAAATATTAGAGCAGTTTAGAGCAAGGAGTCAGGGGCCCCTGGTTGGCTCAGTAGTACAGCATATGACTCTTAATCTCAGGGTTGTCAGTTCAAGCCCCACATTGAGCATGGAGCCTACTTAAATTTTTTTTTTTTAATTTACATTTAAAACAAGAAGTCACTCTTTGTCACCCATTTATTTTCTTTTTTATTGATCAGTTTCCTCTTTTTGAGTTGTCTACTGTGATATTTGCCCTTACTGGATTGTTGGCCTTCTTCAAACTTATTTGAAGGCACTATCTCTATATTATATTTATTGCCTCTTTTCTTTATACATGTTGCTTGTCTTTTCTCCCAACTTCTCATTTTGTTTTAATTTTATTCAGGGCATTTGCCATATAAAAGTTTTCATCTGTATGTATGTAGTAAAATCTTTCATTCCTTTCCTACCTACCTTATTGATTCATATGAAGTATTAGTGAAAAAATGATCGTAATTGCACAGCATTAGACAATTGGCTGCATAAAATATGACACATGTACATGACTGAAAGCCAGATGGCAAACAAAAATTACTTAAAATATTAAAAATGTTTATACTTATTGCTGAGTAATACAGAAATGCAAACTTGATTTCATGTTTTCATGATAGATAGATGGATAGATAAATAGACACACAGGAAACAAAGGATGAAAATGCATCACTAATGCTTACCTCTGTGTGGTGTAATCATACGTGACATGTTTTCTTCTTTGTGTGTTTTGTTACCTGCAGTGTATATACAAGTAGCTTTTAAAATAAGAAAAAATATCTTAAAATGTTATTTTATGTTTTTATTATTTTTTTAACTTGAGAGAGAGAGAGAGAACATGAGCAGGGGAGAAGGGCAGAGGGACAGAGAGAGAATCCAAAGCAAGCTCCATGCTCAGCGCAGAGCCCCACATGGGTCTCAATTCCACGATCCTGGGATCACGACCGGAGCCAGAATCAAGACCTAGATGTTCAACCAACTGAGCCTCCCAGGTGCCCCTTAAAAAGTTATTTTAAAAATAAAAGCAAAACAGATACGAAAATGATTGTAATGAAATGGTATACAAGGTTAAGTTACTGAATAGGTAAGTGAGGGTTAAAGGGACAAAAACTAAAAATGTTTCTGAAGTTTGGGATCTGGAAACCTACAAGTGTGGTGACACCATTGATGAATAAAGGGGATGGGAGGAGGTCAATATGAGGGAAAATAGCCTTATAAATGCTGAGTTTCCATGGACAATGCCCTCGCCACGTGTAAGTCATTTGGAAATGTGGGGTTGGAATTCAAGATGAGAGATACAGACCTAGAAAGTCATGTGAAAGAAGTAAAATGTGGAAATTCTGAGACGAGCTGATTCCACAAGGAAATACATGAAGGGAGAAATTCTGAGGCCTCATTTTATGAAACAGTCACATTGATAGAAAGAGCACCCAACAAAAGGGACAGGGCAGAGGATAGAGAACGTGAGTGACACAGACCTCAGTTACCCAATTTGTGGATGATAGAGAGGGAGAAGTTTTCACCGAGCATGCTGCCATGGCCAAGAATGTGATTTTATTTCTGCTTTCTTATTTCTGAGTGGGAATAAATATACCAGAGTGCCCCTATCACCTCTAAAACTAAAGATCCCCACCTCATCTTGTTTTACTCCCCCCACCTCCAATTTCTGCAACCAATTTGTGCGTATCATCCAAATCAAGAATAACAGGCGCTTGAGGACAGAGATCAGGAGAGCTGGATAATTAGGTGGTGCCGGGGCGATGAAGTTCTGTGTTCAGAGAGAAAAGGAGCAACATTTGTTCTTGTCTCCTGGCACCCCAACTGAGGGACAAGATTTCTTCAGCTACCTTGGCAGGATTCTGTAAAGAGCAGGACTGAGGAGGAGGAGGAAAGAATCTAAGTATTGATAGAGAAAGACTGAATTGTCCATTATTCAGAAGGGTAGAGAATAAAGATCTGTTTTTTGAAGATCCATGTCAGAGTAGACCTCTAGAAGCCCTTTCACAGATCATTAGTGGGAGAAAAGAAAATCACTCTCACATTGCCTGGAGCACTCATCAACGGGAGCAGCAGGAATTGCTGGGCAGCTCTGTGTGAACTTGCCAAGGCCAAGCCCCATGCTACTCGATGGGAGAGACCAGCGTGCCCAGCAACTCCTGTAAGACTGAGGCCAGCCTAGGAGCTTTCCTCCTGGCAGCACAGACGTCTGCATGTTTTGTTTTTCTGTTTTTGTTGTTTCCTCACCCATTAAAGATGAAGGGGTCAAACAAGGGTTTTATTTTTCTTTTTTAGGAAGTTAGGAAATGATTGGGCTCTGTAAAGGACAAAGAGAGTCAAAGACCTGGAAAATTTTTTCAAAAACACTACGTAAAGAGTTACAGAAAAAGAATAGAGATCCAGAACTGAGAATAAATGTCAACATTTCTCAAAGGAGATATATGAATGAAAATTTATTTTACAATTAAGTAGATACCTGCCCAAAGATGACATGATCACAAACCATTGTCTGATTGGATATATTGTTGTTGGTTTTCCTGTGGACAGAGCAAAAGAGTGAAGGGTTAGCCCCACTGATAACCACTTAGGTAAGTTGACAGCAAAGCACAAACCCTCAGCACTAGGAACTGAAGCAATAGTCTCCTCACGAAAGCAGGGCTCATGCATTTTTCCCCATAAATCCAAAGTGAACAGCAAATATTAAAAATGGACAGAAATTTTATTTTTTTAAACTACAACTGCTCTTGGAAATAAGCAACAAGGACAGTTTGTTCATTGCAGCAGGCCTAATAAATTTAAGGTACCAAATGTGTACTTGGAAGTTTGTTATCATTTGGAAAGATCTTTCTTTTTAGAAAGCTCAGGCACCCACTGAGCAGTAGGTTGGTGTCAAGCAAACAGCCAAGCCAAACAGTGGTTGCTTACTGTTTGGCATACAGGTGGTGGGGCCATCAAGCCGTTTTTCAGAGAAGTCCAGATCCCTGAGGAATGCCTAGGACAAGGAGAGAGGGCAGGGCCTTTAGAAGAGGAGATGGCAGGGCCTTCATAGAACTGTGGAAAGAATGCCAGTACCCGAATTGGGACTGGGGACAGAGAAGTCTCACAACCCTTGAAGCTAAATAAAGACAGACAAACATTTCTGAAGCACACATTGATACAGGAGATGACTTACCACTCTAATAATGGTAATATTATTGGTAATAATGGTGATATGTACCAGATAACACATGGAATAGTTTAATGTTGTGTGGAATTCTCTAAGTAACTCAGTTTATTGATGAAAATGTATTCTTAGTGAGGTTGGATAACTTTCACATCGCATAACCATAGACAGAACCAACAATGAAACCTACATCAATCTGGCTCAATGGCATGCTTTATAAAACCACCTCCTCTTCCCCCACCACACGCTTAACTGAAAAGGTTTTGTGGCAATTTCGTTTTTATTTTTTGATATACCGTGAGAGGTGTTTCCTTAACCCTCTTCTTTTTTGGAATTCTCCAAGAGTCAAAATTGCTGAGACCAACTGCTGTGGCTGAGGAAGAGGCAGTCGGAACATTTCTGCTGCTTTGAGGTTGTGCCTTTGTTTCTGATTTTTCTCCCCGTTGATATTTAAAACACAAAAAAATGGTTTGGTGCATTTCGGAATGCGTGGTTTCAGTGGGCACTCTTAAAGCAAGCCAGAGAAGGGATGATAAGCAATGCAGGTGCCGATCACACTGCAGGAAGCAGCACTGGGACTCTCCTTCAAAGTTCACAGGCCCCCACATCTCAGGACTCTCCTGCCTGCCACCTCTGACATCACAGGATTTCCCTGTAACAGCTGCAGAGGTGGAGAAAAATATATGCCATGCGCAGTCTTTTCTCCTTTCTTTGCTCCTCTAGCTCCAAGAGGAGACGCATTGACAAAGTGTGTGTGTGTGTGTGTGTGTGTGTGTGTGTGTGTGTCTGTCATTCCCTGATGCAGGCTGCTTTTTTTTTAATTTTTTAATGTTTATTTATTTTTGAGAGGTGGGGGGGGGGAGGGGCGGGAAGGGGCAGAGAGCAAGGGAGACAGAATCTATCTGGAGGCTCCAGGCTCTGAGCTGTCAGCACAGAGCCCAATGCAGGGCTCAAGCCCATGAGCCATGAGATCATGACCTGAGCCAAAGTGGGATGCTTAACTGACTGAGCCACCCAGGTGCCCCAATGCAGGCTGCTTCTTATCCCCTTCAGGTGCCTTTTCTAGAACTGACCTGAAGCAGAGAGCTGAGAATGAGGCACAAGGAGAAGAGGGCAAAGCTACTTCCCCCACAGTAGTTTCAGCAACTACAGTCATGATGCTGACTACTGTGCTGTGTGTCCGGAGATAGTTGGGAACTTTCACTCCCGTGCACACAGTTGTACAGTTAAAGTGGGGCACATGGCCTGTTCACAAGGGTGGCTGATTCTCACACCTGAGCTCTTCAAAGGCACAGCATGCCCTTCTCAAGATGTGAACTGCAAAGGAAAAACTCAACACAGTATCACATGCAGAGAGTTCCTGTTTTCATGGAAGGAGAAAAGCCCCCACTCTCCACATTCCTCTACCTGTGCCGTGTCCTGGAGACTGAGCTTGTGACCTGTTGTGGACCCTCTCCCCTCCTCCTGGCTCCCTCTACTGCAGATCAATAGCACCCCCTCCCTTTGTCCCTTCAGGCTGAGTGAAAATGCTCCCCACCCTTCACAGCCCCTGAAATCTGCCCACCCCTCGGAAAATCCTTTCTTCATTAAACTCTCCTGTGTTACCCATTTTAAGGGTCCCATCTGTTGCTTGCCAATACTCCGAATTTTCACTCTTACAATATTACATTAAAAATGGAAAAGCCGGGGCACCTGGGTGGCTCAGTCGGTTAAGCGGCCGACTTCAGCTCAGGTCACCATCTCGCGGTCCGTGAGTTCGAGCCCTGCATCGGGCTCTGGGCTGATGGCTCAGAGCCTGGAGCCTGCTTCCAATTCTGTGTCTCCCTCTCTCTCTGCCCCTCCCCCGTTCATGCTCTGTCTCTCTCTGTCTCAAAAATAAATAAAAGGTTAAAAAAATTTTAAAAAATGGAAAAGCCACATTACACCCACATTCTGACAGTCAAGACATTTCAATACCAGGCAAGTGTGTGTTACAAAGTCGTCCTCCCTCCCCTCATGGAACCCCCCCCCCACTTTCACGCTCTGCCCTTTCTGCCTCAGATTCCCTATACTCCACAAGACCATGTCTTTGTTTCCTGCTCTTGCTTCTGTGGCCCTTGATCCATATGAGGATGCCACTACCTCTATCCCCCACTCCACCTCCACTATTACATAACACCTTCACGCCTTTCTCCCACCAGTGCCTATTGAACAATCCACCTGGAGTAATTTTTTCACATCTCTGTCAGCTTCCCAGTGCTGCCTTGATTTTCTCCAAAGGGCTCTTCCCCCAACTCCCATCAAATAATAATGATTCTACCCTTAAAACTCCAGGTGATGGGCTAAATGGGTAAGGAGCACTAAGGAATCTACTCTTGAAATCATTGTTGCACCGTATGCTAACTAATCTGGATGTAAATTTTTTTTAAAATAAAATAAAAAAAAAACTCCAGGTGACAATCTACCTCACTGACAAAGCCTTTATTACAGAAAGAAGGATTGTTTCTACAAAATACTAGGTCCTTTCACATGACTAACCTGAACACAAGGAAATAGTCCTCTCCAGAAATTCATGGATGTTCCAAATTTGTACTCTTGAATGAATTCTAAACATGAATTCTAATATGTCCACTTGCTTACATACCTCCTTAGACCATTATCTATTCTGGGAGAGCCAAGCCTTTTTTTAACACAGTACATTGTCACTGGAAACAAGTATCAGTATCTGGTCAGGAGAAAAGGAAATACATAGTCTAGGGTTTACTTTCTCTCAAATTCTCTGCCTTATTAAAAGTGAGTCCCTAAAACTTTGTCTCACTAGGTTCAATTTTTAATACATAAGTCATTCAGATGCTCATTCTGCATTTGAATTCAGCGTGGAATGTGTAATAACAGGAAAGAGAAATATACAGACTCTCTGTGCTTAGCATGGCAATGTGTCATGTGGCTTGGGAAGGTATGTCTGGGAGTATCATATGGCTGTTACTCAACCTGGACACAGAAGAGCTTTGTATGGCATCCCTCACTGTCCAGTCCCACATAACAGACATTCAGCTGAGCTGGCTCCCATCAACTCTGAGAAGTTTCAATATAGTTCATGAAATATTTTTTCAACTGAAAAATATTCATTTTTTTTCCAAAAGAAAAAATTCAATCACTCCTTTATCCTAACCCCCAATTCAAGATCTTTTTTTTTTTTTTTTTGCTTCGTGGGACCCAAATTTACACCCTAAGTGTAATAATGCAACTTCTTCATTTCTCACAGCATACATAAGTGCCTGGGGGTGTTTGCTTTAAGTACACTCTCATATTATAATTGGCTGCCATTACCTGAATGTTTATAAACACTACAATAACCATACAAAGGAGGTACTACTGCTATGCCCATTTTGTAAATATCAAAAACAAGACTTAGTATGTTGAAGAAATTTGCCTAAGTTCACACAGTTAATATGTGGAGATGTTGAATTCAAACACAGGACTAATTCCAGATACAAAATTCTTTTACCACCACACTCTACCAGCATGTTAGAGTGGACCAGTGTTGATTTTTTTCACTGAAATGAAAAACCAAGACGATTTATTCCAAAAGTTCTCTTAAGACTCCTGTTTTTCTAACAAAGTTACCAAGAAAGCTGTACCACATAGCAATGGGATGGATCATGAGCCAAGGACAATACTCATATCAAGACTAGGGTAAACTGAAATTCTTAAAATAATCTGTGAACCGAATCTGTAGATTGCTTTGGGTAGTAGAGACATTTTTTTAAATATAATTTATTGTCAAATTGGTTTCCAAACAGCACCCAGTGCTCATCTCAACAAGTGCCCTCCTCCCTGCCCATCACCCACTTTCCCCTTACCGCCACCCCCCATCTACCCTTAGTTTGTTCCCAGTCCTTGAGAGTCTCTTATGGTTTGCCTCCCTCCCTCTCTGTAACTTTTTTTCCCCCTTCACCTCCCCCATGGTCTTCTGTTTAGTCTCTCAAGATCCGCATATGAGTGAAAACATATGGTATCTGTCTTTCTCTGCCTGGCTTATTTCACTTAGCATAATACCCTCCAGTTCCATCCACATTGCTACAAATGGCCAGATTTCATTCTTTCTCATTGCCAGGTAGTATTCCATTATATATATAAACCACTTCTTTATCCATTCATCAGTTCATGGACATTTAGGCTCTTTCCATAATTTGACTGTTGTTGAAAGCGCTAGCATAAACACTAGGGTACAAGTGCCCCTATGCATCAGCACTCCTGTATCCCTTGGGTAGATTCCTAGCAGTGCTATTGCTGGGTCATGGGGTATTTCTATTTTAAAATTTTTAAGGAAACTCCACACTGTTTTCCAGAGTGGCTGCACCAGTTTGCATTCCCACCAGCAGTGCAAGAGGTTTCCCATTTCTCCACATCCTTGCCACCATCTAAAGTCTCCTGATTTGTTCATTTTAGCCACTCTGACCGGCGTGAGGTGGTTATCTCAGTGTGGTTTTGATTTGTATTTCCCTGATGAGGAGTGACGTTGAGCATCTTTTCATGTGCCTGTTGGCCATCTGGATGTCTTCTTTGGAAAAGTGTCCATTCATGTCTTCTGCCCATTTCTTCACTGGATTATTTGTTTCTCAGGTATGGAGTTTGGTGAGTTCTTTATAGATTTTAGATACTAGCCCTTTATCTGATATGTCATTTGCAAATATCTTTTCCCATTCTGTCAGTTGCCTTTTAGTTTTGTTGATTGTTTCCTTTGCAGTGCAGAAGCTTTTTATCTTGATGAGGTCCCAATAGTTCATTTTTGCTTTTAATTCCCTTGTCTTTGGAGATATGTCAAGTAAGAAATTGCTGCAGCTGAGGTCAGAGGGTTTTTTTCCTGCTTTCTCTTCTAGGGTTTTGATGGTTTCCTGTCTCACATCCTTCATCCATTTTGAGTTTGTTTTTGTGTATAGTGTAAGAAAGTAGTCCAGCTTCATTCTTCTGAATGTTGCTGTCCAGTTCTCCCAGCACCATTTGTTAAAGAGACTGTCTTTTTTTCATTGGATACTCTTGTCTGCTTTGTCAAAGATTAGCTGGCCATACATTTGTGGGTCCAATTCTGGGGTCTCTATTCTATTTCATTTGTCTATGTGCCTGTTTTTGTGCCAATACCATATTCTCTTGATGATTACAGCTTTGTGGTAGAGGCTAAAGTCTGTGATGCCTCCAGTCTTGGTTTTCTTCTTCAATATTACTTTGGCTATTCGGGGTCTTTTGTGGTTCCATACAAATTTTAGGATTGTTTGTTCTAGCCTTGAGAAGAATGCTTGTGCATTTTTTATTGGGATTACATTGAATGTGTAGATTTCTTTGGGTAGTATTGACATTTTAACAATATTTGTTCTTCTAGTCCATGAGCATGGAATGTTTTTCTATTTCTTTGTGTCTTCTTCAATAACAAAGAGGGGGAATATTACTTGGCAATCAAAAAGTATGGATCTAGAGTGTATTATGCTAAGCAAAATAAGTCAGAGAAAGACAAATATCATATTATGTCACTCATATGTGGAATTTAAGAAACAAAACAGATGACCATAGGGAAAGAGAAGGAAAAATAAGGTAAAAACAGAGAGGAAGGCAAAGAATAGAGATTCTTAAATACAGAGAACAAACTGAGGGTTTCTGGAGGGGAGGTGGCTGGGCAGATGGGTGAAATGGGTAATGGGCATCAAGGAGGGCAGTTGTTGGGATGAGCACTGAGTGTCATATGGAAATGATGAATCTTCTCCTGAAACCAATACTATACCATATGTTACCTAACTTGAATTTAAATAAATTATGTACTCTAGAAATTAGAATGATAATATTATTTGTGGACCTTTAAGCAGGAATAGTAAATCTTCCCTGTCTGCTTCATATCAGAAGGGATAGGGAGCTGCACTGCCTCTTGGATTGTGTACCCCAAAAGATTTTCCATGATAAGGATTTTCTATGATGAATTCAATTTCCAAAAACTTCAGACTTTTAACCAAACTTCTGATTTTTCAAGCTCTGTTGAAGAGTTATGTCAAGTTATAAACTGGCTTGGGGAAAGGGTCATACAAGGCAGTGGGATCGGTCACTTGGAAAATGACAATAGTTGGGAAGCTGTAAATGAGAAAAGGTCACAACACATGTGACTCTTTGGATCACTGACCCGTTATTGTGGGTTTTCTCTTTAAAGAACACAGCCACAACCATGAGGAAAAGAACCCAAACATAACAGCCACAATAGAATTTAAGTTGCCCTAAAACTTGGCTTCCTAACTACGCATAGGAACCAGATTCCATCTACCTCACATCTCCCAAAGGGTATTTGTGTCCCACAGTTTTGCAACTTGTGAGGGTTTTTTCCTTTCCTTAAAGATGTGGGAGAAATAAATTCATAGGCTGTGTGGTTAGCCCCCTGGCACTTCCTGTTTTGCACACATGTGGCCATGGATTTGTCTAAAAAAATCAATTGCAATCGTTTCACCATGTGCTTTATCATGACAACTTGGGGGAACAGCACAAGCAGCTATCAGGTGGTCCTAAGTCTTTATCCTAGTTGTTTATGTCTATAAGCCAGTTACTTTAATTGACAGTGAATAAACAGTTTAACCACAAGAAATACGTGGGACCACCCAGCCAGTGTCCCTCTCTTCCTGATAGTATATATAATCATATGCATCCATTGTATATAAATGATGGTCTTCCAGAGCCAAAAAGACATGGACCATAGTGTTGTCTGCATGTACGTGTGACTGCATGCTCCAAAGCAGTGCTCTTCTCCTTTGGGGTATGTGAGTATCCTGGACTGATGTGGCCACACTGGAGCTTCATGGGGTCTGGCTGCTTGCCACATTATTCTACAGCAGCTTTTATTCCTTGACACCCCACAGTTTAGTTTTTAGGCCATCAGTTAAGCTTCAGTTTTATAGAGACTGTTTACATATATAGCTATGATGTATCATGTCCCTACCATATCCTCTAGCATATCTTTAAGCATCCCAATACCTCAACCATAGCCTCTTTGAAGTTCTAAGGCCCAGGCTTAGACTGTAGGTAGAACTAGCTCTGCACTACTACTTCTGGAAGCAGGAATCAGAGTACAGACCAAAGTAACCCTACAGATGCCTACATATGCTATACATAAGGTAGACCCTTAGTTCAAAGATACTTCATATGCTGCCACGCCAGGATGTTCTACATCAGACAAGCAAAAGCCAAATAACACCCCTGTTTGGAGAAGTGTAAGTACCCAGCGAACATAAAATCATTGGATCACTTAAAGGCCAGGCTGCTGTTGCAAGTGAAGCAGTTACTCTGCTGAGTTTTGTGCATCCATGAGAACTATGGACTAGGCTGCTACTGATATCATCCCCCATAATGCACATTCCAGAGCATCTGTGCAACAAATTGCCAGTGTTGAAGCTAACCTACACACATCTCTTTTAAAAGCCTAATTAAGACAGTATCTATTATCTTATTTTAACCTCAAAAAAAAAAAAAAGAAAAGAAAAATCCATGATATAAGTGTTCTAATTCCATTTTAAAGATGCAGAAACCATCTCATTAAAGCTAAAATGGCCTGCTCAGAGTTGAATAGCTAGTAAGTGGAATAAACTCTATGTGCTGGAAAGTCTCATTTTCTTCATAGCCAAAACACTGCACTAGTCCCAAAGACTAACCCAGAAGGAGGATTGGTCTAAGACCACCCAGGGCTCCCTTCCTGATCCAGTGCTCTCACAATGTCACCTCCTCCAGGACTCCCAACTGTTGACTCTCTTCTGGGATGTTTTATAGGCTCACCGTTAATCCATCCAAGCTCAGTTCTTTTAGATTTCCATGATACAATCAGCTAACTAGGAAAGACATCTAGATTGCTACAGTGGAGCAAGGGAGCCGTCCCTACCCCCACTTGGAGCCATCATGCTCCTTCAGGAGCCCTGCCCACATTTCTGTAGTGGGACTTATTGGAATGTCAGGTGTGATACAGAGGAAGGCGATGTGATTCCAGGTGCAAGGAGATGAGAATACTTTGGGACCTGTGTGATCCTATGAAGTGTTCAGAGAGTATCCTGTGTGACTACCTTAGTTGTGACAAACCTTAGTTGTTGAACATTTTTTCATCATCCATAGTGAGATACTTAATAATAGATACTAGGGCATTCTCACCAACATTTACGTTGTGGAAAGGATCCAGGCTCTACAGAGAAAGAACTTTGAAAGGATGTTTATGTGGGACAGCTGTTAACAAGACTTCTAAGCAACAGGAACAGAGAGTCACCCCACAATTTGTCTCCTACCTCTGAGAGGAGGGTGGTCATTGCACCTTCAAAGCAACAAAAGAATCAGCTGGGAGAGAATCCTGGTGCTTTGAAAGACTCCACCAGCATCTCTGGAATGAGACTAGTAAGTTGTATGCCAAAGAACCCGACACATGCTGGTCCCACGACAAATGGAAGCTCCCTTTATTTCTTCTAAATTGACAAAAATTAATGGAAGAGTCTCATGTGGTGGTTTATACGTGGAAATGCCTAGCAAGTTTTGCTGAATAACAAACATCATGTGAGCACCCAGAGAGAAATAAATCCTGGATATAATTGGAGGACCAAGTAAATAAAAGCAACCATCTAAATACTAAATGTAGACCCTGCCTCCATCCATTCTCATGCCATCATGCTTATTTTTATAATATCTGTCACAATCTTAAATTACCTTTTTTTTCACTGTTATATCCCAGAACCTAGAACAGTGCTTGCCTGGCATAGAATATATGCTCAATAAATGCCTATTGAATAAATACATGCATATAAATAGTATTGAAAGAATGCATATTGAATCAATTAATAAAAATGACCAATAAAAGTCCTATGATATAACAGATAAGCTCAGAATAGGAGTTGAAAGGGCTTCTTTCCAGGCCCAGTTAAGCCACTCTCTAACTATGTAACCGTGGGTAGGGCCACTGGATAGCTCTGATTCATTTCTTTATCTATAAAGTAACAATAATACCCACTTCACCAAGCTTCTATAAAGATTAAATTGTGTAAAGCACATGAAAATAATGTATAAACCATAGATACCATGCAAATAATAAGACTATTAAAGCAATAAATAAGCACAGTGAGATAATAGGATGATTACATACTCAAGAGCCAGAGTTAGCATGGCTCATACCCCTGGGAAGTAGACCCTCATTCTGAGTTTCACTTTTCTAAGCAGATCTTTCAGGCTATCTCAAAACATGTCTATCCTTCCCTCACCTACTATGATGATGTGCATGAATAACAACGTCAGCATTTCTCTGCCTAACTCCTATTCATCCCTAAAAACTCAGTTCAGGTGTTGCTACCCCTCAGAAGTCTCTACTGATGTTCCCCCATGTGAACATGCTGTATACACAACACATCCTAATTTAGATTTTTTCATCTGTAATCAGATAGCAGTCTGTACATATCATATGTCTTTGCTTAGTCAACTGGGACTAACCATAAATTCATTGAGAATTATGTCTTTGATCATGTCTTTCCTTAGAACAATGTCTAATACAAAGTAACAATTCAGTGAATATGGAATGAATGAATCGTGAGCAAATGAGGCTTGGAAAGACTGCAGTTTCTTCTGGTTGGCATTGCACAAAATCTCCTTACAAAGGAAAGTTAATAGTTAATGTTCCAAATATAAAGACTGACTCACAGAACTTCAGGAATGTGTGTCCTTGAAGGGCTTAGAAAAACGTCAAGCTGGGCATGACTGTTTATCTATTAAATGATATTTTCCTCCTTTTATTTTCCTTATATGTCTCCTGTAGCAATAAACAAGGTCTCTCTTCTTACCATGGCATGAATACAGCATCAACCACAAACTCCACACATTCCTTTTACTGAGGCAACTGTACATGTTTTCCAAATGAAAAAAAAAAAAAGTTAGATGCAAGATGTAGAAGTCATCAGCAGTTTTTTTAAGGTCCCAAAGATCCCTAGAGAAATTAACATTTGTAAAGTCACTTTGAACTCTAGAGTTCAATAGCTTTGTGAAAGTTCCATACAATGAAAAGTTCCATTCCCATAAAATCAGAAATACCTCTGTGGCCTCGTTTCATATCAGGATGCAATAAGGTTCATAAATGTCTCTGTGAAGTTTGAGTGTAATAAAGTTCAGCTATAAAACATTTAATATGCGACAGGCTTCTAGACCAGTTGGAGTGCTGACAGTGTTGAACAAGACTCCCTTCACAGCATACTTCATCAGCAGCAAGTACTATAAAATAGAGCAAGAAGAATCTATAAATACCTGCAATGCAACCATGGAAGGCTTTTTTACTCTTATTACAAGTCAGCTGAGGCAAGCTGACATTCATGATCACTCCACCCAAAATACGTTCATAGAAAGCTCTGTAACTCTGTCCCCAAAGAGCATGTAAAAATCTACTTTTTATCTGGATACGTCATTCAGCATGTGATAGATATTCTCCAGCAGCTTTAACAGCTTTTCCTACAAAGTGAATTTTCCCTTTAGGAACTGAAGAAGCAGGTTCCTTCCACCTGTCCCAGTCATTGGTGTACTTTCTCTTCAACCCAAACCCAGTCCTACCACTGAGCCACTGGACCCTGGATGGAGTAATTACATTAACAAAGTTCAGTGTGTGAGTTCAGTTTGCAATTTTCCCAGTCTCTCTCCTAAAAATGACTGCAGTCACCTGAAGGATCACCTCTGCTTGCTTCTCCAATGCTAACAGCACTGCATCTAAATGGGTTTAAAGGAAAACTACAGAATCACACCCAAAGCTCATTCTCTCACTTCTTTCAGGCTTCTGCTGAAATGTCTCTGCCACATACAGCCTTTTCCTGCCCACCCTAGTTAAAATAGCCTCTCAGTTACCCTGTAACCCCTTATCCTATTTAATGTTTTATAACTTTCATCACCCCTCATCACACTTACTCACATACCCATGACTCCCTAAAAAAGGACCTGTCCTTAAATACCCATTGACAATTTTAGCTTCTCTCTAGAGCCACCACAGCCCCTCCAAAGCCACAATCAGTCATGTTCTCCTCTATGTTTCAAATGCATTTTAAGCTTACATAAATATAGAAACTTATAAAATCTTGTATACATTTATATAAACTTGTAAAATCTTTTGAACTACATCTCCTACCTCCCCATTTGCCTCCTCTCTGAGATAGTATGTTTCCTAAAGACCTGGTCTGGCACAGTTACATGACATACACTGATTGTCTAAGGTGCCCAGGATATATCAGTGAGTAAAGTAGATGAAGATCCCTAACCTAATTGGAATTATATTCTAATAAAGGTGTATTAAATATTCATTTCACAAGATGGACTTTCTTCAGTGATATCTGACTCTACCTTCTTATCCATGAACCTCAGTATTTTACTTCCCATATCACATCACCTGCAAAGGGCAGTTGCTTTTTGAGTGGACAAGGAGAAAGACGTCTTCCTTTTCAGGGGTTTCTGCTGTTAAGTGCTATTTTTTTTTATCAACTAAAATCCAACTTTTAGTTGATAAAAAAATTAAATAAAGGGAAGCGGAAAAATCAAAGACTTCCTTAGGAATAGGGTGAGGCCAGCAAGAGGCACCCAGAACATCAGGACCACAATAGAAGATTGAAGCAGAAGGTATTGACCAGCTGCTCATTCTAGTACCATCCCTCCACTTACTAGAACCAAGCATTATGACTGGTCCTGTGGCAGCCATGGAAATTAGTTCAAGAATTTGCTATGACATGTGGAAAAATCACTCCCAAGTAATAGCAACTAGTGGTTAAATCCATGATCATCATAGAGACAGTTTAGTGCAGAGTCGTTGTTGTTGTTGTTGTTGTTGTTGTTGTTGTTGTTGTTTTATCAAGAAAAAAGCATTGAAGGAAAAGAGGTCCTTTGGTCTGAAATATTTGAAGGAACTCAAAATTATCCACGAGGGTAGGAAATCTCATCTCTTCTGCAAGGCATCCACCCATAATGGCTTGCTCTTTTCATCACTGATACTTCCTTTGCCCTGTCAGTAAATTGTCAATATTAAGTCTCAGGTTAGAACAAGTCATGTGTCAAGCAGAAGTGAACTCAGAGAACAGAAAATGAGAAAGTTTGAAATCAGAACTGTCCCACAAAATATAGGGTTATGGGCACCGTACCGATGAAAGAATAACCTAACCCTATTATAGGTTTCTATGGGGAATATGAGTAACAAAATTAACGCTTTACCCAGAAGCTACCTCTGTATCCGTTAAAAAGAGAGTGTACTAGTTTCCAAATATTCAAATAGATATAAGCTAAATAAAATAGTGGAATTTTAGGACTAGTATCGATGTCAGGTCATTCTTCCAACCAGAACTTGCATCTCCCTCTGAGTAAATAATCAGCTTCTTCTTGGACATCTTCAGAGGAAATTACTCTTTGTTCATTTGTCTTCACACATCCTCAGACATCCCCGAGGACACTTCAGAGCTGTTGAGATATCCAATCAAAAGAAAGAAAGAAAGAAAAAGACAGGAATTTTAAAAGCCGGATTTCCAAATGTTTCTTCCAAAGAGAAACATGCAGTGTAACTGAATGATCAACATCATTGATAAAGTGGGGGCTGTATAAGAAGCTGGATTACGATGTCCCAGCACAGTGCATACTACTGTGCCTCAGAATCACAAGGATTCGTGAGGGGTTAATTCAATCTGGATAATGTTCTCAGAGGAGGAAAAAAATAACTTTCCACCTATTTTTCAAACTATTTACCTTTATGTCCCCTGGAACCTTTTAAATAGCACTGCTTAAAAATCCAGTCTGTAAGCTGCCCTTGGCTCCAAGAATCATTAAAGAATTTATAAGCTGTTTTCTCTCCTATCCCAGGAGCTCCTGCCAGGGGAAGTAAAATCCAGACATTTGCAACTCAACGCCGGTGAGTGCCTGACTAATCTGATCAATGAGGGGGCAGCAGTCACTGTCACCTCTGACACTCTGACACAGGGCATCTGACAGGCTTAGATGTTCTGCTCTTACTAATACTACTCCAGGGCACTCACCCAGCCCTTTTCCACCATGGTGGAGCTCTGAGCTTTAGAGACTTCCAGGCCCAGGTACCAATCCAGACAAAGCCAGCCTATGTCTGCCAGGGCCTCTCTGGAAAGCTCAGGAGTACAGACTGTCTTGGGAAGCTTCTGATATTTCCTGCTGGTGACGTCCAAGCGATGATGGCAATGGCGTGCAATGTCCACCTGAGGCCCTCAGGGCAGTATATAACCCTGTCCATGCAGTTCAAACAAATGTCCCAATTTAATCATCTAATGCTAGTGGTGGCATTTGGAATCCCATAAATCATGAAAAAAAGCTTTTGCTGCATGAACTCCTCAGAGAGTTTCCAACAACAGAGCTTTAGCCAGGCCTATGCAAAGCCAAAGAATTTGCTTTAGTCACCTGCTTGTGATGGCAAACCTGAGGAATCCTGAGTCTTGGGAAATATTCAGTAGTACAGTTACCACGTCAGTAGAAGCGTTTACCTGTCTATTCTCGAGCATCAGCCTATACCCTGCCTTCCCCACCCTCAGGTAGGGAAAGATTTCCTAATGGGGGAAGGAAGAGGACAGGATATAGTGATCTATTTTTTTTGCTTCTTTTATTCCTTTTATATTTTTTAATTTTCTTATAATTTCTTCACCTTCACCTAAAGCTCATCTAAGAATTCCTGTGAGAAGTAAGGGTTTCCTGGAAACACAGAATTTGAATTGAGATAGAAACTCTTACTTCTCGGGGCGCCTGGGTGGCGCAGTCGGTTAAGCGTCCGACTTCAGCCAGGTCACGATCTCGCGGCCCGCGAGTTCGAGCCCCGCATCAGGCTCTGGGCTGATGGCTCAGAGCCTGGAGCCTGTTTCCGATTCTGTGTCTCCCTCTCTCTCTGCCCCTCCCCCGTTCATGCTCTGTCTCTCTCTGTCCCAAAAATAAATAAACGTTGAAAAAAAAATTAAAAAAAAAAAAAAAAGAAACTCTTACTTCTCACAGGAATTCTTAGATGAGCTTTAGGTGAAGGTACAGAAGTAATACAAAAACTTGTCAAAGCAATTGTGCAAGTGCACTTAAAGCAGGAAATCAAGTCTTCTGCTCCTTTTTTATCTCTAACCGCTAAGTGTGACTGTGAAGTGTCTCAGTGGTATTTTCCATAAGACATACCAAGGACTCACTAAAGCAAAATCTCCCAGGATGAAGGGCACATAGCTCTCTGAGAGGAATTAACTGTATTCCCAGCTAGAAAAGTGGGTGGACATGTAGATTTAGAACCAAGATCTAAAAGAGAAACAGGGATAGGGAGTAATGACATGACATGAAATTGTGAGCTTATTGAGACTCTTTCATTTCTACAATATCTTCAGATGTATCTTTATCCTCTGCCATGTGTCCTAAAAACTGATTTCCATTTTCTTCTGGACATACAAGTAAACTATATTTTCCAGCCTCCCTTGCAGTATATGTGACCATTGACAGAATTTGAATCAATGGAATATTGGCAGAAGTGACACACACCTCTTATGGGCCTAGCTGATCCCTCCCATATTCAATCCTCTCATTCTTTCCCCAGTCATCAGACAAGTAGAGAAGACTCTGTGGATGTGAAAGAGGTCATAATCCAGAGATAGAAGGAAGCCGGGTTCCTGAATTATCTCTAGAATGCTCCCCACCAAATATACAAGGGTATCATGAGTGAGAAATAACCTCCTATTGTTTTAAACATGGAATCCTAGGCTAACAGATCCTGTGAAAGCAGACTTCTCTTCTCTGGCCAATGACATGAGTCTACTACTGATACTACCTTCTGTCTTCCCATGTTTCGTGTGGCTCTTAACTATTTCCAGTTAGTACATTACACAATACCCTCTACCTTTCTTCTAGACATTTCTACAGTGTCCTTGAAATAAAGACTGGTTATGAATAACATAAAAAATGTCCCTATGTTCTGTAAACCTTATGTTAAAACTATTAGTAGGGAGAAAGTGGTTGGGAGTTGGAGGTACAAGAAGGGGATTGTAAGTATAAAAAGCCATCTAGAAGAGTCATGCCTGAGAGAAACTCAGAAAACTCTTCTGATCTTTAGAATAGATGTCAGTGATAAACTGCTCTTCTTACTGAAAGAAACCATGGACCAGAAGCCAAGACTCAGCTCAACACTAATGATAAATGACTTGGCCTTCCCCTCTATTTTGGACAAAGGTCACATATCTTCTACCTTGAGAACAATTAGAATTCCATATATTATTCCAACAGGGAAATCACCCACTTTATCAAAAAAGAGAATGATGGAAACAGGGAGTATTTGGGCTGAGAAAGACTGTGGTTGTTACACAGAGCCCTCCATTAACTCAGTTTTCCCAGTGCATGAATACCACTAGTGGGGCTGGGGTCTGGAGCAAACAAAAATAGGCCTGATAAGACACAGGGCTTTTACAACTACTAACAAGTGCCAGTAAAATTTACTCTTGATCCAGTTTACTGCGAGCTTCATGTCCTTAACATCAGTATAAATGATCAACAGATTAACAGAATGTCTATAAATATAAAATCCTAGTCAGAAAACAATTTTTGTTTCAGTCGCAAGAAGCCGAGATTATTGAACAGAATTCTCACTGGGAGCCAACTCAGCCTGGTATGTTGGCGTCTCTCAAACATCAGGAGTCAACTAAATGGTTTTGCCTCAAAGACTTAGCCAGAGATGCAGCTAAAGTTCATCAGTCTTTTGTGGCGAAATTGTTGGTCTAGGAAAACAAAATTCTGAGTACTCCCATTGTGAAACTGAACTGGCAAAATGCAAAATAATAATAAGAAAAAAATGATTTTCCCTTTCACTCTCATGGAAAAAGTGACCTATCCTATTGTTCTGCTATTTTCATTTCAGTGCTTGCCAACTTATTCCATTGTCAACTGGGGAGGATAAGACAACATGAATTTGACTCTCATTTGGTGACATAACTATTTTCTATATTCCCATCTTCTTTCAGTTATCACACAGGAACTGTTTTCTATGATTTATGCCTAAGTCTAGCCCTGGGAAATGTTGATGTGAATTATCCCCAAATATTTGTCCTTTTACCATTCAGTTTGGTAATAAATGAGATGAAATGCGAATGAGTGACAAAGCATCCAAGCAGCCCAAAGTTGGGGGTCTCTCCTAAAGAATTCGATACACACGGCTATCCCCCCCCACCAGATGCTTCACCTAGTCACATAGGTCACATAGGACTGAGTGGCAGCTTCTCCGAGACACACTAGTCACCAATAAAACACCGAAGATCACATTGCACGAGGCTCATAAAAATCAGATGATGACATAAGCTGGCTAACGAAAAATCTTCATACGCTGAATTGTTCAAAGATATACTGAGGTATTTAAAAAGTTTAAGAGTTTGAGCAAAACTTGATTAGAACCTGGCAGCACCAAACCAGAAGTGGTTAAGGGTCATCCAGCGGCAGGAGCTCGAAGAAGTTAATAGAGAAACGATGAAGAAAGATAAAAATATTATTGACTGCCTATAGCTTAAAGGTTAGTTGATTCCATGTGATTTGTTGTCCTTAGTGTTTTGATCTCATAACCTTGAGACATTTCGAGGCTTAGATTTTAGTTTGCTTATCTAGGCTGCCAGGGCATTAGAGCCACATCAAGCTACCGTCCTCCTTGTCTAATTAATATAACAATAGAGAAAAAGAATGAAAAATTTAACAGAGGGTTGTCCCTGGGAGAAAGCATTATCAGTAGCTTTTTTTTTCCCCTTCTTTTTGATCATCTACATTTTATTTTTTAAGTAATAAAAATATATTATCTGGACAATGATATAGGTATTACAAAGAAAAACATTTACTCTCTTTCCTTTTATTCTTTGCTTTTCTGTCTAAGAGGAAACTTAGTATGACTGCTTGTGAACTGATACCTGAATTCTCCTGGCTTAAGAAGGTGCAGTGTGCTTAAGGAGGATGAAGAACATATGGTTTTAATAAGTGTAGTCAAGACCAATGTGTCCTTGGTGGGTTCAGGCCGTGGATCAGATTCTTTATCTGTGCTGGCACTGGGCTGTGGTTTGGAGTTCTCTGGTTTTTTCCTGCAGCTTTAAGGAAAATTTGTACACTTTTTCTAAAGGTATGCAGACACATCCAATTGTCCAATTTAAAAATTATATCCAGTATGAAAGGCAGCCTGGAAAAAGTCATTTGAGGTTCTATAGGCTCTGAAGTAAACACAAACACACACACACACACACACACACATACACACACCACACACACACTTTTGTAGGAAAGTGAAATGGATATTAAACACCAGTAAAACTTTAGAAAGATTTCTACTACACTCAGGAAAAAGAAAGGTACCATTTTCACCACTTTTATTGCATTGTACTTGAAGATAGGCCAAAATAGTAACAGTAATAATAATAGGTACGTGTAAGACTTAGGAAGGAAGAAAAAAAGGCCCCATTTTCAGATGTTATAACAATGAACATAGAAAATCCAACTACATACAAGTATTAAGAGAATGAAGCAAAAATGCTAGATATGAATCAACATAGAAAAATCAACAGTATTTTATTTTATTTTATTTTATTATTTCCAGGATGGTTAACATACAGTCTTAGGTTGGTTTTGGGTGTACAATGTAGTGATTCAACAATTCCAAACATCACTTGTTGCTCATAATGACAAGTGTACCTCTTAATCCCTGGCATTTTTAAACTAGTATCGTTAACTAGACTTAATGTGGTGATCATTTCACAATATATACAAATATGGAATCATTATGTTGTATGTCAATTTTACTTCAATTAAAAAAAGTCACAAGTATTGCTATTCACTACCAATAGCTAGTTAGAAAATGGCATAAGGTTAATATACATGATAGTGACAAATACTCTAAAAAATCTAGAAGTACGAGTAATAAAAGGTGTGGAATATTGGAGAAAATTGTAGAAAGACAAAACTTTAAATAAAAATTAAAAACCTAAATAAATGAGAAGAGTCATCATGTTGAGCGAAAATCGGTATCATAATTTAAGTTATAAAATGCAGAACTAAATGCTACATAACATGTTGGATGCAACCAAAGCAGCACTTAAAAGAAAAATGTGTAGTCTTAAGTGCATGTATTGGGGGGGAAAGGGAATAAAACTGAATGTGGTAATAAGTTTCTGCTTAAGAAAAGTCAAAAAAGGAAATAATTATAGCAGAAATGAATGCAATCTGAATAAACTTACAAAAGAGAGGATCAGCAGGTCCAAAGTTGGTTTGTTTTTGGTTTTGAGCTTTTTTGAGCAAAAAGTCTCTACCCAGATTGTACACAAAAAAAGAAAGAAGACACTATTGACTAATATTAGGAATGGAATGTAGATACAGTCTAAAATACTACAGATATTCAAAGGATAATAAGAGTATTATAAATAACTTTATGACAGTATATTTGAAAATTTAGTTGAAATAATCAAATTCCTAGCAAAATATGTCTCACCAAAATATGGACTCAAGAAAGACAACTCATTAAAAAATATAGTAAATCATCAGTTACAATTTTTTGACAAAGAAAACATCAAATGGTTTTGTTAGCAAGTTCTGCCAAATATTAAAGAAACAAGTAATTTTAGTCTTGAACTCTTCCCAAGAACAGAAAAAGAGGGAGTGCACTTCATCTTATTTTATGATGCTAGAATAAACATTGGTGCCAGCATTTGACAAGAGAAGTATGAAAAGGGAAAATCATAAGCCAGTCTCTCTCATGAACTGAGATGGAAAATCCTAAACAAAATATTTGCCAACCAAATCCAAATATAAGGACTGTGCATAATAATTAAGTTGAGTTTATCTCAGAAATGTATCCTCTATGGTAACCTGCAGGGAATAAGAATATATGGATAGATGCAGGGGATTGAGGATTTGAGGTTGAGAGTCTGTGGAAGTTCTCTTCTGGTTGCCTCAGTTTCTTTCCCAATGAATTTGAAAAAAACATGTCATTGGGTGAAGGTGCATATAGAGGAGTAGATCTTAGAGATTTGAGGAGAAAGAAGGTATGAAATGTCTTCCAGGAGAGTGGGAGAATAAATGGGATATAGTATTATTGTATTGACACTCACCTGAGGTTTCTGGTCCTGAATTTAAAGATCATTTACTAGAGGACCCAGGTTATACAATATGAAAAAAAAAAAAAAAAAGGTCTAAGGATGAGGAAGGTAGAAACAAAACTGTCATTACTTAAAGATGGTATGATTACTCCTATAGAAAACCCAAAAGAGATTACAACATCATTATATAAAAGTCAATTGCAATTTTATACACTAGCAGCAAATAGCTAGAAAATGTAATTTTAATTAAGGTTCCATTAAATATATATAAAACCTTGCAAAAAATCTAACCAAAGTGCAGATTTTTATGGAAAAATATAAAACTATTTTATTGAATAGTATCAGAGAAGACCTAAGCAAAAGGAATGGTATAACATATTCATGAATAAGAAGAATCAATATCACAAAGAAGTCAGATCACTCCTAAGTTTATGTAGAAACTCAATGTAATTCTAATTAAAATCCTATAAACATATGTTGTTGACAGAAAGGCAAGAGATAGAGCCTACCAAAAATGAAGATCTAATTTCATGCTGTAATAGTTAAAGAGGTGTGGTACTGGCCCAGAGATAGACAAATAGATTAACAGAATAGAAGAGAAAGTTTAGAAACAGACTCACACATATGGAGTTTTAATTTATAAAAGATCATTGGAGAAAGGAAGGCACAATTCAAAAAAAATGATGCTAAAAAAAACTAGCCATCCAAACTGGCTTTTATTTTAATCTAAAGGAAAATTAAAATTAATTTCTTACATTATACTATATATTAAAACATCCTCATAATGGATGAAAGACCTCAATGTAAGACAGGAAGCCATCAAAATCCTCAAGGAGAAAGCAGACAAAAACCTGTTTGATCTTGCCTGCAGCAACTTCTTACTCAACACATCTCTGGAGGCAAGGGAAACAAAATCAAAAATGAACTACTGGGACCTCATCAAAATAAAAAGCTTCCGCACAGCAAAGGAAACCATCAGCAAAACTAAAAGGCAACCGACAGAATGGGAGAAGATATTTGCAAATGACATATCAGATAAAGAGCATCCAAAATCTATGAAGAACTTATCAAACTCAACACCCAAAAAAACAAATAATCCAGTGAAAAAATGGGAAAAAGACATGAATAGACACTTCTCCAAGGAAGACATCCAGATGGCCAACTGACACATGAAAAAATGCTCAACATCACTCCTCATCAGGGAAATACAAATCAAAACCACAATGAGATACCATCTTATACCTGTCAGAATGGCTAACATTAACAACTCAGGCAACAACAGATGTTGGCGAGGATGCAAAGAAAGAGGATCTCTTTTGCGTTGTTGGTGGTAATGAAAGCTGGTGCAGCCATTCTGAAAAACAGTATGGAGGTTCCTCAAAAAAACTAAAAATAGAACTACCCTACAACCCAGCAATTGCACTACTAGGCATTTATCCACGAGATACAGGTGTGCTGTTTCGAAGGGACACATGCACCCCGATGTTTATAGCAGCACTATCAACAATAGCCAAAGTATGGAAAGAGCCCAAATGTCCATTGATGGGTGAATGGATAAAGATGTGGTATACATACACAATGGACTATTACTAGGCAATCAAAAAGAATGAAATCTTACCAGTTGCAACTACGTGGATGGAACTAGAGGGTATTATGATAAGTGAAATTAGTCAGAGAAAGACAAATATCATATGACTTCACTCATATGAGAACTTTAAGAGACAAAACAGATGAACATAAGAGAAGGGAAACAAAAATAATATAAAAACAGGGAGGGGGACAAAACAGAAGAGACTCATAAATATGGAGAACAAATTAAGGGTTTCTGGAAGGGTTGTGGGAGGGGGGATGGGCTAAATGGGTAAGGGGCATTAAGGAATCTACTCCTGAAATCATTGTTTTACTTTGCTAACTAATTTGGATGTAAATTTTAAAAAATAAAAAATAAAATTAAAACATCCAGAGATATTAAAGACTTAAATGTAAAAAGGAATTTTAAAATGTATTTTGGAAAATATAGAAGAACATTCTTATGACATTGGGATAAGGAATATTTTCTTAAATAAGATGGCTAATGGACAAAACGGAGATATTTGAACTCACCGAAATTAAATTTCTCCAAATGATAATGTGTCTGGCTTTTAGTGTTCAGTATAATTCAGGAGCCTAAGAACAGAAAAATTGAAATAGGCTATCCTTCTAGCCTAGTGTTAGAAAACTATTCTACAATAGAGTTGTGGATACATTTGAAATGTTTCTCTGGGGGCGCCTGGGTGGCTCAGTTGGTTTAGCGTCTGACTTCAGCTCAGGTCATGATCTCATGGCTCGTGGGTTCAAGCCCCGCATCGGGTACAGCTTTGAGCTGTACCAACAGCTCAGAGCCTGGAGTCTGCTTCGGATTCTGTGTCTACTCTCTCTCTTCCCCTCCCCCATGGTGCTCTGTCTGTCTCTCAAAGGTGAATAAATGTTTAAAAAAAAATTTAAAAAGAAATGTTTCTCTGTCTCCTCTTAGTAATATTGAACAGCTTATGCTCTAAAAGGCAATGTATTAGAGATGACCGGGAGTTGTAGTAAGAGATATAGACATACTTTGGTAACAGTTGAGAAGGAGACATAGAGATGTCCTTGACAATCTGAATTAAGGAAGCTAGATCTAGACTCAGCACAAGCAGCTGACAGCTGGAAGAGAAGATGGCTTTCAAGGAACAAAGAGAAATGGATAGACTGAATATGATGGATGGAAAATACATCCAGGAAGGATTGGTCCACACTTAATTCAATCTGTCTTCCTCTGCATTTCCTAACTTCTTGCAACTGATGCCCCAGGACACACCACCCGAAGTTATGGCAGTTCCTACAGTAAGTAAATCTAGCGAGAGCAGAAAAGCGTTAACCTCAATCCTACCATCCCCCAAGGTTTAGGCTTAAACCAGGCACTCAGCCTAACCAGTGGGTTCATATTTGGCTTCCTAACATTGCTTCCACTGCTCAGACACAGAGCCAGCCCCACTCTAACTAAATTTACCTCTGTATGGAGACCACCCTTTGCTCTACTATCTTCCCCATCACTCTCGTTCTGAACAGCTTCTAGTACCGGTAACCAAGTCCCCCATTATACTTGAAACCCCACTGCCCACGTACCCTCTGCCTAAGACTAAAACCAGCCTCCTTATCTGGATGCTAGCATACAAATGGAACCTTTTAACTATTTCCATTGTGTCATTACTAGAGGAAGAATTTTCTGTCAAGGGAAGGACTTACTTTGAGAAGGAATACATGTAAACCAAAAAGGAGAGTCTACATCTCAAAGACAGTTGTCCCAAGACAGCAGTAATAGAATTCACAGATCCAAAAATTCAGTCTCCCCTACCCTAGCCCCAGAGCATCCCACTGCCTTCCGAGAGAACTAATTTTTCAGATATGAGATTTTTGCCTGGTTCAGGCATGAGGAGATATAGATGTATTACACCACATCTGATTCAACTGGACATCTTCAAAGTTGGAATATCTCACCTTGTGTGTCTGCAAGCCAGCCGCCAGCTCATCAGGACCAGTTCTGAGAGGGGAAAATATATTTTCCAAACGCTTTCCTAAGTGTTCACATGGCTAACTGCCCTAGCCTGTTCTCTTGAGTACTCAGGACACTGGGAGCCACAAAACCCAGCTGGGACCACTTCAATGATTGGCTCTCCAGGGAAAATGATGGTATGAAGAGGTAAAAGGAAATTGTGGAAACTGGATGAGTCTTCATGGAAGTCTGTACCAAGGGCTCAACATTTGCCAAAGTATAATTTACTCTCCTGCCTCAGAGCTAAAGGCAATGTTGTAAGAGCCTGAGATGGCCCTAACCAATCAAGTGAAGTCAATAGTGTGATTGCTGACTATGAGGTGGACCCTTCTCCATTATTTGTTTTTGTCATGGGTCCAGTCCCCATGTTGACCCTACAAGCCAAGTCCCGTACTGCATCATCCCACATGGGTCTGCCTTCTCAGGGCATCACTTCAGGATTTGGGTCTCTTTTCTCCTCCTCACAAAATTTATCAGTCCTGAATTTCCTTTATTTACTTCATTAATTTCAAAATAAATTGTTTGGTCAGCAGTTATGCTCCAGGAGCCATCCTATAGTTCAAAATATAAAAAAATTAATTAGGCATGTCCCCTTTTTTAAGAACTAAAATAGTTCCATTTCCCAAGGAACATGTGAAAAGTTACCAAATGTCTAAACCTATACTATTTTATTAGTTCATATTTCAGGGTTTATTTATTCCACAAACATTTTACTTATTTCTGCATTATACCACTTTATGGTTCAGTTTGGGAAATACTGAACTCCGAAGAGCTTGAGGAGGTTGAGGTAGATATATAGCCATTAATATCTAGAAATTAGCTGGAAATTCAAGTAGACATTTTAAGGGAAAGTCAGGTCTGGATATGAGAAACAATGTGGATACCCTAGCAGGGAGCAAGGCTGAGAACTACATGCTCGGAACATCCAATATTTAAAGTGTACAAAATAAAAATGCATTCAAGAAGATGACTGAAAAAGAGTGCCAGTCCCAGAAGGGAAATCACATGACTACAGTTTTAAAATATCAGCACCCCAAATTAATGACACATGGTCATTTTAACAATGCCCTCCAACTCATCTCAGACACACAGGCCTTTACTCCCCTCAAATGGTACTCCATACAAGGACAACTACTTGATCTAGAAGAGAGTTGGGCCTGCGGACTGACCTTTCTAATGGGGATGTGACCAAAGGTTGAGGATTCAGGAATGAACCAAAGTAACTCACCAGGAAACTGTGCATTAGGATGGAGGGCAGGGTTGGCTCTGTGCCAGGAGTTTGGATTTCAGTTGTTGGCTGCAAACATGTGCCACTTCCTAATGGAATGTTACAGTTCCCCGACCTGCCTTCAACTCACAACACAGGTTACAATTCACTGAAGTTTCACAGTGCATTTTTGTGGATGTTTGGAAGCAGAAGCACAGAGTCATGGAATAGTTGTACAGGATTTAAAGACAATCACCAGAGTTCAGGCTTCTCATTTTACACAGGAGGAGGCTAAATTTTGAAAACTATTAACTTGGCCAGGGTTGCATAGCAGTTTAACAGGGTGGTTAAGTAGAGTGGATTCAGAATGTCTGAGAACCTTTAGCTGTGTGCCTTGGGAAGTTCTCTTAAAGTCAGTTAACTCTTCTTTAAAGTGGAATAAGAATAATATCTATATCATAGGTTATTTATAACATGAAAGAGATAATGTATGCAAAACTCATAGTCTAACAACTAGCATATGGTGGCACAGATGATTCAAAGTGAAGCTTTCTGACTCATAAATCAGAGCTCTTTCTCTGAGCCATGCTCCTTCTCTTATATAGAGAAGTTAGAAATGAACACAGAGGCATTGCACATGGGCAGATTGTCACTATAGCATGTGAGTTATGATTTATATTTTTAACAAATATCAGTTGGGCATCCATGTATTGGGTGCTGATATTGAAGACTGGTCTCTTCCAGAAGAGAAAAGATTGTGCCTTATGGTGGCCAGGTTAAGGTAGATTGGCACAGAGTAAAGAGGAGTAGGGAGAGTCTAGATGCAAGTAGATGAGATAGGAGGTTCTTGTCATAGTCCAAGCATGAGGTATAGAGGTCCTGAATGACCATGGTGAGAGTGGAAATTAAGAGAAAGCACAAAGTAATGAGGTAGGAGCATGAGACTTACCCTGACATGTTACTGTGATTATTGTAGTGTGTCTATGAAATCTTTTCATTTTTTGTGTTTCTAACAAGCAATTTGCTTCCAGAATTCCAAAATGAAGCCAATTGTTACTCCACACTCAAGAGAACATCACCTATTGCTAGTGCATAAAACAGGACAGGTTATGCATGTTAGGCTTCTTGCTAGGGTCTTATATTGGGGATAGGCCCACAGTTAACTATGTGAGCTCCAGAAATAGAGTCTGTTTAGTCAGATCTAAGGCCATCTGTCTTTCCTGCCAAATTTGTTGAGGGCATGATGGACCTGGTTTAGATGGTAACAAAGTGAGAAGAGGAGGACTGAGCAAATAGACAAATGTTTATCTTTTGTAGGAGTGTGTGCTCGGCTCTAGGGGCTGCCACTGTCCATTAAAATCCACGCTTGGTAAAGTCACAGAAGGAAGGGGCTCAGACAACACCCTATGTTCCTCAGCCTCTACTGGTTTAGCTCTACATGGCAGGGTTCCAGGCTAAAACATGGTCACACTAATGGCATCAGGCAGAAATGCCCACTGCTCCATTAAGACTCAACACCTAAACACTTCCGCGCCAGCCACCCTGTCCCTATTATGGCCCTGCCTCTCCTCGCAAGCCTGCTCTCCTCCTGAAGAAAGAGAGAATGGTTAGCAACTTTCAGAAACTAAAACAAACACCAAAGTTTGCCAACACTAAACTCTGCTTCACAGCTAAATGGACCATAAACTTTCAGGACCTGGAACAAAACTTCGATTCAACCCCCTCCTACAGGTGCTGTGGGCACAAAGACTGCACAGTATATTTTGCCCTGGAAAACACTCTCAAATTATTTTTGTTAAAAAAAAAAAGTTGCCTGGATGTAAGTTTCATCATGTGCTTAGAAAAATAAGTCCACAGGCAATGCAGCCTTCTTTCTCTGTATTCTCACTTTCTTGCACTTCCACAAGAAGATCCAATCCCACTGGGAAGCCCATAGTAGATGCTAGAGAGGTGGGACATCTTCTCTGAGGTTTTCAGGTGAGCATCCAGAGTGTGGCATACACATATCATTCCTGCCAGCCTGCAATCTACCACCTTTTAAAAGGCCCACAGCCATGATACAAACTACATCAGTGGAAAGCGTGGGCCTGAGAGCCAGGGTCTAAGCTTTGGCTCAGGCTCACCACCATTTCCGATGTGACTTTGGCATGTCGCTTCACCTCTCAACACTCATGTTCCTCATCCAGAATGTCAAGGTTTGGACTAAGGTCCCTCTGGTCCTAAAATTCCATATAGGAGTAGCATCAACAGAGGAAGCAGATTATTTTTTTGTTTAAACCAAGAGATATTTGTGAATACAAGAGGTAGCTACTAATAATATGTTCCAGCAACCAAGACTGTACTGGGGAACCAGGACCCGTGACTACTGCAGCCCTTAGCACCCCCACCAGGTACTGTCCAGAGAGCTCCACTGGCTCATACACCTTCTAAAGCCTCTGCACTCTGGAATCCAGTAAACGAGGAACAAAGAATGTTCTCAGAGTGTCTGGTGCCTTTCCTCCGCTCTCCAGCTGCTTCTTGCTGATACTTTTCCCTCTCTACACTGATACCCCATCCCGGGCTCACCACATTCTACGCTATCTTGACAGCAAGCAGAGCAATTGAGATCCAGGTTCTGGTCTCTGACTGCATAGAATCAAATTACAGTTTCACAATGTACCACATGATCTTGGTCAAGTTACTTAAACTCTCTAAAATATAGTCTTTCAAATGTTTAACTACAATTTATAAGAAGAAATATATATAACATAGCTCTCCATGTGTGTATACATACACATACATAAATTGAAATAAAATTTAATAAAACAATACTTATTCTTGATGGATTTCCCGGCGGGGGGGGGGGGGCATGCATTACGTCAAACAAGTCTGAACTTAAGCTTCTGTCTCAGATGCAGTAATGTGAGGATGTGATGCTTGGCACTATGGCAGCAGCCATCTTGCAACCATGAAGTGCCACACCTGAAGAAGGAATTGCAAAATGATGGAAATGGCCTGGGTTTTAGTATTTATGAGTTGCTGAACCAATCCTGGAACTTCTACTTCATTCTGTTTTTTAAATTGATAAAATCTTCTAACATTTAAACTTCATTTTTGTGCATTCCAGCTTATGACCTCCCATGATATCCCTTCCCTCACCAGCAGGAAGTGGCCCCACATTTAAATTGCCCCATTGACTCTTGAGAATGAGCATTGTTTAAACCTCTACTGTGGAGTTCTGGACTCTGAGACCACAAAGATACCCCATAGTAGAAAATTCCCCTTTGCTTCCTAAACCTTCTTTCTTTCAGTCACCCCTGCGAGGCTCATAAGAATAAGAAGAACACCTTAGGCTTCTCATGAGCTGTGGTCAATGGTGCCACTGCACTCCTTCAGGGGAAAAATGGGAACTCAGAGCCTCACCTCCACCCGACAGTGTGTCACTGACTCCCTTGAATGCTGACAGCTAATTGAGCCTAAGCCACGAAGAGAAGCCCTATTTCAAGATGCAGGGCTAGGCTCACCCTGGATAGTATTCAGTGGATAGAAGAGAAAACAACTTATAAATTCCTCAATGTTGCTTAGCTCAGAAGGTAATTTGCTTGCTGGCTGGCTGACTTTGCAACTACTTGTAGTTAACAGTTCCAACAGGGACTGGAAGGTAAATAACCATCAAGGTGTCATAACACTGAGGACAGAGGAAAATGTGATTTCCACCCTCCGGTGTCCTTGATGGCCATTTTCCAGCTCCAGGGCAAGTATACACATGACGATGAGTGGTATCTGAAGGCTGGTTCTGGCAGGGAATGTGAACAGATGACAACTGAGGACTTGAACCTTCCATCTGAATAATTGGTGATCCTTGTCACTGATTCCAGCCAGGGGAATCCAGATCCAGTCTGTCCTTTCTTTCCCTTATGCTGTAAACTTTCCCCTATTTTAGTCAAACTATGCCAGCTCAGTAATTCTGGAGAGCCACAAACTGAATTGAACCTCTCCAGTTCCAAATAATTAAGACAGAGAGAATGAGTTCAGTAAAATATGGTTAGATTAAAATAACCAATTCAGAATTGCAGGAGGAGAATTCAGGCTGAGTCTAAGATAAGTGCCTGGCCCAGGGCCCGATGGACATATGGTTAGTATTAAGTTGTTTTTTAAAAGGTGCGCTTAAGGGTGTGTTTGATAAATAAAGACAGGGGAATGGAAACAAGTATTTATCAAGCACCTGTTGTCTATTAGGCACTACATATACATGCTCTCATTTATTTCTTACAAACTACATGTATCCTAGCTATTATCATTCCCAGTTTTGAAAAATGAAAATGAAAAATAATTTTCTCAAGATTGTAAAGCAAGTAAATACCAAAATTAAGATTTGATACTTGGCCTCCCTAATGCAGGAGTTCATGGTCTTTCAACAACCTGCAGTCCCCACCCCTACCACCCCACTCCTGCCACATCAGGAAGAGTAGCTGGTGTAAAGGAAAATAAAGGAGTGGAAAGAAGGGAAAGGGAAAGAATCTAAAGATAAGGGAAAGAAAGGAGAGAGAATGGATAATAATAAGAAATGAGAAAGGAAAGAAATGCAAAGAAAAGGAAGGATGGTCAAGTGAGTCTTGAGCTTTGTAGCGGAATTTGATGTCTGGGAACTTGAAATGTACAGTACGTCCCTCTGGATTCTCTGGGAGAACCAACAGTTGTAGAGCTGTTCTTCCCAAGTGGTGCAAGTACAAATGCCTCCAGGGAACCTTCCAGCTACCTGAAGTAAGAGCTGGGAACTCAAACTATCTTCTTACTCAGTCATGATTTAAAAAAAAAAAAAAGGTTCTATGCAGAGTTTCTGATGGTACTGAAAAGGCAATACCTATAGTTTATAGTTACATAAAAGGGAGTGTTTCAAGCCCTGCCAATACTGGATCTTACTCCTTCTCTAGTCTCCACCTTCCTTTGAATCTTTTAGCTGCAATAAGCAGATGTTTGCATAAGAAACAGGAACCAGTGAAAAATGTATTTATTTTCTGTATTGATGATTAACCTACTTCATTTCTAAGCTCCAAGCTCACCCTTCATTTCAGCCTTGCAATGGACACACCACACCAGTGCTAGCTGATAATAAGAGGGGACACTGTGAGCATGGGGAAGGAGTATGGAAACTCTCCTTTTAGCACAATTCTTCTGTAAACCTAAAACTTCTCTAAAAATATTTTTAAATAAATACATAAAGGAAAAGATGAGTATCTGTGTCACTTTTGGGTGAAAGCACTAATAGCCTGTACATGATTTGCCATCCCCTTCCTCTTTTTCTACTTCAGGGTAAACACTTGAAAATGAACCTTTCTCATTCTGATTCCCTTACTAAGAATAGTCTAGAACATTTCCTCATATCCTCACTCCTCACCAGCCAATCTTCCGTGGACATGTACCTTGAGTGAGAATAACTGTTGTTTTTGTTGTTGTTGTTGTTGCTGCTGCTGCTGCTGCTGCTATTTTAAGCAACTAAGATTTTGTGATTGTTGCTACAGGATAGGTAGCTTCCTCTGACCATTTCATACAGGAATTCCAAGGAAGTCCTGGTCTAAGTCTCCAGCACAAGTGTTAAACAGTGAGAAATTACACAATTTCTGAACAAAGAAGCACATTTTTTAATAAACAGTTTTTAAATCCTTCACATTCTCTTCCCTGATTGTAATATGTACAGTTTTATTTGGGGGGAAGGATGTCACACTTGCTCAGGAACCTTTTATAAGTGCTGTCTTTTCAAAGAAAAATAAAAATCGCATGACAATATTAAAGAACCCAAACAAATCAAACATTTTCTACAATAAGTAGGGATCCCTTTATCAAATTTTGCTGCATACCCAAACTTTTATCTTATGACAATCATTTAATATGTTCCAGTTAAGTAATTCATTATTCTTTGGAATTTAGTATGTTAAGTAAGATGTCAAGAAATGCTATTTTGGAGCAATGGAACTTAAATTTTAAAATAACCCCTGAAAGGAAAGGAAGCTATCAACATCAACAAAACAAAATAAAGTAATAGGAACTTTGTGGGCAACTTTGTGTCTCGCTCACACACACACACACACACACACACATCCATAACTGAAAGAAGGCCAAAAATTTTCACCACCTAAATTATCTTTCAGATCTTTTTTATCATGAAAGATGGAAAAGCATTTACCATGTAAATGGAAGCAAAAAAAGCTGGGTTAGCAATACATATACAAAACAAAATAGACTTTAAGACAAAGACTGTAACAAGAGACAAAGAAAGGCATTACATAATGATAAAGGGATCAATCCAAAAGAGGATATAACAATTTTAAATATCTATGCACTCAACACTGGAGCACCTAAGTACATAAAACAAATAATAATGGATGTAAATAGATAAATTGATAATAATTCAATAATAGTAGGGAACTTTAACACCCCACTTACATCAATGATGATCAACAATCATCCAGGCAGAAAATCAACAAGGAAACACGGTCTTTGCATGACACAGTGGACCAGATGGACAGAACAGATATACACAGAACATTCCATCCAAAACAACAGAATACACCTCTTTTCAAGGGTATGTGGAACATTCTCCAGAATAGATCACATATTAGGCCATGAAGCAAACCTTATTAAGTTTAGGAAGATTGAAATCATACCATGCATCTTTTCCAGTCACAATATCATTAAACTAGAAATCAGTCACAAGAAAAAAATGGAAAAACACAAACATGTGGAGACAAAATAACATGGCACTACACAAACTGTGGGTCAACAAAGCAATCAAAGAAGTTAAAAAAATAAATAGAGACAAAATAAAATGAAAACACATCGTCCAAAATTTGGGAGAAGAGCAAAAGCAGTTCAAATATATAGTAACACAGATCTACCTCAAGAAATAAGAAAAAGCTCAAATAAGCAACCTAACTTTACACCTAAAGGAACTATAAAAAGAAGACCAAGGTGAATTAGAAAACCAAGGCAAGTAGAATAAAGGAAATACAGATCAGAGCAGAAATAAATGACATAGAGACTAAAAAAAAAATAGAGGAAATAAATGAAAACATGTGCTGTTTTCTTTGAAAGATAAGAGCCTAAATGTCCATCAACTAATGAATGGATAAAGAAATTGTGGTTTATATACACAATGGAATACTACGTGGCAATGAGAAAGAATGAAATATGGCCTTTTGCAGCAACATGGATGGAACTGGAGAGTGTGATGCTAAGTGAAATAAGCCATACAGAGAAAGACAGATACCATATGGTTTCACTCTTATGTGGATCCTAAGAAACCTAACAGAAACCCATGGGGGAAGGGAAGGAAAAAAAAAAAAGAGGTTAGAGTGGGAGAGAGCCAAAACAGACTGTTAAAAACTGAGAACAAACTGAGGGTTGATGGGGGGTGGGAGGGAGGGGAGGGTGGGTGATGGGTATTGAGGAGGGCACCTTTTGGAATGAGCACTGGGTGTTGTATGGAAACCAATTTGACAATAAATTTCATATATTAAAAAAAAAAGAAAGAAAAAATCTAGCCAAACTCATCAAGAAAAAAAGAGGGAAAGGACCCAAATAAATAAAATCTGAAATGAGAGATAAGTAACAACTGACAACACAGAAATACAAAGGATTATAAAAGAATACTCTGAAAAATTATATGCCAACAAACTGGACAACCTAGAGGAAATGGATAAATTCCTAGAAATATACAATCTTCTAAAACTGAACCAAGAATAAACAGAAAATTTGAAGAAACTGATAAGAAATAACAATTGAATTCGTATCAAAAATCTCCCCCAAATTAAAAGTCCAGGACCAAATGGATTCACAGGGGAATCCTACCAGACATTTAAGGAAGAGTTGGTACCTAACGTCCTCAAACAATTCCAAATAACAGAAGAGGAAGGAAAGCTTCCAAATACATTCTATGAGGCCAGCATTACCATGATACCAAAACCAGACAAAGATACCACCAAAAAAAAAAAAAAAGAAAGAAAGAAAAGAAAACTACACACTAATATCCCTTATTAACCTGAATGCAAAAATCATCAACAAAATATTAATGAACTGCATACAAGAATACATTAAGAAGATCATTGACCATGATCAGGGGATGCAAAAATGGTTCAATATTCACAAATCAATCAACATCATATAACACATCAACAAAATGAAGGCTAAAAATCTTATGATCATCTCAGTAGATTCAGGAAAAGCATCTGACAAGACTCAACACCTACTCATGATAAAAACTCCACAAAGTGTGTTTAGAGGGAACATATCTCAACATAATAGTTCACATGTGAAAAACCCACCACTAACATCATACTCAAAGGTAAAAAAATAGACCTTTTCCAGTAAGGTCAGGAACAAGACGGGATGTCCACTCTTGACACATTTATTCAACATAGTACTAGAAGTCCTGGCCACAGAACTCAGATAAGAAAAAGAACTAAGAGGTATCCATTTTGGCAAAGAAGAAGTTAAACTGTCACTATCTGAAGGCAATATGATCCTATACATAGAAAGTCCTAAAGACTCCACCAAAAAACTGCCAGAAGTAACAAACAAATTCAGTAAATTATCAGGATACAAAATTAATACCTATAAATCAGTGGCATTTCTATACACTAATAATGAAGTTACAGAAAGAGAAATTTTAAAATAACACCACTTATAATTGCACCAAAAATAATAAAATAGCAATAAACTTAAATGAAGAGGTGAAAGACATATACTTTGAAAATTATAAAACACTGATGAAAGAAATGGAAGACATATTGAAAGATATTCCATGCTCATGGATTAGAAGAACAAATATTGTTAAAATGTCCCTACTACTCAAAGCAATTTGTAGATTCAATACAATCCCTGTCAAAATACCAACCACATTTTTCACAAAACTAGAACAAATAATAAAATTTTTATGGAACCACAATAGATCACAAGTAGTGAAAGCAATTCTGAGAAAGAACAAAGCTCATATCACAATCCCAGATTTCAGGATATACTGCAAAGCTGTAGTAATCAAAACAGTTTGGTACTTGCACAAAAATGGACACATAGATCAATGGAACAGAATAGAGAGCCCAGAAATAAATCCGTGCTTATATGGTCAGTTAACCTATGACAAAGGAGGCAAAAATATACAGTGGGGAAATAACAATCTCTTCAATACATGGCTCTGGGAAAACTGGACAGCTACACTTAAAAGAATGAAGTTGGACCACTTTCTAGCACCATAAGCAAAGATAAACTCAAAATAGATTAAAGAACTAAATATAAGACATGAAACCATAAAATTCCTAGAAAAGGACACAGGCAGTAATTTCTCTGACATCAGCCATAGCGGCATTTCTCTAGATATATCTCCTGAGGCAAAGGAAGCAAAAGCAAAAATAAACTATTGGCACTTCATCAAAACAAAAGGCTTTTGAACAGCAAAGAAACCATCAACAAAGTAAAAGGTAATCTCATGAATACTAGAAGATATTTGGGGATGAGGGGTTAATATCCAAAATATATAAAGAACTTACACAACTCAACACCAAAAACAAACAATCCATTTAAAAAAATAGTAAGAGGACCTGAACAGAACAGACATGTGAAAAGATATGCAACATCACTCATCATTAGGGAAATGCAAATCAAAACCACAATAAAATATCACCTCACTCCAGTTAAAATAGCCAAAATCAAAATGATGAGCAATAACAAGTGTTAAGGAGGATGCAGAGAAAAGGGAACCATTATGCACTGTTGGTGAGAATGTAAATTGGTACAGCCATTATGGAAAATAGTGTGGAGTTTCCTCAAAAAATTAAAATAGAGGGGCGCCTGGGTGGTGCAGTCGGTTAAGCGTCCGACTTCAGCCAGGTCACGATCTCGCGGCCTGTGAGTTCGAGCCCCGCGTCGGGCTCTGGGCTGATGGCTCAGAGCCTGGAGCCTGTTTCTGATTCTGTGTCTCCCTCTCTCTCAGCCCCTCCCCCGTTCATGCTCTATCTGTCTCTGTCCCAAAAATAAATAAACGTTGGAAAAAAAAATTTTTTTTTAAAGAAAAAAAATTAAAATAGAAACACTGTATGTTTCAATAATTCCACTATTGGGTATTTACCCAAAGAAAATGAAAACACTCATTCAAAAAGATATAGGTACTCCTCTGTTTGCCAGAGGGGTGGGAGGTAGGCAGACAGGCACAATGGGTGAAAGGGAGGGGGAGATACAGGCTTCCACTTAGGGAATAAATAAATCATCAGATTGAAAGGCACAGCATAAGGGACGGAATCAATAATATTACAGTAGTGATAGAATAAAACAGTAACTACACTATAGTGAACATAGCATAGTGTATAAATTTGTCAAATCACTAACTTGTATATCTAAAACTAATTTAACATTGTGTGTCAACTATACTCACATTTTAAAAAAATTTTGCTTTATGACTTCCAAAAATTTTCCCCAGCCCCTTTGCAGTCCATCACTCCTTCTGGCCCTGTACCCAGGCAACTACTGATCTGTTTTTCTGTCACTATATGTTACTTAATATTTTCTAGAATTCCATATAGATGGAATCATACAGTATGTATTCCTCTTTTGTTTAACTTCTTTCACTCAGCATAGTGATTTTGAGATTCATCCATATTGTATATATTAGTAGTTAATGCCTTTTTGTTGCTAAGTAGTATTTCATTGCCCCTATGTTTGCTTATCCATTAACCCACTGATGGACATTTAGATTATTTTGAGTGGATGTTTCACATAAAACTGCTATGAACATTCATGTATGTCTTTGACTAGAGGTATACTATTTGAGTGTTTTTTTTTAACATCACTGTTATGTTGTTATAGTCTCAATTCACACACACACACACACACATGCACACACACACACATACAGATGGATTAATGACTTAAATGAAGTTAAAAGATAGTGATAAAAGAGGCGCCTGGGTGGCTCAGTCTGTTAAGTATCTGATTCTTGATTTTAGCTCAGGTCATGATCCCAAGGTCATGGGATAGCACCCTGTGTCAGGCTCCATGCCAAGTGTGGAACCTGCTTAAGATTCTCTCTCTCTCCCCATCTGTCCCTCTCCCCTATTTGAGTCTCAAATAGCAGACATAAAAGCATCAAAGCTTTTAAAAAATTTTTCAAAAAGGACAAGTTCTCTACAAAATCAATGGAGTTTTTCCAATAAAAAATGCAAAAACAAATGCTCCCCATTTCACAATTGATTAACTTATTCACTAAAGGCATAAAAGAGAATAAAACGACAGATACGTGTTTCACATTTGCACACCTCATAGCTAAAATAATAGAACTCACATTATTGGTAAGAAATGTATAGCCAGGTCACAAAGGTGATGGCCATTATTACGTTCAGAAGTAAATCAGAATAAACTATTAAAAAATTACTTTTGAAATGACTCTTATTACATGTTGCCTATTATCTATTGCATACATTTTAGAAAAGCAATTAATTCCTGGCATGTATTAGAAGTATATAAAAACACAGATGTGATAAATATCAACCAACACTTAGCACTGTATAAGGGTTCTCATGTGACAGAGAAGTGCCTGACAAATTTCTGTATTTTTAATCATTGAAAACCCAGTCTACAGAATTAGAATTTTTTTTCATTTAATTGACTCTTGTTTTATGTGACTTATATGTATGTATATGAAAAGATATGGCTTTTTGAAGAAGAGAAGTGGCTCCTGACTGCCTGCATATTGTGTATCCACAGAGAATAATCACTGGCCAAAAATAAATCTCCTGATCTTCATTTAGTGTTGACGGAAATGGTGAGAAGATTCAATAGTATCAGATTTCACACACTGAATGTACTTATTTTGAGAGCAATGTTCAAAGAAATGAATGCCAGATATAACATTGTTTTTCCACACTTAAATATTCTTTTTAAAAATTTTTTAAAATGTTTATTTACTTATTTTGAGAGCCACAGAGAGAGTGCACGCATGCATGAGAGGGTAGAGGGACAGTGAGAAAAAGGGAGGGAGACAGATACGGGGCTAGATCCCACAAACCATGAGATCATGACTTGAGACGAAACCAAGAGTCCGAAGCTTAATCAGCTGATTAAGGTGCCGGTCCACACTTAAATATTCTAATGTTGAGGGAAGAAATACTCATACACATTTTTTAAATGAGGGATGAGATAAAAATATAGTCTCATGATTACAATACCAATGAAGACCAATACCAACTTCAAGCGATCTAGCTATAGAAATAACGTATCTCAGTAACACACACTTACCTTTCAGAGGCAAGGTGTCAAGATTCTGAAGACTGAAAATACGTAGTTGGGATTTCTTAAGAAGGTTGACCAAGAGGGCAAGGACTTTATTGTCTAATGACTCCCAGAGTCTGAAGATTTCTTCCATTCTTCAAAACACATAGTTGATGGCTTGACTAACCTTTTAAAAAACACCACATTTAAATGCTGAATCAGGTGATGGCACCTTCCAGGGCAAACACAGTGTATTCTAAATCCACTGCCATTCCCCAGGTTGAATCATTGTAGCCTCTTGCTTTGAAAAGTGATATCCTTACCAATTCATGATCTGAAGGAGCTATAACTCCTCCTGTGAGAAATCAGCCCAAAGATTCATGTGAGAACATCAGGAAGACCCAAGACTTAAGATGTATACCCTTGAGCTGGACAAAAATGCCTTGGTTAAAGATTATAAAATAAAATAATTTTTTAAGTTTATTTATTTTTGAGAGAGTGAGGAGGGTCAGAGAGGGAGAGAGAGAATCCCAAGCAGCCTCAGTGCTGTCAGCTTGGAACCTGACTCAGGGCTCCAACTCAGAAACAGTGAGATCATGATCTGAGCCGAAATCAAGAGTCAGGTGCTCAACTAACTGAGCCACCCAGGTACCCCTAAAATAATTATTCTTTATACAATTTTAAGTATGTTATTTTACTTTTATCATTTGCAAGTGTTCATATTTTAAATTCACTTAAAATTGGTAGTTTATTAATGCAATAGCGTTTATTGATTCAGGATGCTGAATATTTGGAAAGCACTGAAGTATTCCAGTGTTGGTGGCTGTTGGGAAGATAAAGGAGATTGATCTGAGATATTTTAGTGAGTAAAAGAATGTGAAATACAATACTCTTCAATCAAATAAGAAAGTCTGCTCATAGTAATGCTATTTGATAGGTGACTGTCTCGAATTCAGGTACCTAGGTTTGCAGATGATCTGTAGGGGTATGACTTCCTGTTATTCCATTGACTAGGTGACCTTGGACTGGATCTACCAGTGTGCACATATCTCTCTTACCTGAGCGAACACAGATGAGCCCATTGTTGCCACTTAAGCTTCATAAGCCTTCCTAATAACACCCTGAAGTCAGCTAAGTTCAGGTGGCTAAAATGTTGCTTTTGTTATGAAAGCAGTGGCCAGAAAATGCAAACTCTTTGAGTCACTCAGCCCAGCTATTTCCTTCAGAATCCAACACTGAGCCAAGCGGTTTTTATTTTGTCTTCTCAAACTAGGTAACGCTTGCTTATAGCAGACTCTTGGGTAACTTGAGGCAGCCAAGGGCACAACCCACTTGGGGGAGGAGGGGAGTTTTCAGACCAGATTTTAAACCAATTATCAGGCTTATGTAAGTGAGGGCATCAGCAGAAGCCTGGCATGAGTAGGGTGGGAGGCATTTAGGAAAAGAAGCACAAACAGCGAAGTAGGAGGAAGCCATGGAAGAAAATAAACAAGGAGCAGCAGCCGGCGCCAAATAGAATAAGAGAAGATTGTTTTTTGACAGAATTTACAGACATCTTTTTTTTAAAGGGGGGTGGGCAGAAGGAGGATGGGGAGAAGCAGAACAGAAAAAAAAAGGGCAATTTTTCCTTTTTTTTTTTTTTGTCCTGGCTCAGTCACATGGCTGTCACATGGGACCAATCCAACCATGGGTGTTGATTGTTTCTTTTCTTCATTTCTGCTAACATTTTCTCATACTCAGTTTGGGGCCCTTTCCTGACTCTGGTGTTCATTGCTGCACAGAAAGAAAGAAAGTCTCTACTCTCAGCTTGACATGAAAAGTTGTGGAGGGAACTGACTTGGGGAAGAAATACAACTTGAACTTATTAGCTTCTCCGCCAACTCCATGTCAGGCCACAGGGCCCCAGATGCAGGGCTTTGGATTACAGGAAGTTCCAAATCCTTCCTGAAGGCATTCATTTATTATGATCACCCTGTAAACAAAGCACTTTCTAGATATTTAATACTTAAAATAATACCCCCCTGTTTGGAGGCCATAAGAATGCTATAGGGGCCCACTAGTTTCCAGATTCCCAAAAAAACAGAATCAGAGGAAACGATCTGATATTTAATTCTTACCACTAAGCAATTCACTCACTGTAGAGTCTTCTTTCCCAGAAATTTCTAAAAACAAACTACTTTGGCAGAAAGCTGCTGTTTTCTCCATGTCTTTATTCTCAGCAATATCTTTCTGAGCACTCTTTTCTCTACCAAAGAGTAACAGGGTGGGAGATGATTTTGGTGAGGGTGGCAATTCAATGAATCTCTTTTCAAAACACAGATCCTTTGCTGTTATAAGAGAAAACTTTGTCACTAAATGTTCAGCACATGTGTGCTCTGATATATCTCTGAAAGATTCCGACTCCAAATTCTCTAGCAACTAGGTCAAAGGATTGGCTTGGAAGCAGAAATCCTGGCAGGAAGGAACAAAGGTTGACTGTCAAAGTCAAAAAGTTCAAAGTGTCATTTGGTCAGGATTTTTCAAGATAGAAAGTAGAAGTGTTAAAAAGAAAAGGCCACTCTCTTCAAACTGGCCAGTATAGGGAGTCTATTCAAGAGTCATTAGAGCGGGGTCTACACCACACTCATTCATCAAACATTTTTTGAGCATGCCTAGAGAGGGTATGGAAGCTCTGTACCCCTCCCCCCATACCTTGTGCTACACATCTCTTCCATTAGACTGTTCCTGAGTTGTATCCTTTATAATAAACCAGGCATAGCAAGTAAACTATTCCTGAGTCCTGTGAGCCATTCTAGCAAATTATCAAATGTGAAGAGGGGTTCGTGTGAACGCCTGATTTATAGCTGATCAGTCAGAAATATGGAAGGCCTGGGACTTGAAATTGGTGTTTGAGGTGGGGGAAGCCTTGTGAGACTGAGCCCTTAACCTCTGGGGTGTACACTAACTCTGAGTAGTGTCAGAATTGAATTGAACTCTAGGTTATCCGGTTGGTGTCCAGATCAGTGGAGAATAGGTTTGCATGGGGGAAATCCCCACATATTTGGTGCCAGAAGTGTTGTGGTATTAGAAAATAGTACATAGAATAACACACTTATTTGCACCTGGACATAAAAACCATGAAGGCTGTAGATTAGGCCTATCTTCAAGAATGAATGGATCTGTGCCAACAGAAAAGGGATCAGATTTGGAAAGCCATGGTGACATCTGTAAGCTTGTCACATGGAGGAAGAGTGAGTGGGGTGGGATCCTAGGGATGTGTGACATGAAAGCTCTGTGGAGGAAGACAAAAGAATAATCTGAGAAGGAAGCAGGGACTAGACATAAAATTCCATATAGGGAGCAGATTGGTCAACAGAGGAAGGACACAAGGGTTAAGATTCAGGAAACTCATCGTGGTTGGCACGAGGAAGAACTGGAGAGGGGCCATTTAGGAAACCACTACACTCGTCTAGGCCAAGAAGTATTTTTAATGCTGAGGGCGTGAATTAAGATAATAGTTATAGGATTGGACATGAGGAAATAGGTCAGAAGATATTTTTTAATTTTTATTTTATTTATTTTGAGATAGAAAGAGAGCAAGAATGAGGGAGGGAGGGGCAGAAAGAGGGAGAGAGAGAGAATCCAGATAGGCTCTGCACTGTCAGCACAGAGCCCTTTGCGGGGCTCAATCTCATGAACCGTGACACCAGGACCTGAGAAGAAATCAAGAGTCAGATGCTTAACTGACTGAGCCACTCAGGTGCCCTGGTGAGAAGATAATGAGTTAAGATCTGATGGTACCTTAGTGTCCAGTTGGATGTGGGAGCGAGAGAGAAAAGGATTCCTATGTGGTTCTTTTCAAACTTGAATCCTAGGCTGGTAGTGCCATTCACTGAGAGGCTATGAGCATGAGTTGGGCATATGAAGGTTGAGGTGTTGGTGGTATGAGTAGAAGCAGATGTTTCAAGATCTGGACTAGGAGAGGTTGCGGCAAGATGGCGGCTTAGGAGGACGCTGGGCTCACCGCACGTCCTGCTGATCACTTAGATTCCATCTACACCTGCCTAAATAACCCAGAAAACCGCCAGAGGATTAGCAGAACAGAGTCACCGGAGCCAAACGCAGACGAGAGGCCCACGGAAGAGGGTAGGAAGGGCGGCGAGGCGGTGCGCGCTCCACGGACTGGCGGAAGGGAGCCGGGGCGGAGGGGCGGCTCGCCGGCCAAGCAGAGCCCCCGAGTCTGGCTTGCAAAAGCGGAGGGGCCGGGCGGACTGTGTTCCGACAGCAAGCGCGACTTAGCGTCTGGGAGGTCATAAATTAACAGCTCTGCTCGGAAAACGGGAAGGCTGCAGGACAAAGGGAGGGAGAGCTCCTGAGCCCCCTGACAACAGAGCTCAGTTTTGTGGGGAACAAAGGCGCTCGCCAGCGCCATCTCCCCCACCCATCCCCCAGCCGAAATCCCAAAGGGAACCGGTTCCTGCCAGGGAACTTGCTCGCTCCGCGCAAACACCCAACTCTGCGCTTCTGCGGAGCCAAACCTCCGGCAGCGGATCTGACACCCTCCCGCTGCCACAGGGCCCCTCCTGAAGTGGATCACCTAAGGAGAAGCGATCTAAGCCTGCCCCTTCTGCCCCCGAGCACCTTGCCTACCCACCCCAGCTAATACGCCAGATCCCCAGCATCACAAGCCTGGCAGGGTGCAAGTAGCCCAGACGAGCCACACCACCCCACAGTGAATCCCACCCCTAGGAGAGGGGAAGAGAAGGCACACACCAGTCTGACTGTGGCCCCAGCGGTGGGCTGGGGGCAGACATCAGGTCTGACTGCGGCCCCGCCCACCAACTCCAGTTATACACCACAGCACAGGGGAAGTGCCCTGCAGGTCCTCACCACGCCAGGGACTAGCCAAAATGACCAAGCGGAAGAACTCCCCTCAGAAGAATCTCCAGGAAATAACAACAGCTAATGAGCTGATCAAAAAGGATTTAAATAACATAACAGAAAGTGAATTTAGAATAATAGTCATAAAATTAATCGCTGGGCTTGAAAACAGTATACAGGACAGCAGAGAATCTGTTGCTACAGAGATCAAGGGACTAAGGAACAGTCACGAGGAGCTGAAACCACCACAGCTCGGCTTGAAGAGGCAGAGGAGAGAATAGGTGAACTAGAAGATAAAGTTATGGAAAAAGAGGAAGCTGAGAAAAAGAGAGATAAAAAAATCCAGGAGTATGAGGGGAAAATTAGAGAACTAAGTGATACACTAAAAAGAAATAGTATACGCATAATTGGTATCCCAGAGGAGGAAGAGAGAGGGAAAGGTGCTGAAGGGGTACTTGAAGAAATAATAGCTGAGAACTTCCCTGAACTGGGGAAGGAAAAAGGCATTGAAATCCAAGAGGCACAGAGAACTCCCTTCAGACGTAACTTGAATCGATCTTCTGCACGACATATCATAGTGAAACTGGCAAAATACAAGGATAAAGAGAAAATTCTGAAAGCAGCAAGGGGTAAACGTGCCCTCACATATAAAGGGAGACCTATAAGACTCGCGACTGATCTCTCTTTTGAAACTTGGCAGGCCAGAAAGAATTGGCACGAGATTTTCAGGGTGCTAGACAGAAAAAATATGCAGCCAAGAATCCTTTATCCAGCAAGTCTGTCATTTAGAATAGAAGGAGAGATAAAGGTCTTCCCAAACAAACAAAAACTGAAGGAATTTGTCACCACTAAACCAGCCCTACAAGAGATCCTAAGGGGGACCCTGTGAGACAAAGTCCCAGAGACATCACTACAAGCATAAAACATACAGACATCACAATGACTCTAAACCCGTATCTTTCTATAATAACACTGAATGTAAATGGATTAAATGCGCCAACCAAAAGACATAGGGTATCAGAATGGATAAAAAAACAAGACCCATCTATTTGCTGTCTACAAGAGACTCATTTTAGACCTGAGGACACCTTTAGATTGAGAGTGAGGGGATGGAGAACTATTTATCATGCAACTGGAAGCCAAAAGAAAGCTGGAGTAGCCATACTTATATCAGACAAACTAGACTTTAAATTAAAGGCTGTAACAAGAGATGAAGAAGGACATTATATAATAGTTACAGGGTCTATCCATCAGGAAGAGCTAACAATTATAAATGTCTATGCGCCGAATACCGGAGCCCCCAAATATATAAAACAATTACTCATAAACATAAGCAACCTTATTGATAAGAATGTGGTCATTGCAGGGGACTTTAATACACCACTTACAGAAATGGATATATCATCTAGACACACGGTCAATAAAGAAACAAGGACCCTGAATGAGACATTGGACCAGATGGACTTGACAGATATATTTAGAACTCTGCATCCCAAAGCAACAGAATATACTTTCTTCTCGAGTGCACATGGAACATTCTCCAAAATAGATCATATACTGGGTCACAAAACAGCCCTTCATAAGTTTACAAGAATTGAAATTATACCATGCTTACTTTCAGACCACAATGCTATGAAGCTTGAAATCAACCACAGAAAAAAGTCTGGAAAACCTCCAAAAGCATGGAGGTTAAAGAACACCCTACTAACGAATGAGTGGGTCAACCAGGCAATTAGAGAAGAAATTAAAAAATATATGGAAACAAACGAAAATGAAAATACAACAATCCAAACGCTTTGGGACGCAGCAAAGGCAGTCCTGAGAGGAAAATACATTGCAATCCAGGCCTATCTCAAGAAACAAGAAAAATCCCAAATACAAAATCTAACAGCACACCTAAAGGAACTAGAAGCAGAACAGCAAAGGCAGCCTACGCCCAGCAGAAGAAGAGAAATAATAAAGATCAGAGCAGAAATAAACAATATAGAAACTAAAAAAACTGTAGAGCAGATCAACGAAACCAAGAGTTGGTTTTTTGAAAAAATAAACAAAATTGACAAACCTCTAGCCAGGCTTCTCAAAAAGAAAAGGGAGATGACCCAAATAGATAAAATCATGAATGAAAATGGAATGATTACAACCAATCCCTCAGAGATACAAACAATTATCAGGGAATACTATGAAAACTTATATGCCAACAAATTGGACAACCTGGAAGAAATGGACAAATTCCTGAACACCCACACTCTTCCAAAACTCAATCAGGAGGAAATAGAAAGCTTGAACAGACCCATAACCAGCGAAGAAATTGAATCGGTTATCAAAAATCTCCCAACAAATAAGAGTCCAGGACCAGATGGCTTCCCAGGGGAGTTCTACCAGACGTTTAAAGCAGAGATAATACCTATCCTTCTCAAGCTATTCCAAGAAATAGAAAGGGAAGGAAAACTTCCAGACTCATTCTATGAAGCCAGTATTACTTTGATTCCTAAACCAGACAGAGACCCAGTAAAAAAAGAGAACTACAGGCCAATATCCCTGATGAATATGGATGCAAAAATTCTCAATAAGATACTAGCAAATCGAATTCAACGGCATATAAAAAGAATTATTCACCATGATCAAGTGGGATTCATTCCTGGGATGCAGGGCTGGTTCAACATTCGCAAATCAATCAACGTGATACATCACATTAACAAAAAAAAAGAGAAGAACCATATGATCCTGTCAATCGATGCAGAAAAGGCCTTCGACAAAATCCAGCACCCTTTCTTAATAAAAACCCTTGAGAAAGTCGGGATAGAAGGAACATACTTAAAGATCATAAAAGCCATTTATGAAAAGCCCACAGCTAACATCATCCTCAACGGGGAAAAACTGAGAGCTTTTTCCCTGAGATCAGGAACACGACAAGGATGCCCACTCTCACCGCTGCTGTTTAACATAGTGCTGGAAGTTCTAGCATCAGCAATCAGACAACAAAAGGAAATCAAAGGCATCCAAATTGGCAAAGATGAAGTCAAGCTTTCGCTTTTTGCAGATGACATGATATTATACATGGAAAATCCGATAGACTCCACCAAAAGTCTGCTAGAACTGATACAGGAATTCAGCAAAGTTGCAGGATACAAAATCAATGTACAGAAATCAGTTGCATTCTTATACACTAACAATGAAGCAACAGAAAGACAAATAAAGAAACTGATCCCATTCACAATTGCACCAAGAAGCATAAAATACCTAGGAATAAATCTAACCAAAGATGTAAAGGATCTGTATGCTGAAAACTATAGAAAGCTTATGAAGGAAATTGAAGAAGATCTAAAGAAATGGAAAGACATTCCCTGCTCGTGGATTGGAAAAATAAATATTGTCAAAATGTCAATACTACCCAAAGCTATCTACACATTCAATGCAATCCCAATCAAAATTGCACCAGCATTCTTCTCGAAACTAGAACAAGCAATCCTAAAATTCATATGGAACCACAAAAGGCCCCGAATAGCCAAAGGAATTTTGAAGAAGAAGACCAAAGCAGGAGGCATCACAATCCCAGACTTTAGCCTCTACTACAAAGCTGTCATCATCAAGACAGCAAGGTATTGGCACAAAAACAGACACACAGACCAATGGAATAGAATAGAAACCCCAGAACTAGACCCACAAACGTATGGCCAACTCATCTTTGACAAAGCAGGAAAGAACATCCAATGGAAAAAAGACAGCCTCTTTAACAAATGGTGCTGGGAGAACTGGACAGCAACATGCAGAAGGTTGAAACTAGACCACTTTCTCACACCATTCACAAAAGTAAACTCAAAATGGATAAAGGACCTAAATGTGAGACAGGAAACCATCAAAACCTTAGAGGAGAAAGCAGGAAAAGACCTCTCTGACCTCAGCCGTAGCAATCTCTTACTCGACACATCCCCAAAGGCAAGGGAATTAAAAGCAAAAGTGAATTACTGGGACCTTATGAAGATAAAAAGCTTCTGCACAGCAAAGGAAACAACCAACAAAACTAAAAGGCAACCAACGGAATGGGAAAAGATATTCGCAAATGACATATCGGACAAAGGGCTAGTATCCAAAATCTATAAAGAGCTCACCAAACTCCACACCCAAAAAACAAATAACCCAGTGAAGAAATGGGCAGAAAACATGAATAGACACTTCTCTAAAGAAGACATCCGGATGGCCAACAGGCACATGAAAAGATGTTCAGCGTCGCTCCTTATCAGGGAAATACAAATCAAAACCACACTCAGGTATCACCTCACGCCAGTCAGAGTGGCCAAAATGAACAAATCAGGAGACTATAGGTGCTGGAGAGGATGTGGAGAAACGGGAACCCTCTTGCACTGTTGGTGGGAATGCAAATTGGTGCAGCCGCTCTGGAAAGCAGTGTGGAGGTTCCTCAGAAAATTAAAAATAGACCTACCCTATGACCCAGCAATAGCACTGCTAGGAATTTATCCAAGGGATACAGGAGCACTGATGCATAGGGCCACTTGTACCCCAATGTTCATAGCAGCACTCTCAACAATAGCCAAATTATGGAAAGAGCCTAAATGTCCATCAACTGATGAATGGATCAAGAAATTGTGGTTTATATACACAATGGAATATTACGTGGCAATGAGAAAAAATGAAATATGGCCTTTTGTAGCAACGTGGATGGAACTGGAGAGTGTGATGCTAAGTGAATAAGCCATACAGAGAAAGACAGATACCATATGGTTTCACTCTTATGTGGATCCTGAGAAACTTAACAGGAACCCATGGGGGAGGGGAAGGAAAAAAAAAAAAAAAAAGAGGTTAGAATGGGAGAGAGCCAAAGCATAAGAGACTGTTAAAAACTGAGAACAAACTGAGGGTTGATGGGGGGTGGGAGGGAGGAGAGGGTGGGTGATGGGTATTGAGGAGGGAACCTTTTGGGATGAGCACTGGGTGTTGTATGGAAACCAATTTGTCAATAAATTTCAGAAAAAAAAATAAAAATTAAAAAAAAATAAAACTTATGCTATCTCCTGAAAAAAAAAAAAAGATCTGGACTAGGATTTAAATATGAAAGACATTTGAATATGAAGGGCCTGCAGGCAGGTAAAATAAATAAAAGGGTCTGGGAGATATACCACAGATAGTAACCACAACTTCAGATACTTGAACACTGGTTGGGTGATGATTTTCTTAGTCATTTAAAGAAGTTTGATTAAGGTCTCAGAGAAAGTTAAGACAAAATGGCCAAGAGATAAAACAAAGAGAACTGTGCCCTGTATTTATCAATCCTTACTCCTCAGCTATGAGTGTAAGGGATAGATTAATGGTCACTACACACCTTGAAACCATGCAGGCCCCAAACTTGATCATCAGGTGCACTTTGAAACAATAGTGCCTATTCTCTTAGTCCCCTTGTCCTTGCTTAAACGGCCCTGGCCAGAGTCTATCAGCTACTTGGAACTCTTCTTTGGTTTTATAAACTTTCCATGGCCCCTCAGCCAGGAGAGGCTACTTTATTTGGTTCTCCAAATCCCCCATGTAAGAGAGAGGGTTCCTTTCCAGGCAGGTCTGTCTGAGTCTGCATCCTTAGAAAAAACTCATAGGTCTCAGGTCCTCTGATTTTCTAAACCAGGACTACATTATATTGAAATCAGAAAAAGCAATCCCTCTTTTGACAGAATGTATTTTCTAGGGGAAATGGGGGGAACCAATAAAAGGTTTACCTCTTCATTTTGACACACTGTCCTGACTGCAGAACAAGGTCTCCCTGAAAGATTTATTCTTAACCTACCAGTCCAATCAGCATTCAGGAAAAATTTGACCCAGTCTCCGAGCATGCAGTGGCCTCAGCCACGGGGTGAAGGGCATGGTATGCACTTTCTGTTTCTGAATCACATCCTCATTTACAAAAGACCTCGTTGGAGAATGTCTTTAAAGGCACATCTATATAGCCATGAGTTTTTGTATCCCGACTTTTCTAAAGTTTATGTTACGTGGGAAATGACTCTGCTTTCCCAGCAGGAATGGCCCTTGGACTACTGACGTGGGCCCACATTATGGATGAAGCCAGCTCAGGATGACCATAATAAGTGCCCAGCAGATGTGGCTACTTAGCCTTGGGTGAGAAAGTATTCCTGACCCATCAGAATAATGATTTCAACGTGTTCTCGGCAGTGTCTCAGTGAGATCCCACGAGGGTACCTCATCCCTCTGCACGATATGTCGTACTTGGAGTCCTTCCCCGTTTCAATTTCAGTATCAGTCAGAGGGAAATACCAAAACAGCATTCCTTCATGTAGATAACCGGTAGGCAGCTGGCTACTCCTAGTTAGTAACATAACTCCACCAGTGTATTCTGGCAGATGGGTTTACTTAAGAAAAAAGACATTCCCCTGCTCAGAAAAAGAGCTGTTAAACATTATTCCAGTAGCCTCCTTGCTGTCTCCAAAGGTAAAATACCTGAGGAAAAGAGCAGTAAGGGTCCTACCTGTCTTTGAGTTAGCCTGAGCACATGTCTCAGATCTGCCACTTATGAGCTGTATGGCCTTATTCATTCATTTATTCATTTAAGAAATATTTATGGAGGGCATAGCACATAGCTGATCTTACTAGGCATTGGTTTCCTCATCTGAAAAATGAAGATAATAATACATACCTCCCAAGGCTATGTGAGGAAATGAGGAGATAGAGTATGTAAAGTACGTAGCACAGCACTCATACAAAGGAAGTCCTAAATTAACAATTGCCATAGGTACTATTCCCTTTGCCCCAGCATATGCTAACTTCGAACCCAGTGAGGAACTCCTGGTAATGCTAGCACCTCTTACCCAGTTCTCATCTGGTGCAGAGCTCACCTTTTTATTTCTTTTATTTTTGTACAATATCCATTGACTTGGGACTACCCACGCTAAGGGGCAGTGTAAATAATGGCAGAAATTATAGTCTCTGTGCTGGCTTCAGAGCTCACCTTTGCTATTGGGTACCCACCATGCCCTTCCTATTCTCTCTAGAGTCAGCACCACATTAACCTGATAAAACTAAATATAGATACAATGTGTGTTTATGTGTGTTGTGTGTGTGTGAGTGTGTGTTTGTGTATTTTTGTCCCTGACTCAAAGTTGAATAGATTTCCCAGTGATGGGCTAGGAAAATAACCTAGACACAGCCATTTGGTAAGGAGAAGTTGACTCAATTAGCAAAATTCGTCAATTAGAAGCTCAGTTAGGCTTTATCAGACCCTAGCTTTGCTCCCAAATCTTCTCTAAATATTCTCCAATTCATCTAGGGTTGTATCATAATGTGAAAGCAGGAACAGCCAATGGTACTGAAAACAGCTGCTGCAGTCCAGACCCCCCTTCCATCTGTTCAATACCACCAGTACTGAGGTATATCTGGATGGGGTAGCAGTAATGATGCCTTTTAAACCAAAGAGCAGACCAGACATCACACCAGTCAAAACCAGCCTGCCTATAAACTATCAGTCTCCACAGTGAGGTCAGTTGACTTCTACTTCAGAGCACAGGTCTCCACAAAATCCTGCCTGGAATCTTGACCCAGGGGAGTCAGAACTCAGGTTCAAGGGTTTTGTAGTGAATATCCATCACATGTGTTCCAAATTTTGTTCTGTTCTTTTATTATTTCAGCAAATATGTATTAGGCTCTTACTAAGCACAAGGTACTGGATTTACTAACACAGTTCTAATTATCTGTCCCACCCCTTAGGCACCTGGCACAAATACCTGGGTCTTCCTTCCCCAAGACTGATGTTAATATTCTATCCAAACTCCTTAATTTTATATCCAAACTCCTCAAAGACTTGCTCTCACCTACCTCTTTTCACTGTGAACCACAGTCCAGCTGGGACTCAGCGTCACATCTGTCAAGACCTCTACTGACACCACCAATTGGACTACAGTGTCCCCTGTTTCCCCTTGCATCCAGGCTCCTCATTCTGACCCTCTTCCCATCTTCAGGGACACCACTAGTTGCCCTTTGTTCAACTGCCTTGGTTCGATATTTGATTACCTAGACAGAGAACTTGCATACAGCAAGTTCTCAAGAAATGCTATCCGTTCCATTTAAATCTCCCACTAGAAAAGTAACCCACATGAAAACAGGAACTTGCCTGACTTGTTCACTCATGTGTCCTTACCACCTAGTCTTATGGTCAGCACACAATGGGCACTGAAAAAAAAATATTTGTGGGGTGAATGAATTCTTGAAGATTTATTCTAGCCTTTTTTGTTTGTTTTTTTTTTTTTTTTACTTTAAGAAGTTATGGGAATGTAACCCCTTGCCATTCAATGATAATGCTGAACAGGAAGGAGCAACTTTTGCCTCAGATGCCTCTTTTTATTTTTAGGTACGCTTTTTATTTTATTTAAGACACCATCTCATACACCCATGGAAAGTGTGAGCTCATCCTATTCCAAATGAACTACAGGGATGGGTACTGAACTGCCTTACTCAGGAGAAAAACAACCCTAGAAATATGTTTTCCTGTTGAGTTAACCAGAGAAAGGAGGAGTGTGCATAATAACGTGGACTAGTTCAAGCAGAATAATGCTCTCCTATGCTTTTTACCACTGCCAAATGTGTACAAAAATGACAGATAGTAATTTCCTTTACCTAGAAACTACAGTTTAAAGTATATTCTACAGAACATTCCTCTTCATCTCTTTCTCCCTGTCAGCTGTCAGAAGTTCTTTCACAATGAGAAGCCATGGACAATATCTTAGTTGAAAGCTTAGAAGAATAGAACTCATTCATTGATGCATCATTTTGATTATTTTGAAGATTTTTAAAGAACAGCTTGAGTGTGCAAGATATTTCTCTGAAGACTGAATAGGGAGTTGGGAAATGTTCCAAGATAATAGGAAGGAATGGCATGGTCTGTTATGCAGACAAGTCTAATTCTTCTCCATCCATATGTAATTCCCAGTTCAGTGTCTTCTCAGACTCATCAAGCAGCATTATCCTACTGAATCCCATTGAGTAGGCTTTGCTACCTGTCTGCCTCAGGTATGGGTTGGCCACAGGTGCGTGGATGTCAAGATAATGTTGAGTTGTCATGATATTTCACAAATCAGGTATGTTTGTTGGTATTAGGAGGACATTAATAAAATAAATAAATTTTATTATGTGCCAGGCATGGTGCTAGGTGCTTTATATATGATAGTCTTACCTCATTTGCTTACTAATCATATGAAGTTGGATTTATTATTTTACACATTGAAAAATTGAGAAAGTTTCAGAAAAAGCAACCTGTTTACTAACCTATAGTATTTGAGCTCCATTCCTTTCTCCAAAATGTAATTTTTTGTACTAGTAAAATAATCACTACTTCTACTCTACTACTCTAGCTCTTTGTCTATAATCCTATGACAGTAGGTATAAATTCCATGCTAATCGTGTATATATCCATGTCCCCAGACAGTCTTGTCCCCCTTTCTTGCTTTATTTTTCTTTACAGAGCTGTATCAGTCAGTTTTCAGCCAGAGAAACAGAAGCAGTAGAAGATAATATGAACAGGTTTACTGCAAGGAATTGGCTTGTGCAATCTTGGAGCTGCCCAAATAAATCCAATATCCATAGGACAGGCTGATGGGAAGGACGTGAGCTGAAGCCACGATCCACAAATTGATTTCTTCTCTCAAGGGAGCCTCAGCCCTTGGCTTAAGGTATTTCAGCTAACTGAATCAGGCCCACCCAGATTCTCTAGAATTATCCCATAGAGAATCTCTCTTAAAGTCAACAGATTGTGGACTTTAATTGTATCTACCAAATACCTTCACAGCAACATACAGATTGGTGTTTGATTTGATAATCAGGGACTACATGGTCTATGCAGGTCCACCCATCAGAAAGATTATTACAGGGGGGCACCTGGGGTCATGATCTCACAGCTGGTGAGTTCGAGCCCTATGTCGGGCTCTGTGCTGACAGCTCAGAGCCTGGAGCCTATTTCGGATTCCATCTCCCTCTCTCTGCCCCTCCCCTGCTCTCTCTCTCTCTCTCTCTCTCTCTGTCTCAAAAATAAATAAACAGTAAAAAAAAAAAGAAAGATTATTACAACCTAATATATTCTACTTACTTATTTGGTATTTATTTTCTCTCTTTCCTCACTGAGGATACCACACTTTTCAGTTTTGTTTACTGCTGTATTTTTCAGCACTTAGAACACTGTCTGGTGCTTGGTAAGCAAACAAAAATATTTGTACTGAATGCTTGAATGAATCAATAAATGAATGAATGGCTTTCTTGCAGGAAGGAGCTTCTTCTCCCCATATGATCTCGCCAGCATCCAGCATAGTTCCAAGAACTATGGTCATAATATTTTTGACTATTATGTTTCTTTTATGTATTCCTTTATCTAGTCATAATTGTTTTGAATTAATTTGTAAAGACAACCAGCTGGTTATACACATTGTTTCTTTGCCTATAGAATTCTATGACTCATGGGAAATGGTATTGTGGTAAGGGTGGGCACAGAGAGCCAGAGGACAGTTTGTACACCTGATATGGAAGACTGGGTGCCAGCACCATCACATCCCTGTGGGATTATGAGAAGTGAAGATAGGAAGAGATGCAATCATGATCAACAGTCATGCTTAGAGCAATTTCAGGAAAAGCCCAATATAGCACTGGCTGAAAGGAAGTAGGCAAGGTCATAGAGTATATCACTTCTGGATGTTTCTGCTTCTGGATGAAATCCCCCTACTTCTGGGTGACAGTCTAATAGGAAAATCACTGTCTTGTTTGTTTCTGTGGCCCCTGGACAGTTGTCTTTGAAGAAAAAGGGCGTCTGATACCATTGGGTTGTTTCTTTCAGAGGCCCAGGGCTATAAGACTCCTTTTCTAACCACAGTGCGGTATTTTTATTTACAGCTGGGATGATAATTATATGTACCACTCTTTTAATATGGATTGCAACTCCTCCATTTTACTCTTAAAGAAGAGAAAGTTTTCCTACCAAATCTGTTATTACCAAGTGGTATTTTCTTCTTCCCGATACACACTGGACCTGCCAGTCTGCCAGCTCAGCAGATGCATGTGAATATGTGCCACGCACACACACACACACACACACACACACACACACATGCACACTTATAGGCAATAGTAGAAAAGTAAACAAGAATAGAGATGGAAACATGGCAATGACCAAGGAATAGAATGCTTACATGTTTTGGTATGTTCTGGACTATAAGGAAAATACACTGAGAAAGTTAAAAAATGTTGACTAAAATATTTGCAGACATGAAACTATTAATTTGGCACTAAAAGAGGCAGTCATAGATAAGATGGGATCAGTGGACTGGAGAAGCAGTAAACTTAAATATTAGACCATATGGTCAGGCTATGAATTTCCTTCCTTCTAAAAACTCTATGAAGGAACTGGAACCAGGGTCAGAACTCTGAGAGAAGACATGGTTAGTACCTTACACAGCAGTCACCAAAGAGAAGCTTACTGACGGTGAAGTCACAAAATACTTGTTAGAACACGTAGGGATAGGCTTCAAAAATTTATCACTGTGGGACAGAATGACTTTTAAATGTGGCTTAGATGATGCCTTTAAAGAACTGTAGAAATCTGAGCTGTCACCAGCACCACCACCATAATTTCATAATCCTTTCTCAGACTACTTTGGCAAGTGATATTGGCAACAGTCAAATGCTCAGAATGATCTGTTTGTTCCACCATCCCCCCAACCAAAATGGGATTACCCAGTATAATCCTTCAAAGTCTAGAGAAACACTTTAGTGAAGCACTGAGCCAATTAACAATGAGTATTTACACTTTGCCCAAAGACATTTAGGAATATAATACCAATTGGGTTGAACCTTGAGACTCAATGATTAGTGGAGGCTGGTCTCTGGACATGTTCCAGGGACAGATTAACTGTTAACATTATTGAATTAATTTAAATATAAAATGAATTCCCCAGACACTAGGTTACATAGGAGAATAAGAAAGCTCTCTCCCTTTCTCCTCCTATCTCCTCCCATTGTCCAGTCTCCCCATTACTCTTAAGTGCTGTGGATAATGGCATAAAGTCACAGCATTAAGTTTCTATCTCTAAGCTACCCAATTCTCATTTCTTTCCTCAGAGAAAGGATGGAAATTAAATGGTAGCCAATGTATGTGGAAGAAAAAGAAGTCGCAAGCAGCTTCCCTGTCTAGGTTCCTCCCACTATGTAGACTGCCTTCTCATAGGTTAATAAATGAATTGGATAAATAAGTGTGAGTTTTCCACTACAACCAAACTTCAGCAAAGACAAGACAGAAAGAAAAAAAACATCAATCCAAATGTAGATAAGGAAAGGTGAGTGATTGTATCACTCAAGGTTTTCAGGGGTTATGTGATAACATTTTTCCTTTCCCTCTTGAGTTCAAAACCAAATGAGAGGTAGAAACAGGAATCAGAAGGGTGGAAACTAAAATATCAGCTTTATTACTGGAATAGCTGAATTTGAAAATGCAGCGTGACCTACAGGCAGACATGAAACTTAATGAGCTTCCTGTAAACAGAATCTAGTGTAAAGCACAGGTCTCCCCATTACAGAAGCAGAATATAGCTGAGTAAGCTCCAAATGCATGAGAGCAGAACAGTGGGATCCTAATAAGAGGTGGCACTAAATAGAGAGGACTGGAAGAGGCTGAGCCACATGTATTCAGAGCCTCTTCTCTATCTCAGCAATCAGATGAGTCTCTTCTCGGGGGAATTTTTTTGGGGGTGGGAGTTATTAATGAATGACACAAGAGAATAAAGAGCCCAGAATCACATCTTCCATGCTCCCCTATCCCCATAAAGCCCTTCAGTCTTCCTTGTTCTTGTTAGGGTTTAAGTTCTACCCTCTTAGAATATCCTACAAAATCTCATCCTGTGGTCTAGGATCTCTCTGTGGTTGATATCTCGTATCATTCAGCTTTCTCCCTCACCCTCCCCTTCACTCTATTCCTTTGAAACACCAGCACTGTCACATGGGCACTCACCTCCACCTGGAACACTCTGGTTTTCCCTCTTCTACTGGTTAACCTCAACCCATCCTTCAAGTCTCCATTTCCTCCAGGAAGCATCTCCACAAATGATCAGGAATGCCTCCCCATGGGTTCCTCTGTACCACCACCCTGTATCACACTAATGGTGAGTTCACTTGTCAACATCTCTTACTAGAATTTATACTTCATAAATTCAGGGACCATGTCCATCATTTTACTATTTATTCCCAACATATAGCATGGTGTTTGTTATGTCAAAGATGCTGAATAAATATTTACTGATTACATAGTGAATGAGACTATCCCCTATTCCCCACCCCAGGCTCCTTCCCCTCTGTTAAGGGAGTCAGAGTCTAAGTAATGAGAAATACAAATTCCAAGATGCAGCTTCTTAATTAAATGTTTTTATTGTTGTTGCTGCTACTGGATAAAGTCTCCAAGGACCAGAGAATTTGGAAATCAGCAGTTTCTCCTCCTTTTCTGCCAAGTTAAGAGAATTACAGCTCTCTTCTCCCAAAAGCACACCTTCCCAAGAGGCTCATTAGCTCATATAGAGCCCGGGAGCCAACAAGATTGTCTTTGTTCAATTGCACAGCCATCGCTCTATTTCAGCCCTTATTAGCCTTGCTCTCAACAGGCTGATTAGCTCTGCCCCCTCCAAGGTGACTTTGATTGAGAAGTGAGTGCAGTTTTCTGTCAAAGTTCACACTCCTAAGATATTTAAAATCCAAAAGGTGTCACTCCCCACCCTCAGAGCTGACCCTTGGACCAAGCCCTTTCTACTTCTGTTCCTACAACTCCCAGGGTAGTTCTCTGGGGAAAGTGTTTGCCCAGGTATTACCTGCTACCTCAAAACACGGTCTTGTGTCTGTGTTCTTAAACTTTATTCAGGTATTTGGTCTTAGGGGATCTGAAAACCACCTAAATGCTTTTGCAAAATTTTGTGCAAATGTACATTTGTCTGGGGAAGGATCTGTATAGCTGTTACTAGATCCTCAGAGCAGCTCAAATTCTCCCTATCCTATTTTTTTTACCTGGATGGTCCTTTTACAGCATCTTCCAGCTGATCCAAATCAATGGCTTTCTCTTTCCTAAACACTCTTTAACTAAGGCCATCCCATGAATGTGGAGAACCTTTCCTCATATAGTGAATTCTTTGTTTCATCTCAGTTTGCTTTTGCCTTAGAGTCCCTCTCAGGGAAGAAACTTATGAGGGGAGATGCTGAAGCACTGGATGACCCCATTGCACTATTTTATGAGAGTTCACTAGCAGAAATGTAGGGACCTGGGTTCTACTGTGGAGTCTGCCTCTAAATATGTGTGTGACCATGAGCAAGCTACTTGACCTCTATATTCTTCACTTCTCTGTTGAAAAAGAAAAGAAAAAACAGTGTGGACTAGATAAACCCTAAAGTCTCTCTGAGCCTTGTAATCACATAAAAGTCTCTCTCATCTGTAATCACATAAAATCATACCTTGTGGACAGAAATAATGCTATGAGTAATTAGCTGCACAGGTACAAGTTGTGTTAACATATTCTGTAGTGCACTGCCTTCTAGAAGTGCATGAACATGTTGTATACCTAACAGGGTAACCTTACCCTCTTTCTGATATGTTCTTCTTTCTCTGTTTTCTTTTTGCCACATCATTTTCACTCATATTTTAGATGTTGGCTATGGCAGTAAGGTGTCAGAAGTAGAATAAAAGGGTCAACTTTCAGCTTTTAAGTTTCAAAATAAGTTTTGAAATCCTCAGCATAGAGCACAGAGCGAATACATTTATAAAGAAGCTGGAATAATGCAAGAGATCTATTTCTTGTCCTAGGCTTAATAAAGATTCCTAAGAGGAAGGAGGAAGAAAAGAGAGGAAGGGGCAGTACTTGGACACAAGTCTGTCCCTAGAGAAAAGAGCCTTCTTCACACTTCCACTTTCCCCAAGGCAACACTGGTTCGAAAACCCACATGCAGAAAGGGCCTGTGTTAGTTTCCTGGTTGGGTCCCGGAAGAGTGAACAAGATCCTACAGTTCCCCTGTACCCAACCAGTATAGTCTGACTGCAGTAAGAGGCTGGAGGAATCAAGGCAAAGGGGCTCTGAAATGATCCTCAAGCCTCCTACTGCCAAAGAAGAGGACAGGGAACACCTCTAGAATTTTGCATTTGATTAACATCTTCTGTAATTTCTTTATGCCTTCACAGAAGTGGTATTCTACCTCCTAAGAGACTGTTCTTCGGTAGCCAATGACATCTTATTCTGATATCAACATAACACATATTGAGAAAGATGGAATTGTCAAAATCCCCTCTCAGCCTTTCATATTTGGCAGTTAGAAATCTATCTTCTGATGCAAGAAGTTCTATGTAATTAACACCACAAGTCACAATGGTTATTTTCAGATATATTGACTTTTCTCCACTGAAATAACTAATGGATAAATCCTTTAAAAAATATAAAATGTTTCAATCCTTTTTTTTTCATATTTGTCAAGATGTTAATAACATGTATTAACACCCTAGAAACACCCTAGCAGTTAATGACACAGCTCTTTTGCCATGGAAAGACATCTGAGCTCAATAGAAAGGTACCAGGCTGTGATAAAAACCATGTCTCTGACATTGTAGACTGACAGGGCAAGTCATGAGTTTGGATCTATCCACATACTCAGACAATACACAACCTTGTATGGTTCTGACTGTGGCCACAGACCACAGGTGTTTCCCACAATGCCTTTCATTCAGGGAATCACAAGGAAAAGAAGTTAGTATATTGAAACTACTCTGACACTCATTATTCTAATACCAGGAAAAGAAGTATCAGTCCAGTAATGTCAAGTTTTGAAAATACCCAAAGTATATAACCTAGGATTTCACATTTAATATATAGTAACTTTGCAGGCCACATTGTACCCCCTAAAGAGAAGTTTAAAAATGACAAATGCAAGACCTGACATATCTGAGTCCACAGAATGTGTGGTTGGCCTCTTGGACCATCTAAAACATTCTCTTATAAAGAGAAGAAACAGTGAAAACTGTCTCCTGCCATCACAATGCACGATTTATATCTCAGTAGCATCTTTGACTTGGGAATGAAGATTATATTTTTTACTCTATAATTCTTATTTTTTTAGGTGAACAAACTGAATCATATAAACTATCAATGGTAGTATTCCTTCCCCCCATTTTTTTGAAATTTGACTCTTTTATTATTAAATATCATATAGTAACTTTGGCCGTATGAGATTTGCAAAGGCAACATAGTCTTTCTCTAATATTCACCTTCATCCTCCTCTCCAAAACAAAGATGACCAAGGTAGCCCATTATGTCAAGATAGTTCACATTAATGGGAAATGGGAATGGGAATTACGTAATGTTTGTGAAAGTACCTTCAAAAATTTGAGTCGATTACTGTCATTTCCCAGAATATGGCACCTTGTCTGCCCAGCTGGTCACTTTCAGCTTGAGGCAGTCATGAGATGTAAAGGAGGACATCCTACAAAGAGGTCCCTCCAGGAAGAAGAGAGGCCTCCTCCAGGGAGAAGGTAGGGGCTGGCAGAGGCATGGGCTCAGCACTCTGGAGTGGTATCTGTGCTGACAAAGACCAGCATCTCCACCAGGGCTCACAGACACAGTGGGGATGGAGCTGGGACTTCAGGCTAGGGAGGCACCAGACCCACACAATGAGTATGCTTCCTGCCTAAGATGTCAGAGATCATGGCATAAGATTGAAGAATTGGGTACTTCTTGTCCTGGTTAACATCCACCAAAGCTCTTTCTCCCTGAGCTCCGGAACTGGGATTAGGATATTTTTCTTTTTAAAAATTCACTTGTTACTTTCATTCTGAAATAGCACTTTAGAGATAACCTGTGATCTTAGTGCTTATGGTCACTTATTCCATAAAATGTTTCTTAATGAAAATATTCTAAATTTGCTTTTTAAAATAACTGGAAAGAAATGTTTGAGGTGGTCCAAGAGGCCAACCACACATTCTGTGGACCCCGATCTGTCAGGTCCTGTACTTATTTTTAAACTTGTCTTCAGGTATCATGTGGCCTACACATTATGTGTGTAGTGTTATACCCTAACATTATTTTCTAGGGTTTTAAATTCTGGAGAGATTTGCTCATGTTCCATCATGATGGCACATATGGAAGTGTTTATCAATGGTTCCTGGCCTCGGGTCTACAATAAACACTTTCTTGTGTCTAACAGTTTATCCAAAATATTTTTGTTAAAACTAACTTAAAAGCCACCCTTCTTACAAAATGCATCTGAGACATGACGACTCACTCCCTCCAGCAATACTGCTGAATCAAGCTATCCCTCATCTCCTGCCCTCTCTGGTTTCCCTCTATGCCTTTCTTCCTTGTCAGAGCTGCTGGAACAATGTCTTTAAAACATTAGGGTCATTTCCTCTGCTACTGCCCCAAACACCCATTCCAAGCTGGTATGTCTTGTTCAGAATAAAGGTCAGAGTCTTTACCATGGCTTTGCCAAGGTTCTGCACTTGGAGTTTAATGCTCTGCAGCTGATGCCTTGATATCTTAAAAACTTTATCCTATGTGTTTTGTAATGAAGTCTAGAGGGACATCAGAACAACATGCTCAGGGCTGGGAGCCTCAGTTCATTGACAGTCCTGTCACCCATCACTCCCCTGCCTCCCCAGAATTGGTTTTGGCTACCCACCCCCTACTCCCTGGTGTCCCAGGCCACACCAACCTTCTTCTCCTGTCCCTGGCACATGGCAGCTGATGCCTTGCAGCTGGCGTGATGACCAGGTCAGGTGACAGGGTCAACAGTGAGAATCCACATTCTGCCAAGGTCCTTGAATGCCTCAGCAAGGACCTGGAGGAGGCTAGCATCCACAGCACTTTGATAGGTAGTTGTTGAGGTGGTGGGCAATGGGGCAAGAATCTCATACCTAATCCAGGTACAGAGCATGTCCCAAAACATCAGCTGCAATCTTTTGGGGACCACCTATCCACCATGAAGTGGCTGGGGTGGGAAGGGCCCATGGGAAGAAGAGACTGACTTCCCAGGATAGGGCATATTGGTAGTCCAAATGGCTGGCTGGAGGAAGAACCCTGCAGCCAGGGGACCTTGTGCAGGACCCCCAGCACCCATGAGGGTCTGCACCCACCTCTGAGTATCCCTATGACCAAGGGAGTGGGATATAAAGAGCAAATAAAATTACCATGAGGTACTGAGAGACAGGTCATGAAAGAAAGGGAAAAGGTTTATATTTTAGTGTTTACAAAGCTCCTTTTTTTAAATTGCTTTTTGGACCAAGAGCCCAGCATTTTCACTTTGCACTGGGCCCCCCTAAACTGTGTAGCCAGCCCTGCCCATGTGCAACTGGCCTGTGCCTATATCACCCACTTCATTTCCTCCCTACCTCTCTCCTGTACCTCATTCAGTGACCCTGGAGTTCTTGCAGGTCAGAGAGCACACCAAGCACAGTCCTGCCACTTGAACTGTGCCTTGCTCTTTCCTCTGCTGGGAACAGTTTCCCCACATCTCTCCATGGTCACTTCCTCATTATGATTTTTTTCCTCAAATATCACCTCCTGATCCTGACTCCAAATGATCAACACCTTCCCTGTTCACCCTATGAAAGTGCCACCCCACGCTAATTACTCATTATTTCCTTCTCAGTGTTATTTTTCTTCCAACCCTTAAAGTTAGCAGACGTATGTTGGATACATGCTTGTTGTCCTTGTTAGTATGACTTGTCTTTCTCACTAGAGTACATATTCTATGAGGTTAGGGACCTTTTTATCCTAACCTCACAGAATATGATGTTCATCTCTTTATCCCCAGTGCCTAGAATAGTGCCACATATACAGTCAGTGCTGAATAAATGTGTGTTGAATGAATGAATGAACTAACCTATATCTGTCATTTTGCATTCCTCTTGTTCATAATTTCCCTTTAGAGGAGGAAGAAAACCATCTAAAGAGAGATCTTCCCCCAAACTGATGCCTGTTATCCATTCAGTTATTAGTCAGAAAGTATTTACTGGACATTGACCACATGCAGTGATATGTTGATGCCTGTTTCATGTGAGGCTCTATGTTAGACCCTATGGAGAATAGTCCTTATTGAAACCATCCTTATTTTTCATTTATCAAAACTGTCTAGAGCATTCAATTAGTTTTCCACTGCTTTCCTTTTATCACTTAATTGTGAATTAACATGACCCTAGATTCTGTATACACTTGCCACAGCATTTAAGAATAAAGCAGAATGATATTCAATTTGGGGATGTAGGCTTTTGTTTTTCAATAACTTCTTTTCTTTTTTTCTTCCTTTTTTTTTTTTGATGTATCATCCACAAACTCTGTCCTCTAGTGCCATCCCATAATTATGACAAAAATGCTGCACATATTCTTTAGGGAAGAAATTCCCCAATTTGGTCTATTTTATGTAATAATGTTACTAAACTTGGCTCTTGGGCTCATTGGCTCTTTTTAATGCTATTAAAAATGGCTGCCCACTTGCCTCGTTTTCCCTTGGCACTCCTCCAGCAGGCTCTATCCACCAATGTGGGTGTCTGCCCCATGGAAAGGAGACCAAGCTGGGCACCCCTCTGAGCACCTCCTTGGCATCCAGTGTTCCCCCCGCCCCTCTCTACATGATGGCATTAGCTGGTGCTGGCACCGGTTCCTGCTTGTAATGAAATTAGTTAGTGACACCAGCAGCCTTTTCCAGAACCTCCGTGATTCCTTTAAATGGACATGACCTTTCCCTCACCCCACTGGCGCCACATAAGCCAAACCCCCAAGTTTGGAAACACAGATTCCACTTGGTGCTTCCCATTGTTTATAGCTTCCCAGCCAAATTCTCAAGCCCTGTGAACTTGTTTTTATCCAAGTCAATTGAATCTAATTTAGCAGGAAATGTTTCGTGACGTAGAGGAGATCTCCAAATATGCATTGCCCTCTGCCAGGGCTGCGCTAATTCTTTTGAAATCCAGCCACTTAATGATTCTTGCTATTATTTAAAAACAAAATAAGGAAATAAAGATATATCACCAGTCCTGTGGGGAAGACACGAGGAAGCAGATCATTCTCATTTCCCTCTGCTGCTGGCTTATATAGATTTCTTCCAATAAAATGGATTTTTGTTTGGGGATAATTAATAACAATTAATTTTAAAACCTCATAAATAAGCCAATTAAAAAAAAAGAATAAGTCCATGGCCAGAAAAAGCAGACGAATCTATATGGAAAAGTAACCCAGAGGACCACACTTTATCTTGCTCTACTACTTTCTTAACCCACCAAATGGTTATTATTTAATTAGCACATAAGACAATAGAGTGAAACCTCGGTCTTCTCTCTGAGCAATCTCACTGTGACCTGCCACACTGAGACCTGGAGGACGCCCTCTCCCAAACAGAGCCTTTAAGTTCAGGATCACTTTTACAGGCCATTCCATTAGTGAACCAATGGTTGGTAACCACAGACTGAGTGTCTGGGAGAATTCCCTCACCTGCGATCTTATAAATCCACACCCCTGGCCACAAGGATGATGAGGTCACAAAATGGGAATTGCTAAGATACAACACCAGAGGATAAATACCAGTTCCAGACATGTTCCAGTCACAGACATATCTTCTTTAAGAGAGCTGAGTTATTAAAAATAGGATGCTAGTGATAGCCTCTGATATCCACACCAACACTTTGGAATTTACAGTGTCTTTTCATTGTCCCACATGGGATAGGTGGCATTTGCAGAATTCTACACAGGAGAACAATCTCCATAGAGGAAAGGAACAATGTAATTTAAGAATGAGCAGAATTCCCAAATTCCCATCAACTGATGAATGCATAAAGAAGATGTGGTGTGTGTGTGTGTGTGTGTGTGTGTGTGTGTGATGGAATATTACTCGGCGATCAAAAAGAATGAAATCTTGCCATTTACAACAACGTGGATGGAACTAGAGTGTATTATGCTAAGCGAAATAAGTCAGAGAGACAAATATATGACTTCACTCATATGTGGAATTTAAGATACAAAACAAATGACCATAAGTAAGGGAAGCAAAAATAATATAAAAACAGAGAGGGAGACGAGCCATAAAAGCCTCCTCAATACAGCAAACAAACCAAGGGTTGCTGGAGGGGTGTTGGGTGGGGGGTTGGGCTAAATGGGCAAAGGGCATTAAGGAGGGCACTTGCCTCGATGAGCACTGGGTGTCATATGTAAGTGATGAATCACTAAATTCTATTCCTGAAAACAAAGTAATAATAATAATAATAATAATAATAAAGAATGAGCATAATTCAGTCATGCTAGGTTCTTAATTTATCAGGATCCTAATTTCCTGAGCAGATAGCTACATGGTAGCAATCATACATTTATGCTATGATTCCCAGACCCAAGGTTTTATTTAGTCTAATAAGAATAAAGCTACCACCAACGTACATTTCTTGAAACCTGGGGTGATAAGTTGCCTCTGAAATTTGTAGTATTGTAGGTCTAACACATGCTGATGATGGCTTTTTCTTGACATTTTTACTTTTAACAACATGCTCACCCCCTCCCCTATCACAGTAATCCATCTTAGAGATGCATGGTGCATTCAGTTTACTTCCTTTCACATCAAAATCTGGCATTTAACTGACATGAGTTTTCTTTACAAGTTTTATCGTGTGTATGTATGTATACTCTATCTGGGGAATGTACATTTGAATTGGGACTGGGGCGAGGAATGGAGACGGCAGGGACGGGCAGGGTCATCAGCAGCCTATCTTGTGTGTGACTGAGCTTGGATGTAACTGTTATGGAATTCTCTCTGACCATTAATCAGAGACATGTTCACTGATCAAAGTCTGGTTTTCCCCTGAAGTGTTTTAAGTCAGAGAGTTTCCATTTTAACATGAGCAATTCCATTTTGAGTTCTTAGCATAGTTTTGTTTTACCTCATTTTATTGGAAAAGGTGAATGACACGGAAATCTAGTCCATGAACCAACACAACTGTGTTTATGAATGCAGGCACTCAGTGGCAAAACTAGAATCTCCAGTGGAAAACTTGCATTCACTGCCTCCTACTTGAATCATTTGAAATGTGAAAAAAAAATCCAGAAAGATACATCAAAATAAGATTAAATTCGATAAAGTACTAATGACACTAAATCTCTTATGTAGACAAACCTTGTAAGAGATTCAAAATAGACTCATGTAGTGGCAGTATATGTTCTAAGTCTCTGCATCACACAAAGCAATGAATTCTACTCTTGCTCCTTTTCCAAAAACAAAGTCCATATCCATCTTTTTTTTCCTTTTTGGTCACAATACTTTCATGCTGACATGAATTAAATAAAGCTTGAATCTGTTCTGCCGTAATAATTTCAACACCTTTTGTATTTCTGCTTTTGCTACCATGAAATATTTTATGGATCTGAGAGTCTCTAGTATCTCTATCCAACATGGAGAAGTAATGGAGATCCAAATAACCAAACCACTGAAACCATAGAAGGCAGCTCAAGAAATTGGCGGCCTCTTATTTTCAAGAGTGAGTATTATTTTGTTCCTAGAATATTTGTTGTGGTTCCATCACTTTAGAGTGACCCATCCACCTTCTACTGAAGACTTCCAACATAAAACTGATACATCCTCTGCCAGATGGGAAGGCTTATGCCTTTTTTTCTTCCCACAGAGAGGAATTTGAGATTAGATGCTATTGGAAGAACACAGTTATTGTCCACCATATATCTCTAGAAGCGTTTGTACTGGTACACGGCTTCAACACACAGTGCTTCCTGTCAGCCTGAAAGAACAATTTAGAAAGTTACTCAGGACTTCAGAGACTTATTCTCCACTTGACGTGTGGTCAGTTTTGAAATTTAACCTACTTTTTTAAGCTACTTTTTTTTTTTTTTAGATTAAGGAGTAAGATCAAAGGGCTAAATAGGGGTGGATAAAATGTTTAAAGAGTGGGGATGATTTTCACTCTGCTTTGTGAGGGAAAGTGTCTTCAAGGCTACAAAGAGAGTTATGACAATGTTGATAACCACAAGCTGAACATTTTCTTTGAGCACTAAGCAAAAGTTACATATTACGTTTGATCTGAAAATAGGATACAAATAAGCAAGAACTTTCTTATATTAAATTGTTAGGCTTTTAATTGTGTTAAAGATAAATTTCCCCTTTACTAGTAATAAAAGAAGAGACATCTATATTCTTTTCTCTTTAGTAATGTTTCACCTTAAGAAGATGAACTGAAGGCCTTAAACTTTTTTTTTTTTGCCCGTCCTGAGAAATATTCAATTTTTGCTACTACAAAGAGTTTAAGAAGCAGGTAAAAAATAAATAGATAACATGGATTCTGAGCTGAGGTAGGCAGACCTGTATGCCCTTCCCTTTGCTTCCTGAATAATATGAATAATAGGACCATCTCTGGATGGGACTGGGGAGTTTCACTGTCCTGGGCAGATATGCCCCTAGACTGAGCATTACAGCTGGCCTGGAGAAACATGAGGTTTCTCTTCCCTTTCACCACTGTCAGGAACAGGCAGTAGACTAACTTCAGCCTGCTTCTTGCAACCCAGATTTACAAGGTGCTTTACACACAGCATGGGCCCCTCAGATTCCATCACACCACAGTTGAGTGGCAAAAGGTCAATATCCAGCCGTTTTTAGGACTAAACGATAGTGAGCCCTTGGAAATTGCAGACTATTTACTGTTGTCCCACGGTAATTGTGGGAAGAGTTTTGGAAGATCTTCTGAGAAACCCAGTGTTGTATGAAGGGAGAAAGAAAGCCACAATTTGAATAAAGGAAACCCAAGAGGGCTACAGGAAGTAAAGACATGATGGGAGTCCCTCCTGGCTTGTGGCCGGCTTGCCAACAGTTAGGCTTTCTGGTGCTCACACACAAGACCTCACACTTTGGGTAATCATTCAGCAACTTTGTTTAGTAGGACACTGAAGTGTTCTGGGTACCATACTAGGTTCTGGGGATATAGTAACGAATTATGTCCAATACCTCTCCTCACATGACTTAAACCCTAAACAAGGTGACAAATGTGTAAACCAAGTATTTAGATGATCATTCTTTCTCTTCACTCTTCATCTGGTTAAGTCCATGATGGCCCTCCCAGTGCAGCTTACTTGTCACCTCATCAATGAAAAGCCCCCTTGCCATCCTTTGTCAGGCTTGGGCTTTCCATGCTTCCATTTCATGGCACTTTTCACATTGGTCATTTAAGAATTTATTTGTGTAAATATTTTCTAACATACCTCTCCTCCATAAAGGACACTATCTGGTTTCGTCAGTGCAATCTTCCCAGTACCTAGGACAATGGGTAGCACACAGTAGGTGCTCAAAAGTAAAGTTGCTTAATGAGTGAATAAATGAATGAAATACATTAATGGCAATGATGGAAATAAACACGGGACACTATATGAATACAAAGAAGAACTTATACCTTATATCCCAGAGCCAAGAAGCTCTGGGAAGGTGTTCTAGGAAAGAGACTGATCTGAATCTTGAAGAATGAGCAGATGTTAACCAGGCAAGAAAAGAGGGAGCAGGTAGACCCAGCTGTGAAGACAGCACGCTAAATCTCAGAAGCACAGAATGGCTTTCACTATAAGAGCAAAGACAAGCAATGAAGCATTACTTGCAGGACATGAATTTTGAGTGAGGGTGTAGCAGGAAATGTAGCTCAAGAACATGGAAGACTGTACATCATTCCAGAAAGTCTTTGACTTTTGCTATGGACATTGAAAAGTCTTTGAGGAGTTTTAAGTCAAGAGGTAGCATGGCAGTGTATCATTCTATGGACAAAATAAGAAAATAAAGGCTTCCAGGTCAAGATGGGCATTGAAGACATAAGGCTCAAGGCCACATCCCCACGAGTTCTCCCTCGCACAGGGCCTGTGACAATTGATGTGGAGACCCATAGTACATAATTGCGTGTAATCGCAATGGAAAATACCGGCTAAGCCTATCTCACGTGCCCGGCTCTTGTAGGGTTACATGGGAAGTAAACAAATCTAGCTAAGGAAGAAAACATTTCTTGAACAACCAGGGAACAAAACTATACATGAGTAAGTAATGTAATATAAATTGGAAAAAACAAAACAAAACGGCTCAGGACAAAGTGGGACCAGAGATGTGTGGGGTGAATTGGGAAAGACTCTGTAAGAGATGAGTCTCAATATGGCTCTTTAAGAAAGCGATGCGAGCCAAGTGGCAGAGCAAGAGGGTGGGTGCTTACAGGTGAGCTGCGTGGGGAGGCCCCAGCAGGGGTGGGATGCCACGCAATGGAAGAAGGCTTCCTGGATGCTTTGTGCAGGCTATTTGAGGAAACAACATGCGCGATGGTAGCCTTCATCAATTCAACTGTAGTAAAAACTATTTTTTAAAACTTTTAAGATTGGCTGCTTCCCTTCCCTGAATGTCAGTCTTGATGTCAAATCTTTAGGTGGGGTGAGCAAAGTGGAGTGCCAGCTGCGGTGGAGTGGCCCAGAGCAGGGAGTCAGAGTCTGAGCAGGGTGACAAGGCCTCCTCTCCAAGGAATGATCAGGAGAACTAGAACTTGCCAAGCAGGGTGAGGGGAGGCTGCCACACACAGGCACCTCAAGCCAGTGTCAGACCCTGATTGTAATGGTCGCTTTGTGGTTATGGAGCAGATGGTCTTTGTTCGTGGAAAATACACACTAAAGCTCTCAGACAAGGTGTGTGAGATGGCGAGGAAACATGTTAGGACAACGTGTTAACAATTCATTCTCAAATGGCTTACAGGGGGAAAAAGGGTTTGGTATTAAGCTTACAAACTTTCTGTAAGTTTCATATATTTTCAAAGAATACTAATCAAGAAAACCTTAAAGACAAGTAACTTATCGATTCTTATGTATGAATTTGAGCCACATTACAGACAAATCACACACACTTGAAGCATCTTTAGTTTAGGGCACCTGGGTGGCTCAGTCGGTTAAGTGTCAGATTTCAGCTCAGGTCATGATCTCGCGGCTCGTGGTTTATGAGTTCGAGCCCCACGTTGGGTTCTGCACTGGCAATATGGAGCCTGCCTGGGATTTTCTCGCTATCCCTCTCTCTCTGCCCCTTCTTCCATTTGCCCGCTCGCTCTCAAAGTAAATAAGTAAACTATAAAAAAGACTCTTTAGAGAATATTTGCTGATAATATTTTAAATTCTATCTGTGCAAAACCAGGAAAGAAAAGGGAAAATAAGGAAAAAAGAAAGAAGAGGAAAACAAGAGCCTTCAAATCCAGTCCATAGTTACTTAGGTAATCTCAGAAATGCCTCAGTCCCTGGGCTTTGTCTCGTCAAGCGAAATTGGTATTTATTTTCCTATCCCTTGGATTAATTCATCCACTTACTTAGCAACTACTGGCCATCCACGTGCCCAGGACTATGCTAGGCATCAGGGTTACAGTAGAGGGGAGAGAGCAAGTTCCCACCTCTGTGGTACTTTTGTGTCATTGCCAGGGTCCTACTCTTTGTTAAACAATAACAATAGCGTCAGGAAACATCCCCAAAGATGTGCTTGCTGTTTCAGCACTAGCGAAACCCTGCCCCCATCACCTGCCATACTCTCACGTTCTCATTCACTCAGCCCTTCTCTGACCACTCTGTCACCACCAACTCCTTTACTCTGCTTCATTCCTGTCACTTCTTCATCTCCTTCCATAAGAACGGGGACTCCAAGTTTTTTAATGAAATATTTCCAGCGATTAGCTGACACGTGAGGGCTCAGGAGATACTTGGTGAATGCATGAATCAGTGCTATGAAAGTGAGAAGATGGAATGATACAGGGATGCAGGGTTGGACACCTCAATGTACCTGGGGGAGGCAGTAAGGACAGGCTTCCCTGAGGAAGTGACATTCACACAGAAAGCTAAAAAAAAAAAAAAAAAAAAAACACAGCAGGAAATGCCACATGAAGAGTTAATATATATGCAAGGGAATCAAAAGCTGGTCTTGGGCCATCAAAGGTCAGTGCTTTCCTCAAGTTACCTTTTAGTGACACATCTTTGTGCCATGACAGTATACTCCCCTCTCGCTTCCCTGTTCTCTGTCTACAAAAAGTGTCAATACAAATCTGACCTGAGAGGAAGCTTCTTCTTTCAGTCTGGTCACAGGCCCCCGGGGCTGACTAGGAATTGTGCCCTTCAGGGCTAGGAGCTTGACATGGGGGGTCAAACCCAGTGATGTCACTTAACAGCTGTGTAACCGCAGGGCAAGTCTCTTCAGCCTCTGAGATTCTTTCCTCACTTAAGAAAATCTATCTAATAAGAATTCTTAATTTGCAGGCTTGGAGCAAAGACACCTTCATGTGAAAGCACTTTATAATCTGCTGTTATTTTGACCACACAACCCAGACATATGGCCTGAGATACAAGATGGCAGCCGCACACCATACAGGTTGTCTTTGTACCCAAAACAGCTGTACCCTGTCAACAAAAGACTCCAGGGAGAAGGTCCAGGTTCACATTTAAAGGCTTTCTCTGTTTATCTTTACCTCAGCACAGATAGAACCCGCCACATTTCAGAAGGAGGGTGTTTCCTGCTTAACATTTCAGTGTTCTAGAGCTGCACTGGAGTCTTCGCTGACTCAGCCCTTTCTTCAGAGGGTAAAGTTTAAGAGTGAAGATACTCATGCTTTAATCCTGGCACAAGCAGCTGTCTGAGTGACACAACTTGTGTGTGCCTGTTTCCTTCTCTGGAAAATGATCTTAGTATGCATCCTCCTACCTCCTAGAGGTTTTGTGAAGATTAGATGAGTTAATGTTTATCAAGTGTTTAGAGAAGCATCTGGCAAATGGGAAGTGCTTCAAACATTTTAGCCATTATCCTCCCATAATCATTATTTCTATACCAAAAGTTTCTAAACCCAAGAATTAGCTTGGGTCCTAAAGGATTCACCATAGTATCCACTGCCCCACTGCCGGTGCCAGAGAGGAAGGGACAGCCCTATTTGAATTTGGAAAGTGTGCATTCTAAAGAATTGCAATCTCCTGCCCAGACCAGGTGGCCAGGAAGCAGAAAACCATGAACCTGCTACTGTTTCATCTGGGCTTTCCCACCTTTTAACGAGGTGGGGGCAGGGGGCGGGGTGGCATTTCTCAGTAATCTAAAGGGAAAGAAAAAGCATTTGAAGATAAATCATCCTACTGTTAAATAAATTAAAATTATATCAGTTTGTCTTAGTTATCTCACTCATCTATATGAAAGTAGTTGAAACTTAATTTGCTCAATGGCTGGCCAAAGGGAGAAATGTGACCATTGCAGTTTGCAATTCAAACAGTGATAATTACAAAAAATGTAATAAAGTAGCAATAATAGTGAGAGATAGCAATTATTACATATCTACCGTGGGCAGTGTTTTACCAGAAGAGCTTTACTGACAGTAACTCATTATGAACCTTACAAAAACCTTAGAAGGTATTATCCCACTTTACAGAAGAGAAAACTGTCTCCATGCCTCCCAATAACAGGAAATCACGGAGATTTCAGTAAAAGAGGCAAGCCAAGAAAAATATTAATTCAGGAGACAGTAGGAAATCTGTCAGGAAATTATACCCCCAGTCACTTTATCACACAGCCCCAAGAACACCTCAGTTTTCTGTATGAGCTTCTGATGATGAACCATTTCAGTCCTCAGAACTGTCCAAATAAAATGAAAGTCATGTGAAATAGGTGAAGGTAAGGCTGAGTCACTTTTGATTCCTTTGGAATTTAGATCCATCTTTAAAAGATTGCTTCTGGCATGTCTCTATTCTTCAGGTTGTTTAGATGTGATGTTGGTTATCAATCACACTTGTACAGGCTTTTCAACATACAGAGCACTTTTAATGCATTATTTCATCCGACTCTCTCAGTGATGGAGAGCAATAGGAATTTTTATTTCCTTTTTACATAAAAAACTGAAGCTCAAGGATGTCCTCAAGCCCCACAGCTAAGCAGTCAAACTGGTTGCAAAACCCTTGTACTCTGCTCAATCCCACCTCCTTTCCACTATATCATGTTTTTGTTTTTAATAAGATGAGGAACACCGATCTCTACAGGGTAAAATTAAATTTCTCAGCCATACACTAGACACTCTAACAGGTCAGTGAACTTTGAAGAGCATGTTACTGGCAAGGGCTAAATGTATGACACAGAGACTTCAGATGAACTGGCATGCACACTGGGACAAACACCCCAAAACTCTCCTGCAAATGATCAACGGCGTCATTATGGTATATAGACGACTGTGCTGGGAAACACAGACTGGAAAAACTCAAAGGAAATGCTGTTGATATTGTTTTTGCTCATGTTGCTTTCATTCACAATGGCTAGTAGCCAAAGAAACAGGTAGTCACCTCCCCTTCTGGTTCTCAACATTTCAATTGAAAAGAGAAGCATTTACATTGCATTTTGTGAAGTAACGTTGAGTGATTTGGGGCTTTGAAACCTTCCCGAGGTCCAGTTGAGAAAAGGAATGACAGTTCCTGAACCAGGAGTCAAGCCTCAATTCACTCATCCCTGATAGGTCAGCAGACAAAGAGTTCATATCGGAGCCATCCGGTTTCCCTCCGGAATGCCCCTCTGAGGCTCTGGCTGAGTGTGGGGATATCCATGTCATCGCCTTCCCACCATTAAATAGTCACAGTTAATAGTGGCTTCCAAAGGAACTCTGGGCCAGGTTCAGGTCACAAGGGGCTAAACAATGGAACTCCTGCTCCCAAGGAGAGAGGAAGACTAGTTTCATTTCACGATTAACATGCCTACTACTTTCACCTGAGACACTTTGTTTTAGCCCAAAGCTCTGCCCAAACTGAAGTGCTGTGATGTGAAATCTCTCTCTCTAATGTTTGCTGGCCTCTGAGGGCACTGGGCTGTGACCCTACCTGCTCTTCTGCTCAACAAATAAGGACATTCGGCTCCGAGATCCACCAGCTTCCAGCTTGAGGGCAAATCCCCAGAAAGGTTCTGGCTCCTTCATGTATGTGGTGCTGTGATGGTATAAGACAAGAGCCTCATTGGAGTTGGAACTTGGGTCTCTGAGCACTTCATAGCTGGGCGCTATGGCCTCTTTAGATGGGGAGCCATTAGGGGAGGCATAGAGAGTAAGAAGACACAAATTGCCATTCCTGGGGTAAACTGGCATGATCTCAGATTAGAGGTTTAAAAAAAATACCTTGAGAGGAAAACACAAAAACCAAATCCTTACATTGCTGCTACAAAGAAACCTTCCCTGGCTGCAGGTGATGTAACAATACCTTCCTCCGCTCCACATCCTCTGCCTTTCCCCTCAATACCATGTCATACTGGCTGATGTCAGTGTGGGTAATATACAACTTCATTGTCTGAATAGATCACTCCCATGCAAGTTGCTTTCACCTATTTAGTTGACACTTGGAATTCTGATTATCTCAAAGAGGAATACTGCTTCTGTGAGTCTTTTCTGCTATTTACGCACCCATTTTGTCCAAATGATACTCATTTAGCTGCCTTAGCACATCGTCCAACACAGATATTCCTATCCTGCCTTGCAGTCTAAGTCCCCCTTCATTAAGTGCTTTCTCGTGTGAGCCCAAGTTAGAAATTATTAAAGGCTACTGTGTACTTTTTGAATCCCATCAAGCTATCACCAATGCAAAAGGGAAACAGCCCCCTTCAGCTGCTAGTGAAAAGCCCTTCTGTTAGGCAAACTCCCTCTCTATAATTAGCTCACATTGCTTTCAGTCTTTGGCAGCAGTAACAAATTGACCATTTCAAATATGGAGACTTTAAGAAAGACCACGGAAAATGAGGTTTGGAGGACATAGCTGTTGGTGGAGACATTTGCTTGCACATTCCACACAGAGGGCATATCTTGCCATTTTTTTTTTTACCTGCTTAGAATAGACAAAGAACCAAGAAACAGATGTGGCATCTGACTCTGAAATGCAATGATGTTTTTTTTTTAAACACTGGACTAAGATATTGAATGCATCATAATAAAGGATCCTTTTCTCCCACCAACATAATCAGAACTGTTTCTAACATACCACAAATGAAAATCTTTTTGCTTTAATATGCCATGCCAGATTCTTCCTCTAGGCCCTTCTATCTCTGGAATGACATGCATGGCTGTTCTTCCATCAATCAGAGCACCAATAATACTCTAATGCTGCATCCAACCTCCTAACATAGGTGAACTTAAGAGCTTCCACACTCATCCAGGTTTGGTCAAGATCCATCAGGGATCAACAAGCTCAGTTAGGGAGGGAGGGTGGAGGGAAAGGAACTAATATCTCCTGAGAACAGAACCCGTCATCCTGCAAGAGCTGCAGGTGTATTGTCTATCACATCTTCACAACCACCTCAGGAGATAGCATTTTCTCCCTTTTACACACGAGAAAACTAATAATGAAAAGAATTTAATAAATTGACTGACATAACATGATTCAAGCCTATGTCTAAGATCCAATGCCATGATATTTCCCCTGCACCACACTGCCCAATTCTGGACCACATGCGTAGAACACAAGATTATGAGAAATGCTTAGACGTTGGCATTTTATCTTAAAAGCAAGAATAAGTCAGAATCTACTTTAAACTTTTTATCTTACATATAACACTCTGGAAAGAATATAGACATCTTATTGGAGGAGATTGAAATTGAAGATAAGGAACCCAGTAAGAAGGCTACTGCAATACTCCAAGAGAGTGTTGATAGGATACAAAATAAGGCGTGTATCATAATTCCATGGTTTCAAGCAACATAAACAAAAACAGGCATTCAGACACGTTTGCTACTTTGGAAGAGTCTTCACTGGAAGGACTTGGTGAGCTGACATGACTGTCAGGAGGCTGGAGAGCTAGACTTGAGAAAGTACCATAACCAAAAGCCCCAAGGGCCAGGAAATGGGAAAAAGAGAGGCTCTTGTGTAGTAGGATCAACCTGGCTGGGATGCTTCTACCACTACCCTGCAATGCATTCATTATTGCAGTCATTATTCTTTTGTCCTTCAACCCTTCTTTCAGGTTCCAGAGACCTGAGACAGAGAAGCCGCTTGGCTAAGCTTAGGCCATACATCAAAGATGTAGTCTGAGAAGTGGGCAAGGAGAGAAAGGGTCTTGCACTCTTAGATTCCACTGTAGAATACAGGCATCTGGAATCACCTGATAACAAGAAGATACATAATGGGTGAGATGTAATTAGCCCCACTGGAAATATAGATACTACTCAGATGGTGGAAGGATGCTGAGCAAAGAATGATCAGTGTTCACAGGAAGCACTAAGAGCGAATTTGGAGAGAAGATCATGACATTTGAAGTGTCATGACCACTGAATACTTACTAAGAGTCTACTGTGTGGTAGGCCACGGGCTTGGTGTTACTGGAGATACCAGGAAGTAAGACTCACCTGCAGTGTGAGACCCAAACACAAGAAAGGTAGGTGGCAATACTAAGTCGCATGTATCATGTGTAGATGAAGATAATAAGGCATATGAAGTTCCGAGAATGGCGAGATTATCAAATCTAAAATAATTAAGAGTCCTCCCGAGGGTCATGGAACTTAAACAGTATGTAGAATTGAGCCAGCAGACAGGAAAAGAGAGAGCATTCTGGCAGAGAGATGATCTGGCTGAGGCATGGAAGTGCAATATACAAGATGCATTTAGGAATTGATTTTTGCCTAGTAGTCTAGTAGTAAGAGTTCATACAATGATGTGTTCCTGTCAGTGATATCTAAGTCAAACAAAAAAAGGACAACTTTCCCCATCTCTTCCTATTTAGCTGACCTCAGTCAATCACTGGGCAATTCCATTTCAAGACTTTAGGGAGTAGAGTAAGGAAGGTATTGTATTTGTAGGACTGAGCGGCTGGGCCCAAATGTGTCAATGGTGTGAGAGGAGAAAGAAAACAAACCTGACAGACACTGGCATTGTGCTTCAAGTTTCTGACTCCCCTTCCTAGACCGGGGCCACCTGGGTTTGTCTGAACTCATCAAGTTCATTGTCAGGCTGCCAAATGCCCAGGACTACCCCTGCTGCCCCATTATCTTCGCTGTTATTCCTCCTTCCCATGCTTCAGCAAAGTTCTCTTTTACCAGCCTGCGGAGGCCAGGCCCAGAAAGAGGAGTGGGTCCAGGACAGGGAGTGAAGCCTGGATCTTCCTGGTCCCTGGCTGCCCAATGGCAGAGGTCTTTTGCCCTAGCGGCTGCTTCTACACCAGAATTGGATCTAATGGGACCACCACTCCACTCCAGGGCTTGCTCGTCTTCAGCATTTCCAATTTCCTGAAGTACCTCTGCAAATGGTGTAAAGGGACAATGTGCTAATTATAGCACATTGCTCAGTTGATACTTGTGGGATCAGCCAGGCCTCTAGGGCCTTGCCAGCAACTCAGGATTCTTTCATTTCCAGACACCTGCAGGAGGTGGCTGTCTACTATGCTTCTTCCCTCTCCCAGTTCTGGGGCATGATGCACCAAGCTCACTACATTAGGTCATTAAAATTGGATTGCAGAGAGCCAAGGTATGCGGCAACCACAGGCAGATACATAGCACCAAAAGTAGGCTTTTTCTTTAAGGAGACTCAGAGGAATGACAGGATGCATCTTTCCCTTCAGATAGGGATGGCCCAGGCAGCTTGTTTCCTTCCCACCATCCTGTTTCCCTTGTGGCTTATGGTGATATTGGTCACTTTTAAAACCCAAGTTCAAATATGTAGCCAATGCTAATAGTAGAGTATTTAAATGGTTCTAGTTCTAGTTTCTTTATACCACTAGTTTCTAGTTCTTTACACCACTCAGTAGACCAGTCAAGAGAAGCCAGAGATGTGGCCCAGGCTCTCAAAAATCTCAGTGGAGGGACAAAAATCTCACTGCATTAAATTAACCACTAAGACCAGCCTGGAACACCCAATTCCCTTCAATGACTATTTGGTATATTATCCAAGAGGAGCCACACAACTCTTGGACACCGTTGGAATGGAAACAAAGCAAGACTTGTACAATTGACCATATACTTGCTAATGAATTTTATGCAGATATGGCTATAAGGATAAAAAATAAGTAGGTCAATGTATATAAAGCTTCTTAGCAGAACATCCCAAATATCCTCTGCAGTCTGTGCTAGATTTTATTACAAAAATGGCCTTAATTGTCACACTCTTCCTAATGTGACTTTGTAGCTCTTCCCATTAACAAGTGGGGTCTTTGTTCCTACTTCTTGAATTTGGGCTAAGCAACGTGTCTTGGTTTGTCTAATAGAATGAGGTGAAAGTGTTGGTGTTCCAGTTCTAAGCCTAGATTTCAGGGGCCTTGCATGTTTCTGGTAGCATTTTTGGAACCCTGTCTCTATCATGAAAATAATCATAGGCTTAACTGTTGGATAATGAGAGACTAGGTAGGAAAACTGAGATGACAGGTTGAAGCATCTCAGGCCAGAGCCCCCAGTTGACTTAACAGCTGACCACAGATACAAAAGTGAGCCCAGCCAAGACCAGAAGGACCTTCCTGCCTAAATTTCCAACCCTCAGAAACATGAGCTAAATAAATGATTGTTTTAAGTCAGTGATGTACAAGTTGGTTTGTTACTTAGCAATAGGTAACTGATACACTCGTATTTAGGTTTTTGGACACCTTATTTCTTCTTGGACATCAGAAATCAATGAAACTGTTTCAGTCACAAGCTAAGCTATCACCACTTTGCAAACATGCCTTACGGACCATACAGATACATCCAGATCATTTCTGAATTTTACAGTTAACATGTCTGAGATTTCTATTTAGTCTTGCCTATCTTTCTGTTCCATCCCTGCTATCATCAAGTCTTCATTTCCTTTTCTGGACACTGGAAATAGGGCCCTGCCTGGTCTTTGCATGCTTCAACTTGTTCTTTCTGTGATCCCTCACTGTCCAAAGAATTAGGCCTAAATACCTTATTTCAGGTCAAGATAAGACAATAACTAATGGCTATGAGCAGCCACTGTGTGTCATACCAAGTTGAATAAAATGGAGAAGTGTACGCCTACTTAGGGCAATAGTCCTTTAATCTAGTCCTATTCTACCTCTGCAGGTTCCTGCTCCACAACTTGTCTACCCAAGACATCTGTCCTGTCCCTTCAACATGGAACCCCCACAGGGGCATTTCTGCTCATGTCACTGTTCCCTAAACCTTCTCCTAAAATGCTCTCCTGACTTTTCCCTGCTTCTCTAAATCTTCATCTTCCTTCAAGGTCTAGCTTAACTCCTCTGAAACCTCCTCCTTCCACCCCTGTCTGTGTTCTCTCTCTCTCTTCTGCCTCTCTTATCTCAATTTCCCTGGAGCTCCCATAGCTTCCAGCCATGGCATCTGAATGGCTGGTTACATACTAGCCTGGAGACCAGGGGCCATGGTGTGTCCCCTCTCCAGCACCCGGCACAGTATCAGACACATGTGCCTTCAGGTGATGATAATACCAGGTAAAGATGGACTCAATTAAGCAACTCTCGCCCAAGACAATGTAATGTGTTGGTTCTTCTTTCTTTTAAGGAAAAGTCTTATACCCTTAATTTGGGGTATTGGATTTGAGGACGAACCATAGACCCTCACTATCTCTGCTATGCCTCCCAAGGAGTCAGATAAAAGAGCAGAACCCTTCCTGACGTGTAACTACCCCTTACTGAATGCTCACTAAGTACCTGTTACCACCCTGGCCACTGCATTTTGATTATGTCACTTAAATCTTACAACGTTCTATGTGGTACATATTATTGCCTCCTTTTTATAATAGTGGAAACTCATTAGGAGGATTGAGTACTGTCTCCAAAACCCCACAGCCAGCAAGTGGCAGAGTTAAGATTTGACTCTACTTCTGTCTGAGCCCAAAGTGTGTGTTTTTGATTAGTAAGCAGTAATGCCCCTGACTTAACCAGTTACTTTGCTACAAGGACATACAGAACAGCTTTTTATTATTGGTGCAGTTCCCATCACTAGTCCTTAATTCCCAACCCAGATTTCAGTTCCACTTGACCTTCCTAACCTAGTACCTTCTATGGCAAGCAGAATAATGCTCTCACCCCAAAGAGGTCCATGTCTTCATCACCAGAACCTGCAAACATGTCATGTTACATGGTATGGGGGTATTAAGATTGTAGATGGAATCAAGTTTGCTATTCAGCTGAGAGGAGGGAGAGGGGAAAATTATGCTGAATCATCCAGGTGGGCCCATTGCAATCTCAGGGACCTTTATAATCAAAAGAAGGAGGCAGGCAATTCAGAGGGGGAGAGTGACCACAAAATCAGAGCTCAGAATGATGCACTTGCTAGAAGGGGGCCCCAAGCCATAGGATCAGGCAGTCTTTAGAAGCTGGAAAATCAAGGAAACAGATTCTCCCCTAGAAACTCCAGCAAGAATGTTTATGTGTTAGCCCAGTGCGATCCATTTCAGACTTCACACCTCCAGAACTGTAAGATAATAAATTTATGTTGTTTTGAACCACCAAGTCTGTGGTAGTTGTTACAGTAGTGGTAGGAAACTAACATACCTTCTCATAGAGGCAGTTAGAATCAATTCATGGTCCAATGGCTTGTTGAGACTTCTCATAGCTCAGAAGCTACAGTCTCAATAATTATAAGAAATTTTTTGATTAAACACCTATTATGGAAATATGATAACTTGTTCCCACAAATAAACTGAGGAAATCCTTTCAAGAGCCATTTAACATTGCTAAATAAGAAAGGAAAACTGACCTCTCTCCTCTCCTGGGCTCATGCGGCCTACAGGAGTAGGCCTAATCAGAAGGGGCCTTCTCTCTCTGCCCCTCCCCTGTTCACATGCACACATGCATTCTCTCACTCTCAAAATAAATAAAGTTAAAAAAAAAGTACAGTAGTTCTTCCTGCACTGTATGGCCCATGCTTGTCTTATCCTGTCAACACTGCACAATTACAGTTTCTAGGGTCCTGATTAGCTGAGATTTCCTGTAAAACTAATATGTCCTCGCTAGTTTCCAAATGATGTCTCTCTCCTCACAGTAAAATCACAAACTGCCAATAAGGTATAGGCCAGCTGCTGGGTCCCCTCTCCCTCACACATACCACATACACAAATAGGAAGATGGTCTCCAAGGCTATAATTTCCTGGCCAGCAAGTGTCTTGGGTTTCACTTGAGTGGTTAATGATGATGTCACCCGAGTGCCTTAGTATGGGGCATTTCCAACCTTCAATTAAAGGACTATCATTTACTCTATATATTAACATCCAGAACAATAAACACAGTGGAATACAGTCATTACAGGCAGCCATAATCCATGGCCTGCTGGGTACTGATGTCAACCCTGCTGTGTCTGACATCTGAAATAAGTCCAAAGAAAGCACTGCATTTTCAAAGCTGCGACTACATTGAAGACATCCGCCCCTGGCTGCATTCCATCTTCCCACCTCCACCTTCTAACCTATCAGCATCTTGGGTTCCACCCCAGAGTTAAAAACCCCTGGATTTTACAAAAAGGCATCCAGGCCAACCTTCTCCCTGACTGGGAATAATGCCACCAGTTTGCAGTTGATTGAACCTAGTGGGCCTTCACCATCAGATAATAAACCAATTCAGGATGCTATGATTCCTAATCTAAAGGATGACAAAATGTAATGGTCTTGAAGACAATTAAAAAAAAAACTGACCTTATGATGCATAAATGGAGCAGAATTGATAATATGGAAAATCAGAAAAGCAAAAGAAAATTTTATTCAAACTTAGCCAAAATATCTTATCTGAAGTTCTCTTCATTTGTTTCCTACAAGTGTTTTCCATATTCATTCAATGCATAACTAATCACTTATAGGTGCTGGGAAGTAAAGTTAGAAATATTAATAAGATCACATAGTCTAATGGAGGAAACAAGGAATCAGTCAATATCAACACTTAACATTTGTGTAGCTATTCTAAATGACCTATATACATGATCTCATTTTATTCTTTTTACAGTCTGCTAAGGTAGCTACTCTGAGTCCTGTTTTACAAACAAGGAAAGAGAGCCTTAGAGCACTTAGATCAGTTCTGCTAGATCTGGAATTCAAGCCCAGCCAGCCTCTACACCACAGAGGAGCCATGTGAAAAGTGCAGTAATGGGGCACGTGGGTCACTCAGTCTGTTAAGCATCTGACTCTTGGTGTCTACTCAGGTCATGATCTCATGGTTCCTGGGGTTGAGCCTCACATTGGGCTCCATGCTGGCAGTGTGGAGCCTGCTTGGGATTCTCTCTCCTTCTCCCTCTGTCCCTCCCCTGTTCACATGCACACATGCATTCTCTCACTCTCAAAATAAAGTTTAAAAAAAAGTACAGTAGTTCTTCCTGCACTGTATGGCCCATCCTTGTCTTATCCTGCCAACACTGCACAATTACAGTTTCTAGGGTCCAGGCACCTAGATTTCTGAGCTGAACTCTTCATTTAAGGGATGCAAAATTAAAACAGAATTCAAAAGACTCCTCTGTCAGATAGTTGCAGGGCAGGGAAGCCTCTCAGTGTTGATTTTACGTTTCAGGTTGCATGGAAGAGATGTGCTTGAGTCATTGACGTGCTGAGAAGATGTTATATAGAGAGTAGGATGAGGAAGTAAGAACACAATGAAAGCCATCCCAGCAGTCTAGGGCCCTCAGGGACCCAACGACTCCAGGACTAGATAAAAAGCAGGCCTCTTTCTTCAGGAGACTGGCAGCATCTGCCTATGCCTCACAGAGTGAATCTTATGCACGTCCTTCCCTGGAAGAGGATCTGATGTGGGTGGTCATCACAGTGAACCCCGAGCATCCCTGTGGGAGGCGCTTTTAGACCTGGTCAATTCATAGGCAGAGGCTGCCCTCAGCCCACTATAGGGCTGCCTGTGACTAAGTCCTCAACACAATGCACCCAAACTTTTGAAGGCAGCAAAGCCAGTGAGTTCCACAATACAGTGCCAGCAAACCCGTTGTGCCTAGGGCAGCATTCCTTGGAAGCAGGATTGTGAGCACAACAGCAGGCACGTAGATGCCCTATGTGTGTATCTTTAGAGTCAAGTGTAAGTGATTTACTGCTTTTCTGAATTATCTGTGCCATTGTTCGTCTCTACTGAGCATTTTTTTTTTGTCTTGCTTCACTTTGTTTTTGGTAAAGTGTTATTCACTATGTGTGGGTTTGCAGAAGCAGATCAGAAAGCCTCGGCCTACCAGTCTGCTACTCTAAGCACAGGCTCTGGGGACTTTCAGGAAATGACTGTGCCATCATGCCAGGTTTGGAGGGAAGGTTTTTCCAAATTGCTCGGTGCGCTTAAGAATTCTTAACGCCTAGGAGACTTGATGGGGCGGGAGTGGAGAAAGTGAGAGGCTCTCTGATGGAGGTTTCTTGGGCTATCCTGTGGGGTATACTTACTAGACTTGTGCACACCCTGCATGGGTCCCTGTGCACTTTCCAAACTGGCTGACTTGCTTTTTCAAACCGGTCAAGCTCCTGGTACCTATGAGCTTTCACTGCACATGGCCGCCACCTGCTGGAACCAGCCTGGAACTGACTGCTGAGCCTTATAAGGCGGACACCATGCCAGCACAGGAGGTGTGAGAGAACAGATTGTCAAATTCATTCCATGGCTTTCATTCCAGAGGGAGCCTCTAAACTGGCCTTGACCCACAAGAATCTGTTTTTTAATAGTCTTTTGGAGACCTAAAGTCTACAAATCCCTCTGATAACTCATCTGAGAGTTTAATCACCTTCTCTCAGAAATATTTTCCCCATTTGTGAACTCAATGATGCTTCTGTTTAGGTTAATTTCCTACTGATCTGTCTTGATCAGGGATGAAAAGCAACTGCTGTCAATTCTTGGGGTATAAGCTCTTTACAGGCCTGGAGAAATATCAATGAATGTGCCTCACTTCTCTGAAAAGTTCCCAAGTTTTATTTTCTTTTAAACTGACTTTAGCATATTTTAAAGCTTATTTATCATCTCTGTGGCTCTCTGAATGCTCAGCTTCTCAACATTCCCCCTTAGTAAGGATCCGGCTAAACCAAATAAAATGCTTCCAATATCATAGATACTCTCCAGATGTCTGAGCACCTATTATGTGTGAGGCACACAGGTAAGGCTTCTATGGGATAGAAGACAAATTACTCACAAACTTTGCAAAGAGAGGGGAGAGATAATGCTACAATGCCTGCACATAGATCACTCGAACGGTGTATGAGACAGGTGCAGGCATTCATGCCACTAGAGGCCATCAAATGGAGAGAATGAATACTTTCAGTACTTACAAGGCTTCATATAGGCAGCGGGGACTGAACTGGTCTCTGAAGGTGTGATTTTGTGATTTATAATAAGAACTATGTATTTGCTCTTCCACCATTTCTGTCTCAGATATCCTAAACCCTTGGAATTTCCTGTGGTGTGAGCAATAGAGGTATCTCTTGCTATGTTAATGAAGTGACTTGCTTAGGATGGGTGCTGGTTGCCAGGGAACCAAGTGTAGGATTTAAGGATCAAAACTTTTATCCCCACCCCCACCTCCCCCTTTACACACACCCTGGGGAGCAGAGGAGATGGGCTGGAGACAGAGTTCAATCACCAGTGGCCAATCATGCCTAATGAATGGAGGTAATGAAGAGTCTATAAATCCCCAAAAGGACGGAGAAGTTCAGAGAGCTTCCGGGTTGGTGAACACATGGAGATTTGCTGAGAGCAGTGTGCTAAAAGAGGGCATAGAAGCTCTGTGCCCTTCCCAGGTACCTTTCCCTACGTACCTCTTCCCTCTGGCGGTTCCTGAGTTACACCCTTGCAAAATTACACCAATAATCTAGTAAGTACAATGTTTCTCTTATTTCTGGGAGCCATTCTAGCAAATTCATCAAGCCTGAGGAAGAGCTGTTGAAACTTCCTATCTATAGCTGTTGGGTCAGAAGTAGTGGTGATAACCTGTACTTGTGATCGGCATCTAAAATGCGAAGGGACAGTCTCATAGGACAGAGCCCTTTACCTGTGGGATCTCTTAGCTCCGGGTAGATAATGTCAGAATTGACTTAAATTGTAGGACACCCGGCTGATGTCTGAGAAGTGCTTGGTGGTGTGGGGGGAAAATCCATACACTGGAATTAGTGACCAGAATTGTTAGAAGTGTATATAGAATTGGTTGGACCAGAGAAGAAAGGTGCTAAGAAAGGACACGGCACTCCAGGCAGAGAGAACAGCCTGAGGAAAGCCTTGGAGACAAGTGACTACCAGGTGTGGATGTGAACTTGCGGTTGTGTTGGTGTGGGACAAGAGAAATAGGGGAAAACAGACTGGCCAAACTGTGGGGACCTCCCCAACAATGGGGAGCTACTAACAAATCCAGGTACTGTGTTCACATTATATAACTCCTGTTGGATTCTATTAACTTGACAACTTGTTTTTCACCATCCTGACCCTAAATCACTCTCAGCTGTTCTTAGAGTCACTTTGTCCCCCTCTAGCATTGGCTGTTGCTTTTGATTTGTTTACTCCAAGTCCCAGTTTGGTTTTTACTCTTTTTTTCTCCTTCTGAGAAATCTGTCTTGCCCTGGCATTATTCACTCCCACTCTCCTAGCCCAGTCTTTGACAAGATCAGTTCCAGCTGGCCAATTTTGCCTCAGTCACTCAATACTTTTCCTGATGCGGTGGATCTTTTAAACTCCTCTCTACCTTCAGGAGACTTAGAAAGGGAGGCACCTGAAAGTGAGAGCCTGGTCAAGCCACCTGCCCCATTCTGGCTTTGGTGTCCTTGCCTTTAAAAAGAAAGGGAAGGTATGTACCTGACCTCATAGGTCGCTTCTCCAGCTTATGTTCTATAAGCCAATAACCTCAACTATCTCTGTCCACAAGCCATTCCCCCCAAGTGTTTCCATGGAATAATTTCAGCTTTCCTGGAAAAAATTTCCTCTGAAACTGACTGAAAATGGAGTTTGAAATAAATTGGATCTGCTAAGATGTCAACCAGCTTTGAGTTATGTTTCCAACTGGGAAGAGGATAGAAGAAAAGATGAGAAGCATGTCTAGCTTCCTTCATGCCAAAGGACCTCTTCCCAGGAGATATTTTCAAAGACCAAGAGAAAATGATGGATGGCAAAACACAAAAATGAGCTGCAGGTGACACTCAGCACCTGTTCCCTTCATGAACTCGCCATACCCTCTCGCTCTCCTCCACCTTTTGATCTTCAGACTGGCCCTGTTTGATGCATCCTGTCAACAAAGCCTAGACCTATCCTCTGGTGTGGTTCTCGTTGGAGTTTGTAGCCTTGTAGGTTCAATGAGCCCATCTCTGCAGGTGGTAAGTCTCATGCTTTAGCTGCCTTAAGCCACTTACTACCCAGATTCTCAGCCTTCTTTTTAGTACTAATTTCCTTCAGCATCTGTCTGGCAGGAGTATGAGATGAAAAGTGTTAACGACCAGCAAATCAACAAACTCCAACCTCAGGTACCTGTCAGGTCCTAGAATTAACATGAGCCCACATGTCGGGAAAAAATCCAGAAGATCATGAGAATCACAGAGGGAAGATACTAGGGGATTAGGGCGAGAAGTAAAAGTCACAAGTGAGAATTTTACTGTGTCTTACTACTTCTGCATTGCTTTTATTATTGTTGTACTTAATATGATAATTTCACATCAATTACCTTAATTCTTATAATAGCCTTGTAAAGTTAGGTGTTGTAAATCCCATTTTATACGTGGGGAAACCTAACGTTTAGATTCATTTTTTTGATGCCTACAGTAAGTGAACTTGACAATTATATGAGTTTCCATGAACTGAAGTAAGAAAACATGTGCAGTTGAAATTAAAGCAGAAAGATTCCTAAGCATGGCACTTTAAGAAATAATGGGGAACACAATGTGCATGATTGTTGTCCTGGACCTTAGAAACCTTGGAAATCTGCAGATACTTGCCAATAGCAGCATCAAGCTTCTTCTTTTTTGTTGTTTTTGTTGTTTGTTTATTTATTTTTGAGGGGGAGAATCTCAAGCAGGCTCCATGCTGTAGGCACGAAGCCTGATTTGGGGTTCAATCCCATGAACTGTGAGATCGTAACCTGAGCCAAAACCAAGAGTTGGATGCTTAACCTTAACCAACTGAGCCACCCAGGCACCCCAGCAGCATCAAGCTCCTTGAGAAGAATTTCCAGCCCTGAGGCTTAGCCAAAAGTGTGGTTTAAGATGAAACTGAGAAGGACAGTCGCCATAGGATGATGAAAAGTGATAGCAGCTGGAGAGTCAAGAAGGGCCCTGCAGGGAGCAACCCCTTGCATCTGAATTGGCCCCAAAGAGAGAGAATAAAAAATGCTCAGGTGAAGTCTTTAGGTGATACCAACCTGACTCAAACACCAAGGATGTCTTAAAAATGCTAGCCAGGAAGAAGAAAGGCCTTGGGTTATAAGAGGATCCCGCAGGAATGTGGAATATGCTTCTCTAATTTTTTTTTGTGTTTGCTTAAATACTGCAGACGGTTTTTGGTATTTGATGATTTAAGTGGCTTTTACAAGTAACCAAAACCGATTCCAAAACCTTTCCAAGCCTTAACTTCCTCTCTCTGTGACCGATAGTGGGCCAGCAAACACTTGTGAACTGGGTATCCAATATCAGTGCTTTTAGCTCATGGTACCCACCATGGAAGCCTTTTACTTAATTTGATCAATAATTGTGTTTATCCTTTAGGCTCAGCTGAATCCTACCTTTTCCCTAAAGCCTTCCCTGCTTACCAGAGTTCATGGCATTCACGTGACACTGAATCCAATTAGGTAGATTGTGCAATCGGCACTCTGTTCTGAAATCATTTGCACTGGCAGTACAGAATACTTTATTTCTCCTTTTAGGGAAGAAGCTATTTTCCACAGTGCTTTTTACTACACTTAGTATCTGTTATGCTTGAGGTTTTCAAAGAATTGTGCACTTGCCTTATCTGCCCCATACAATAACACTTCAAGGTAGACAGGGGTGTTAGGAACCCCTTTGGTTGCAAGTGACAGAAGCCCAATTTGCTGCAGCTTAAACAGAAATGGAAATTTAGTTCACTCGTAAACCAAAGGAAGGATCCAGAACAGATCTGATAAACTCAGGGACTAGACGACGAGATTCGATGCCTCCAATAGTGGACACCTCTGTGTCTCTCCTACTTTTGTATGCTGCCTAGGTTTTCTCCTGCTTCCTTTGGCTTACTCTAGGGTGGGATGTGGATATTCTCTTCCCAGGTCAGTGAGTATAAATCCTATAGGCTCAACAGAATTGCAAAATTGGAAGACGGAATAATTCTCCAAAGAAAGTAAAGGTCTGTGCCATTTGAAAAAGGGAGGACAGGAAGCATAGAGAAAACAAATCTCCACAACCCAGGTTACATTTGTTACTATCTTCTGAAAACCACCTTGAAACTGAAGTTCAAAACAAGCTATACTGCTAATCTTTAGCGGGTTCAAGAAGAAATTATCTCCCAGAGTTCTCAGCAACTAACACCAAGCCTTGCTCACAGTAAAATGCTCAGTAAAAATCAGTTCACAGAGGAGTGCTTGGGTGGCTCTGTTGGTTAAGCCTCTGACTTCAGCTCAGGTCCTGATATCACGGTTTGTGGGTTTGTGAGTTTGAGCCCTGCGTCCAGCTCTGTGCTGACAGCTCAGAGCCTAGAGCCTGCTTTGGATTCAGTGCCTTACTCTCTCTCAGCCCCTCCCCTGCTTGCACTCTGTCTGTCTCAAAAATAAATATTTAAAAAAAATTTTTTTGAAATCAGTTCACAGAAAATTGATTAAAGCTACCTATAATCCCATGCTTCCTTTCCAAATTGAAGTATTTAGGGCTATAAGAGAAAAATCGTAGTAAGACAATGAAGCCGTCACTGAGTAATTACAGTGAAATATAATTTGAAAACCGTGAAAATAACAATTACAACAGCAAAAACAAATATGACAATAATCAAGTGCTCAGTAGATGCTAGGAACCATTCTAAGAGATTTGCATGTGATCATCCATTTACTCCTTACAACTCTGTGGGGGAAGGTACCATTATGCCCATTTTATGGAGGAGGAACCTGAGGCTTAGATCAGGTGCCATGCCTGGAATCACACAGATAGCCGGTGGCAGGACAGGAATTCAGGCCTCTGTCTGACAACGAGTGGGCCTGGGCTCCTGTCACTTGCTGTACACCTCTTATAGCAGGGCCTAAGGGGACTGGTTACATTGCTAGTCTGTCATTACCGGAGCTGGACATTTCCACATAGCACTCAAGCCTCCCGCTTTATGAACTTAAATTTTACCATGCTTATTCCCAGGTCATCTTTAGATGTGGAAGAAATTTGAAGCCTTTGGGAAAGGTAGGTTATCAATACATCAGGGATGCTTCCTGTAGGTAGGAATGCATGTTCCCAAACCAGTTATGTCTACTCACTCTTGTTTCTTGGCCCAAACTGGTCCCTCCGCTTGAATCTTGAATCCTTCTTTAATCTCTCTGCCTGGCAAGATCTTACTTTCATATTCTACTCAAACATCTCTTTCTTGTCCTTTTAATATATTTATCCTGGCAAGATGGTGAGGGTGTCCAGGGCAGGGGCCAGAGGTGTTTGGGTTTCCAGTGCCCAGCACAGAGCCTGGTACATAGAATGTGCTCAATGAATTCATGGATATGTGAGTGAAAGGTAGAAAGCATTGGGCGCCTGGGTGGCTTACTTGGTTAAGCGTCCAACTCTTGATTTCAGCTCAGGTCATGATCTCATGGTCATGAGACTGAGTCCCATGTTGGGCTCTGCTCTAGGTGCATGGAGCCTGCTTAAGATTCTCTTTGCCTCCCCGGCCTCTCTCTCTTTCCTCCCCTTCCCCGTCCCCCCAAAGAAGAAATGTGTAAAGTACACTGAGATTATTTACTTGTTTGATTGGAGGATCCACAGTGGATTCCAAAAGGATTTCCAATTCAGTCTCTTGTTACTTAGAGGTGTATCAAGGGCTGAAGTTCTGGGAAGGAAACCGGTGATCTTGGAGGAAAATCAAAAGAAACAGTCCATGTAAAGTCCGTGGCATTGTTATGTCTGGAATGCCAAAGGAAAAAGAAAGAATAAACATAAGTTAAGCCGTGTAACTAGCAAGATGCTATAATCAAATTATTTTGGTCCCTGCCTCTCAGTCCTAACGATAGGAGTCTACAAAGAAGACAACCTGACCTGTGTCAAACACAGAATTCTGGTGGGTGTGTTTCTCCTCAGCAGTGTACATAGTAACTCATTAGCTCCCTTGTGGGTGTGGACCATATATTCCCTGACCTTTCCGCTCAAGCGTGTGGAACCAGATGCTTCCCATACCTGCACAATGCAGTTCTGCAGGACCACCATAGAGCACACTCAATAATGAGCTTCAACTTTGCATACCCAGCAATATAAAAACTGTCACTGTCTCCACACTTGGGAGGCTCATGTACTTCCTGGGAGCTTGTTAACAGAAATAATAGTCATAACATTTTCAACCTCAAAGACTCTTGGAAACAAAGTGTTCTCCCTTACCCTACTCATGGAAAAACATTACCTGAGACATCAGGGGTCTTTCCAGGGTCACAGGCTAATCAAAAGCAAGCTAATCAGAAGTACTACTGGCACAGCTGGGTGGCTTAGTCGGTTAAGCATCCGACTTCCGCTCAGGTCATGATCTCACTGTCCGTGAGTTCGAGCCCTGCGTCGGGCTCTGTGCTGACAGCTCAGAGCCTGGAGCCTGCTTCAGATTCTGTGTCTCCCCTCTCTGTCCCCTCCCCCGCTCAAGCGCGCTCTGTCTCTCTCTCTCTCTCTCTCTCTCTCTCTCTCTCTCTCTCTCTCAAAGGTAAATAACTATTAAAAATAAAAAAAAAAGTACTACTGGCATGCCCTTAGAGAAGTTTACTCTGTGCTTGTAACAAGAGTAACTTTTTTAGTAAAAATGATTCAGCATTCTTCCCTTCAAAATGAGATCTGCAAAATAATCTCTAAGCTTAGTAGACTTTCTAGTACAGGTCAAATTGGGAATGGTTCATCAAAAGATAGGGTAAATTTTCATTTAGGTTACTGACCAGGATGTCCTATTTCTGGCCTCTTGAAGAATCTGCATAACTAAAATGTGCTAGAATTTTAAAAGTTTAGGAGATTCAAGCTGTGGGAGCTTGAAAGGAGAAAAACCAACCTGGAAGGTTAGAGAAGTTCCTGGACAGGGAGAAGGGGTGGGGGGTGAATGAGAGAGATGAGCCCAGCTATTGAGACATGAGGTAAAGGTCTACTGTTGACCAGTATATGCTACCCAATCCTGGAGGAAGAGTATAATTGCTTTTTTAACATTAGGTTTAGAATACGCTGGTTCCTCTTCAGATTGCATAAAACTTTCAGCTTTTTTTTTTTAATTTTTTTTAACGTTTATTTATTTTTGAGACAGAGAGAGAGCATGAACGGGGGAGGGGCAGAGAGAGAGGGAGACACAGAATCTGAAACAGGCTCCAGGCTCTCAGCGGTCAGCACAGAGCCCGACGCAGGGCTCGAGCTCACGGACTGTGAGATCATGACCTGAGCCGAAGTCGGCCACTTAACCGACTGAGCCACCCAGGCGCCCCAAGCTTTTGGCTTTTAACATTAGGCTTGGCCATGTGTCAGGCCTTAGCCAAAGATACATGAGTGAAAAGGTCATGTGTTCTCTCTAGGCAGCATTTTTAAGAGCAAGTATATAGTTCAAGTATATGTTCTCGTCTGCCTAACTTTGGAACCATGGAAGTCTGTGTTTGGCTTAGCTTCTGTGAGCTAGATCTCAAGTGGTTATGAGGAGCAGTCCTTTTGCCAGTACCTAATGGACATGGAGTGTGACAGGAAATACAGCTTGTTGTTTTGATCTCATGAAGTTTGGAGATCAAGATTTGGCATAATAAAGGGGCGCCTGGGTGGCTCAGGTGGTTAAGCATCTGACTTTGGCTCAGGTCATGATCTTACAGTTGGTGAGTTTGAAACCCCGTGTTGGGCTCTGCACTGACAACTCAGAGCCTGGAGTCTGTGTCTCCCTCTCTCTCTCTCTGCCCGTCCCCTGCTGTGCGCTCTCTCTCTCTCTCAAAAATAAATAAATAAACATTAAAAAAATATTTACCATAATATAGCCTATCCAGTCTAAAAGAGACTAGGGAGTAGGAAAGTCTGTTAGTTTTGAGAAGCATGGCTTATGAATCAAACTGGATAAGGTTGGATCCCAGCTCTGCAGTATACCTCTAACTCTCCTACATGTACACAATCTGTATCCTGAATTTGCTGGCACAATAAAGGATTTTGTAAAGTCACTGCAGTGTCTCAAGCCAAAGTGTCTTCTCCCAACAGAGAAGAGGGTCCAGTAAGGACAGTGGAGTAAAGCTGGACCCACTGCTGTTCTGGCAAGGCCCCTGGACTTCAAAAGCAGAGAAGACTAGTGTCTAGACTAATGTCTAGAGGCCACATATCCCTATTTATATTTTGCCCTTGGAATTTCCATCCCATCCTCATTCCCATTTCACCATCCCGGTGCCCTGCCCACCTCATCTCTAGTGGTGCCTGATAGGCCTGAGCAGGTAAGTGTGCCCAACTAATTATGTATACACATGAGAATATATGTGTGTGTGGCATGGATACTCAAATATACAAAGTACTTGCTAGATACAGGTAATAATGCTATATACTCTTCTCTCCATAGATGCTTTCTAAATGATCCAGCTTCCACCTGCTAGCATTAACATGGTCCTAATGCAAGGGGGCAGATTTTTGTTAGACTTGGGACCATGGTTACGGCGGCTGCTAGAGCTCATACCAGTGGCCCACAACAGGTGCCTGTGTCATGCCAAGGCCTTAACTCCGATGTCATTTCATAATATACCCTCCAATAAAGAGCAGGTACATGGGGCGCCTGGGTGGCGCAGTCGGTTAGGCGTCCGACTTCAGCCAGGTCACGATCTCGCGGTCCGTGAGTTCAAACCCCGCGTCGGGCTCTGGGCTGATGGCTCAGAGCCTGGAGCCTGTTTCCGATTCTGTGTCTCTCTCTCTCTCTGCCCCTCCCCTGTTCATGCTCTGTCTCTCTCTGTCCCAAAAATAAATAAACGTTGAAAAAAAAAATTTTAAAAAAAGAGCAGGTACAATTTACTAGGCAAGTTAAGCAGCATTGGAAATTCTAAATCAAATGTTTTACTTATTTTTTTAATTTTTTTTAATGTTTATTTATTCTTGAGACAGAGAGTGAACAGGAGAGGGGCAGAGAGAGAGGGAGACACAGAATTTGAAACAGGCTCCAGGCTCTGAGCTGTCAGCACAGAGCCCGACGCAGGGCTCAAGCCCACAAACCGTGAAATCCTGACCTGAGCTGAAGTCGGACGCTTAACCGACTGAGCCACCCAGGCGCCCCAAAGTCAAATGTTTTAAATAGGGGTTTAAAAAAAACCTGGCTGATCAATAGAATACAGAAGCCACAGCTGAAATCTACCTGCCAGTGGATGCCTTCTACATATTTTCCTTCTCATCTTTGCTTTTAACGTGGAGTCCGCTTGTACCTGACAGCCCCAAAGAGTGAGTTCTGAGAGGTGCACAGGTCCAGTCTCCTCTTTTTCTTGAGGAAGAAGCTGAAATTCAGAAAGGTTAAGTGGTATCGCCTCCAGCAGGCTGCTGAATCCACAGGGGTTTGGGAGAAGTTTAGTACCAGGTGAGCCAGTGGCTGATTTATTTATAAGGAGACCGACATTTGAAGCTGAATCTTGACTGAGAAGAACTTGCTCCTTCTTCTTGGCCTTTTCATCAGCACAGCCACCATCAGCCTGTCATCATGCGCCTGTTTACTCTGTGTTTCACCAAATGCCCTTTACAGGACCTGCAGTGGCTATTTTGGTAGCTTCCTGGACACAGGAAATGTTTTGTTTAGGCCCCACCTTGTGTTCAGGGTGTCTGGGGACTGTTGAAGTTGTTTGAATTTGAAAGAGAAAAGAAACAAGGAGTCAGACAAACAAAGAGATAGTTATAGATCTGGCTTGAAGTCTCTTCCGTGTGCCTGTCTCTCTGCTCCTGTTTTCCTCTCTACAGTTAGAATGCTGTACCAGCCCCTGGAATCGTTCTGGAAGCAGAATTAGAAAGAGGGCTATGAATCTTGGAAATAGAGCTCACTCTAGAGAGTCGCCATGATATCTGAGTTTCATCCATTATTGCAGTCTTAAATCAGAGAGCCCTTAGGAAACATCTATGTCTACCACAAATTATAACACAGACATAAAAATCTTTTCTGTAATAAGTAATTTTCCATGAAAACAACACTTCCTAGTCTTCCAGGACATAGCTGAAACATGACTTAGATTGCCGTGGGTTTTTTAATGCATTTTTTAAATGGAAAGAAGACTTCAAATTCCCTAAGCATGATGCATTTTTAATCTTACAGGATTTAATTTCTCAGCAGAAACCCATCTTAGGTAAGGGAGCTTATTCCCAGAGAAGCTTTCTTGACTTTCCCTCTGAAGGCTAAAGGTTGATTTATGAACTGTCCAGGTGTCTAAAAAGGTCTTTAAGCAGAGAAGAGGAGCCAACCATTCTCCCCTTTTCCTGGGAATAAAACAAGATGCATTTGTATCCAAACTGGAACTTAAAACTCAGGATTAAATATTAGGAAATCTACTCTTATGGAAAGTGTAATTAAAATTGATCTCCTGGAGCATGGGGTGGCTTAGATGTTGAGCATCCAACTCTTGATTTCAGCTCAGGTCATGATCCCAGGGTCGAGAGTTAGAGCCCCATGTCAGGCTCTGTGCTGAGCGTGGAGTCTGCTTAAGATTCTCTCTGCCTCTCTTCTCTCTCTCTCTCTCTCTCTCTCTCTCTCTCTCTCCGCCCCCCTCCCCCCTTCTCCCACCACCCCGCACCTCTGCCCCTCTCTCCCTCTTGCTCGCTCCCTCTCTCTAAAACAAAATAAATTTTTAAATAAATACATAAATAAAATTGATCTTCTGTGTTGAGGGACATTAGAAAATATTTTTCTATGCTACATACAATTTAGAGATCTTTAACCTGAATTAGTTCAGATGGAGTCTTGCCTGAAAGCATTAGATACCCAATCCCAAAAGTTCCTACTACTATGATCCCAGATGCCATATAAAAATAGTAGAGATCAAGAATCCAAGGTAGAAGAAAGAGATCTCACTTTTCAGTAGGACTGAAAAGACCAGTTCTCATCGAGGCAATAAGAAACATGGATTCCACTAGGGAAACCCTAATCCTCTGTTTGAAGGCATGAAAACAACAGCAATCTCACTGTACATCATCAGAGCTCGTGGACAGCAAGTGTGTTATCAGTGAGCAGTAATATTTTTAAAGCTGTCTTTTCTCTGAGTAATACGTCTCAACAGTGTGCTTAGAATATTCAGTAAATTGTATTGTAAACAGATGCGTCACATCATCCAAGCTTTGTTGCTCCATTTCTAGAGCACAGAGTAGATATAGCATAACTCTTAAGTGCCTTAGGATCTTCGCAATGGTAAATGAGCATTGGCTTCAACTTAAAGTGACCAACTGCATTAGCCCCTAACAACAGGGTCCTTTTAAGCTTTGAAGCCGGGTATTGACTTCTCCTCTCTAGCTATGAAAGTCCTAGATAGCATCTTCTTCCTATAGACGACCATTTCATCTACACTGAAAAATTTGTTGAGCGTAGCCACCTTCATTAATGATCTGTCCTAGCTCTGCTGGATAACTCGCTGCAGCTTCTACATCAGCACTTGCCGCTTCACCTCGTACTTTTATGTCCTGGAGATGGCTTCTTTCCTCATGAACCAACCTCTGCTAGCTTCAGCCTTTTCTTCTGCAGATTCCTCACCTCTCTCAGCCTTCCCAGAATTGAAGACTCTTAGGGCCTTGCCCTGCATTTTTTAGGCTTTGACTTCAGGAATGTTGTGACTGCTTTGATTTTCTCTCCAGACCACTCAGACTTTCTCCATATCAGCAGTAAGATTGTTTCACTTTCTTATCATCTGCAGGTTGGGTGTAGTAATACTTTTAATCTCCTTCAAGAACTTTTCCTTCATAGTCACAACTTGGCTAACTGTTTGGCACAAAAGGTCTAGCTTTCAGCCTATCTTGGCTTTTGACATGCCTTCCTCACTAAGCTGAATCATTTCCAGCTTCTGATTTAAAGTGAGAGACGTGTGGCTCTTCCTTTCACTTGAACACTTAGAGGCTGTCGTAGGGTTATTAACTGACCTATTTTCCATATTGTTGTGTCTCAGGGAATAGGGGGGACTGAAGAGAGGGAGAGAGATGGGGGAACAGCCAGTCAGTGGAGCAGTCAGAACACACAGTGTGTATCAGTTAGGTTCCTCGTTTCATATGGGCACAGTTTGTGGCACCCCAAAATAATTACAATAGCAACATCAAAGATCACTGATCACAGATTGCCATAATAAATAGAAAAATAATGAAAAAGCTTGAGATCTTTCAAGAATTCCCAAAATGTGACAGAGACATGAAGTGAGCAAATTCTATTGGAAAAATGGTGCCAATAGATTTGCATGAGGCTGGGTTGCCATAAACCTTCAGTTTGTAAAAAATGCAGTTGTCTGTGAAGTGCAGTAAAGTGAAACACAGTAAAATGAGGTATACTGTATAATATTGTATGTCAACTATATTTCAATAAGAAACTTTTGAGTAGCTTGGCTATCGCTCAGATGTTTATGCCTAATATAATGTTTATCAAGTGATACTCTTCTATGCAAATGTACTGACAAGTATCTAAGGACACTTATAAGGAAATAACTGGACTTTTTAGAGGGGTTGGTTGACCCTGGGACAAAGATTCTTGCCTGAAACATTCTTAGCTCTTTGGGCAATGATGAAATTGGCAGATAACTAAAGTCACATCAAGGTGATAGAATGGCCCTGTTTGCGTTCAGCTCAAGGATTTGTATATGGGCCTCGAGCAAGTATTCTTTTAGATATGAAATTATTTGGTGTCACTTAAAATGGTACTCCACTGTGCTCTGAAGAAAATTATCATAAGATTTTTTTTTCTTAATGAGAAGTTACTTTAGAAAACAATAAAATAGCTGATGCCTGAGTCATTCAAGAGAGCAGAGACTAAGACTCTTCTCTTTAGAAATTAAGAGGTGTAGTTATGTTAGCGAGAGAGCCCTTCTTTCTGCATCAAGAGCATTGGGACTAGGAGCTAGGGTCTGGCCAGAGAAGGTAGCAGCAAGAGCGTTGGCCATGGGATGCAGAAGCTGAGTTCTGCAACCAGAAGTATTGACAGGTATTAAGGACTTAACTATGAGGTGTTAAATCCCTGTCAGAGGGAGAAACTGGAGGTTTCAGATAACTCTTTAGCCCTATGCCTAGAACATACATAGTAGGTACTCGGTAAATATTTGCAGAATGATTGTGAGCAACACCAAGAAGTGAGGGTGTGGGGAGAAGAGACATCAAAGCATCATCTTACAGGCTTTGGGGAAGCAGACTGAATTTTTTCAGAAGAGGTTAGCAAAGATGATACAGCGTCAGATATCTGGTCTTAGGTTCGATACTCATGGTGCCAGTTAGGAAACTAATAAGTGTTCTGTATCTGGGTAGAGTTTTATGGAAAATAGACTTTAGACAATAAAAGTGGTACATTGGACTGGCAGTGAATGTGATTCCTTTGCAGAATAAACTGCTTTAGGGCAGTGGTTCTGAAATATTAAAAGGAAAAGAATTCTCTTGAATCCCTAATATTGACATAAATTGTGTTTAGGATAATGTTACTTAAATATGTATGTTCAAACATAAAACTAGGAACAGGATCTAAATGCTTGTAAATCTCATACACTTATACAACCAAATTTAATTTCAAAGGAAATTCAGGTGCATTGAATTTGACACGTCTGTACTTTATTACCATGTGTTTCATAATGACACAATTTTCCCACTGCTTTCCTTTATTCTAACTTCCAACAAACTTTGTACAGCATACTGTGAAGTCATAGGGTCTTTAGTTGTTTGTAACACATCATTTACAAGTCATATCCACTTCTCTTTTCCCATTCATCTATGGTAATTAATGTAGCACATAGTGTCAGATCAAATCTCAATCTGTTAAATAACTTAAGACACTAAAGCCTTATTCTATAAACATATCTTTTAATTACAGATGCCAATATGAGTTTTAACTTTCTAATGAGTAAAATAATTCAGCGTGGAAAAAAATGCTATTTCAGGGTCAAAATGTCATTTTGAGATTAAGATATCAATTTAGTAGCAATCAGATATTCTTATCTGTACATTGAAGGTTTAATGCTACAAATCAAGTGATTTCTTGGCACCAAAATGGTCATAAATACAATTTATCCACAGGTAATGATTAAGCTGTGGTACCTAGTTCTTAGGTAACTGAAAATATGTTAGTTAATATAAATTTTTAATTTTTAAATATTTACTCAGGATGTATTTAAAATAAAGTTTGGAAGGAGCGCCTGGGTGGCTCAGTCGGTTAAGTGGCCGACTTCGGCTCAGGTCATGATCTCACGGTCCGTGAGTTCTAGCCCCGCGTCAGGCTCTGTGCTGACTGCTCAGAGCCTGGAGCCTGTTTCAGATTCTGTGTCTCCCTCTCTCTGACTCTCCCCTGTTCATGCTCTGTCTCTCCCCGATTCAAAAATAAATAAACATTAAAAAAATTTTTTTAAATAAAATAAAGTTTGGAAAAGTGTAACAGACTTACATATCTACCAAAAAAATTACAAAATAATAATATTTTGCAATTATTTACTTCAGATAATTTTTAGTTATTTTATTGTTTAAATATGTATGCAATAAAATATTTATTGTACAATTCTGTGTTTTAACATATGCATACATTTGTGTAACCACCACAAAAAAAAGTTTCACTACCTTCCAAAATTCCTTCTGCTAGTCTTTGCGGCCACACCTTCCCCCTACGTCAACCCTGGACCACTGCTGATCTGTTCTCTCTCTTGATAGTTTCATTTTTTTCCAGAATGTCATGTATATGGAATCCTAGAATAGGTGAACTTTGTTTTGTTTTGTTTTAATTGAAGTATAATTGATAAACAATATTTTCTTAGTTTCATGTGTACAACATAGTGCTTCAAAATGTGTATGTATTGTAACTGATCACCACACTAAGTCTAGTTACCATCTGTCAACATACAAATTTAACCCATATTTTAAATTTTATTTTCTTAATTTACATCCAAATAGTGCAACAATGATTTCACGAGCAGATTCCTTACTGCCCCTTACCCATTTAGCCCATCGCCCCTCCCATACCTCTTCCAGTAAACCTCTGTTTGTTCTCCATATTTAAGAGTCTCTTATGTTTTGTCCCCCTCCCTGTTTTTATATTATTTTTGCTTCCCTTCCCTTAGGTTCATCTGTTCTGTGTCTTAAAGTCCTCATATGAGTGACGTCATGTGATTTTTGTCTTTCTCTGACTAATTTCGCTTAGCATAATACCCTCTAGTTCCATCCACATAGTTGCAAGTGGCAAGATTTCATTCTTTTTGATTGCTGAGTAATACTCCATTGTATATATATACCACATCTTCTTTATCCATTCATCCATCGATGGACATTTGGGCTCTTTCCATACTTTGGCTATTGTTGATAACGCTGCTATAAACATGAGGGTGCGTGTGTCCCTTCAAAACAGCACATCTGTATCCTGTGGATAAATGCCTAGTAGTGCAATTACTGGGTCGGAGGATAGTTCTATTTTTAGTTTTTTGAGGAACCTCCATACTATTTTCCAGAGTGGCTGCACCAGCTTGCATTCCCACCAACAATGCAAAAGAGATCCTCTTTCTCCACATCCTCGCCAACATCTGTTGTTACCTGTGTTTTTAATGTTAGCCATTCTGACAGGTGTGAGGTGGTATCTCATTGTGGTTTTGATGTTATTTCCCTGATGATGAATGATGTTGAGCATTTTTTCATCTGTTAGTTGGCCATCTGGATGTCTTCTTTGGAGAAGTGTCTATTCACGTCTTTTGCCAATTTCTCCACTGGATTATTTGTTTTTTGGGTGTTGAGTTTGATAAGTTCTTTATACATTTTGGATACTGACCCTTTATCTGACATAAAGAACATCAGGATAACCCTTTTTCTGTCATTTGCAATTATCTTCTCCCATTCTGTCAGTTGCCTTTCAGTTTTGCTGATTATTTCCTTCGCTGTGCAGAAGGTTTTTATTTTGATGAGGTCCCAGTAGTTCATTTTTGCTTTTGTTTCCCTTGCCTCTAGAGACGTGTTGAATAAGAAGTTGCTGCAAGCAAAATCAAAGAGGTTTTTGCCTGCTTTCTCCTCAAGGATTTGGATGGCTTCCTGTCTTACATTGAGGTCTTTCATCCATTTTGAGTTTATTTTAGTGTATGGTGTAAGAAAGTGGTCCAGGTTCATTCTTCTGCATGTTGTTGTCCAGTTTTCCCAGCACCAGTTGCTGAAGATACTGTCTTTATTCCATTGGATATTCTTTCCTGCTTTGTCAAAGATGAGTTGGCCATACATTTGTGGGTCCATTTCTGGGTTCTCTCTTCTGTTTCATTGATCTGAGTGTTTGTTCTTGTGCCAGTACCATACTGTCTTGATGATTACAGCTTTGTAGTGTAGCTTGAAGTCCAGGATTGTGATGCCTCCTGTTTTTGTTATTGTTTTTTTTTTTTTTCCGAGATTGCTTTGGCTATTTGGGGTCTTTTCTGGTTCCATACAAATTTTAGGATTATTTGTTCTACCTCTGTGAAAATGTTGGTGTTATTTTGATAGGGCTTGCATTGAATATGTAGATTGCTTTGGGTAGTATCGACATTTTAACAATATTTGTTCTTCCTACCCAGGAGGATGGAATCTTTTTCTATTTTTTTGTGTTTTCTTCAATTTCTTTCATAAGCTTTCTATAGTTTTCAGTGTATAGCTTTTTCACCTCTTTGGTTAGATTTATTCCTAGGTATTTTATGGTTTTTGGTGCCAAATCTAACACCATATTATTGCTTATATTCCCCATGCTGTACTTTACAACCTCATGACTTAATTTATAAGTAGACATTTGTACCTCTTAATCTCCTTCACCTATTTCACCCATCCCTCCGACCCCTCCCCTATGGCAACAACCAGTTTGTTCTTTGTTTTTGTGAGTCTATTTCTGTTTTGACTTTTTTGTTGTAGTTCATTTGCTTTGTTTTCTAGATTCCACATATAACTGAAATTATATGGTATTTGCCTCTGACTTATTTCACTTAACATAATACCCTGTAGTCCATCCATGTTGTTGTAAATGACAAGATTCTTTTCCTATTTGTGGCTGAGTAATATTCCATTGTATGTTTATGTGTCTGTATATACATATACACACATGTGATATGTGCACATATACATACACATGCATTGCATACATATATACATACATGTGATACACACACATGCACACATATATCCCACATCTTCTTTATCCATTCATCTACTGATGGACACAGGTTTCTTCCATATCTTGGCTATTTTCAATAATGCTGCGATGAACATGAGAGTGTATATATCTTTTTAAATTAGTGTTTTCCTTTGCTTCATACATATGTGCAGAAGTGGAATTGCTGGATTATGTAGTAATTTTACTTAAATTTTTTAGGAACCTCCATACTATCTTCCACAGTGACTCCACCAATTTACCTTCCCATCAGCAGGTCATAAAGGTTTTCTCCTCTCCACATTCTCACCAACACTTGCCATTTCTTATTTTTTTGTTACTAGCCATTTTGACAGGTGTGAGGCAGTATCTCATTGTGGTTTTAATTGTAATTTCCCTGATGATTAGCGATATTGAGCATCTTCTCATGTGTCTCTTGACCATCTGTATATCTTCTTTAGAAAAATGTCTCATTCAGGTCCTCTTCCCATTTTTTTCATTGGACTTTTGGGGGTTTTGGTATTGAGTTGTAGGAGGTCCTTCTAATTTGTATATTAACCCCTTAATGGAGATATCATTTGCAAATATATTTTCCCATTCAGTAGGTTGCCTTTTCACTTTGTTGATGGTTTCTTTTGTTGTGAAAAAGCTTTTTAGTTTGATCTAGTCCCAATTGTTCATTTTTGCTTTTGTTGCCATTGCCTGAGGAAACAGATCCAAAAAAATATCTCAAAGGCCAATGTCCAAGAGTTAACTGCCTGTTTTTTTTTTTTAGGAGTTTTTTGTTTTCAGGGCCTCCATTTTTTTCTTGAATCCATTTTGAGTTTATTTTTGTGTATGGTATAAAAAAGTGGTCCAGCTTCACGTAGCTATCCACTTTTCCCCACATTGTTTATTGAAGAGAATATCCTTTCCTTATAGTATATCCCTGCCTCCTTGTTCATAGGTTAACTGACCATGTAAGTGTGGGTTTATGTCTGGGCTCTCTATTCTGTTCCATTGATCTATGTGTTTGTTTTTGTGTATCAGTACCATACTGTCTGGATTACTACAGCTTTGTAGTATACCTTGAAATCTGATATTGTGATACCTTCAGTTTTGTTCTTCTTTGTCAAGATTGTTTTGGCTATTCAGGGTTTTCTGTGGTTCCATAACAAACTTTAGGATTGTTTGTTCTACTTCTATGAACAATGCTTTTGGTATTTTCATAGGAATTGCATTGAATCTACAGATAACTCTGGGTTGTATTAGACTTTGAACAATATTCTTCTAGTCTTTGAAAATGGTATATCTCTCCAAACTATTTAAATTTTATTTGCTCACCTTCAAATGGCAAATATTCCTTAATTCCTTTCCCTCTTCGCAACCTCAAAAATGCCTCACATTTAGATAAAATACACAGTTTCTCTACTGAGCACTAATCAATCAGTTAGTCAAATAGCCACCTGTAAAAAAGTAACCAGTAGTCAGTGGTGAGAAATATTTTTACAGCACTTTACTGTTTCCCTTTTGGGGATTCAGAGTGCTTTTTTTTTTCTTCTCAATGCTATTTGGTAGAGGTTGGAAATAAACTTTTTAAAAATCCACTAGAAATTAATAATGTTGTTTCTAGTACAATTTGCACTTTTTTTTAAATAAAAAGGAAAAACAAGGGAATATGTATCTTACAATAGACAATTCAGACAGCCTACAAATGCTGTATGACAGGTTTTACCTAAAACTCCGGTATAGTTTTGTAAGTTACTAAACACTACTTTTTCAACTAGAGAAAAAGATCAGTTTCTCCATCAGTATGTTCTCATTTCCTATTCTACCCCAAAGAGGAAAAAAATAGCGTCTATGTAGAGACTCAAGACAAGAAATCTATTACTCCAATAACCAGGTCCACAGGTCTCTCTAGCTGACTTTTCAAATCCTCTATCATCAGTTTGGCTACAGTTCTAGTATATTTTGGCCCAGTCTGCTGGCTTCAGCTCAGCTCATGCTGACACATATGGAGGGGGCTGCATTCAATATTGGGGTAGGCAATTTATGAGTACTTATAGTTGTACACCACCCACGTGCAATTAAACCTGAAAAGAAACTATGGATATCCTCTGCTGCAATGTGAAAATCCCCATCCTCCCCACACCTCACTTTTTCCAGATTATCTTTTCCAAAGCATGAGTGCTTACAGTGTGGAGCCAGGGAACCAGAAGCCATTTTTCATAGCCTGAAGCATTCCTTTGATTTCAGCTCGATGATGAGCAAGATTTTTCCCATGGGTCTCTCCCCTCCCACCCCACATCACAGTGAGTTGTCACACAAAAGTACAAAGTGCTGAAAACTCTGACCATACACCAGCCACTCAACAATGAGAAGGCACAACAGTAAATGTCAGCAGGAACATTTTAAAATTTGAACTTGCATTGAAAAAAAAAGGAAAGAAAGAAAGAAAGAAAGAAAGAAAGAAAGAAAGAAAGAAAGAAAGAATATAAGGAGGAAATGCCTTTGCAGAGACCTTCCAGGAACAAGCTTTCCATTCCCTACTCTGTTGTTTTAGGTTTCTTCCAATTTCCATGTTTCAAAATGGGTCTCTTGACACAGCACCTATCTATCTATCTGTGAACAGGACTCCCACTAGACTGATGGTGGCAACATGTTGGGTCAGAGTTGACTGACAGACATCAGGACAACAATCCCAGAAATGGAGGGAAAGATCTGAGGTTAAAAAGAAAAAGACAGAGGCCAGAGGAAAGAAAGAAGTGAATCTAGAGGGAAGCCTCCAAGGAAGGACATCCTATTGAACAGAAGTCAAAGCGAGTTGAGAAGCTACTCAGATGCAGAAGGCTAAAGAGCCCAGTCATTTCCACAGAACTTTCCCCACAAGTAGGGTCTAGAGCAGTGGGACAAGGGATGTGGGATATTGAGTACTGACAGTTAGATTTGTATTACTGTGCTTCCAGATATTTGACATAAACCTGAGAGGAATCTAGCAAAATCTCAAAGAGTTTTCACAAGTTTCGAAGTGCTAGATTGTTTGGGGGAGGGGACAGGCCAGTGCTGTAAAACCCAACTTGCTCTTGAGATGTAAATACATTGAGCTAACCATGGGGAATTGCTGTATAACTGTAATTTACTATTTTTTTCTCTTTTAACCTTAGTCTTTATTCATTTAACGCATTGAGCTTCTACCACAGTTCTCACAGTACCATAGGGAAGAGGGCAAGGGCTTGTATTATGAAGTTGTAAAGTCCATGATGGCAAAATCTGTTTTGTCCACTTCCATATTTTTAGAGCCTAGAGCAAAGTGTTCACTAAATATTTGTTTAATGAAGCAAGCTTATAGCCCAGTAATGGACTATTATCTTTCTACCACTAGAATACTATGGCAAATATGTTTTGTTTACTATACTGCTAAGAGAGTGAACAATGTACCCATTTCCAAGTTCAGATGGGTGAGGTTGGGACCAAAATTTCCTAATCTAAAAGAGAGAGTCCTCTTCCCTCCTATAGTGGTTATTATGGAAGGGACCATAGCCCAAGGAAGAAAATCTGTCTTTACATCTGTCCTTCTTTCAGCATATACACACAAAATGGGGAATAATTTGATGTATGAGCTTATGAGCTTGGGAGATAAAGAAAGAGGGATTCCCTAACCTAAACAGAAGAGTGAAACTGTGGGTATTGTACTACTCAGGATCCTGGCAAGAAAGAGATGGCTCATTTCAAATAAGTAACCAAAGAGAGTTTCTTGAAAGGGCGATTTTTAAAGAGATCAGAGTTAAGCTAAACCAACAAGGGATGGTGTTGGGAGACTTGAACTTACAGACTGAAGGCACAGGGGAGAGAGAAGTTGCTGAGCGCTGGCAACAACTGGCCATGGGAGGTGGGGGTGGAAAGGACTACTCAAGAGGAGCCCTGGTCCTGGAAAGAAGAAATTGTGGTCCAGGAAGTGGGGAGCCAGGAAATGCACTGCATGGTCTTTCCTCCAGGTCTTTCATCTGCCATTGCCATTGCATCTTAAAGCCCCTGGGCATGAGAGCCTGGTTAAAGCAGTTCATGGAGATCAACCTCTCCACGCATAGAGCAGGATATAGAAGGATGGAAAACTGATCTAGAGAGGCAGAGAACATCTAGTGCATTTTTGCTCCTCTGTATCTATCTTTTCCCTTTACCTGGTTGAAAAAAACATATGTTCCCACTGTAGGAAGCATATAATTTCAGTCAGTGGATGTATCATCATTAGGTGCTATGAATCCACTCATGTTCTCTCCTGAAACCTAAAATTCAGGCAATTTTTGTGTAATATAACAGGGGGGAAAAAAAGATGTGGGTGGAGGAACAACCCAAAATAGAGCTTCTACAGTCCCTACTTTTGTACCTGGTCACAGGCCTACGTTAATAACCATAGCTTCTTCTACCTTTTCCCTACTTCCCTTATCCTCTGTGAGTTCTTTGGCTGGATAAAGTCTTTACCTGATGGTGACTCAAACTTTATTTATACAAACCTCCAAATCTACCATTGTCTTGTATTGTTGGGATGCTATAGTTTTTTATAGGCCAGTATGGTAGAGAAGTACTAAGAGAAGCTCCAGTAAATTCTCTGGACTCCATGCATAGTCCTTGTCCCTCCCACTGGGTATCAGCAATCCACATTTCCTTCATAAGTAAGTTTGATTACCCAGGTCAGTAATGTGACCCCACCTTTGCCCGTTGGTTAAGCAGCATGAGGATCAAGTTAGTCCCAATTGTGAATTTAGTGGAAACATGACTGTCCCCTCTTGGAAGCATTCTTCCCTTGAGCACAGGAACCTCCAAAACCACCAATGCCAAGGTTGTGGAGACAGGAAGCACAAATTCTTTTTTGTTGTTTTTTGTTGTTGTTGTGGTTATTATTTTTTTCTTTTTTTTCTTTTTTTTTTAATTGTCCTTAATGTTTATTTTTAAGAGAGAAAGGCACAGAGTACAAGTGGAGGAGGAACAGAGAGACAGGGAGACACAGAAGCAGGCTCCAGGCTCTGAGCTGTCAGCACAGAGCCCGATGCAGGGCTCAGACTCATGAACTGAGAAATCATGACCTGAGCCAAAGTCAGATGCTTAACCGACTGAGCCAGCCAGGAGCCCCTCTTTTTTTTTTTTTTTAATGTTTATTTATTTTGAGAGAGAAAAAGAGAGCATGGGAATAGGTGCAGAGAGAGAAAGAGACAAGAGAGAATCCTAAGCAGGCTTCACGCCGTCAACACAGAAGCCAACACAGGGCTCAAACCCACCAACCATGAGATCATGACCTAAGCTGAGACCAAGAGTTGGACTCTTAACCTACTGAGCCACCCAGGTGCCTCAGGAAGCACAAATTCTTTAAGTGAGCTGTTAGGTATCAGAGTGAGAAGGAACTCTTTCACCTTCACATTCTGATTCCCAGATCTGCAAATTCAGACTGTCAGGGAGATAGTTCTGACCTCTGGTTTGGAGTCTATTCCCTAACCAGACAGTTCATCATCTCCCTGGAATGGCAACTGCACCTGCAGTAGTTCCTTCCGTAATAACATGAACAATGGGGCAGTGAATTTAGAAGGTATGAATCTACTTCCACATTTTACTTGCCATTCAATGAGTTAAAGGGGTAAAATTGGGAAAAATAAGACCTCCTGTAGGTTTAGGATGTCTGGCAGAAAAATTGGGGCAAGGAAGAAAATGCCTATTTATAATGTATATATAGTATGTATATTTCCACAAGGAAAAATGGCTGCTGCCTCCATGATGGAAGGGATCCAATAAGATGGTGGTATGTTGGTTCCCCTAGAGAATGACACTATATCAAGGGTTTAGCCTTGGTCTCTGTTGTCCACAGGGTGAATATGGAGCAGTGGCAATAAAGAGATCAACCTTAATAACGGAAATCACATTAATTAGCCTTAATTCTTGTCACTGTGGCATTATTGTCAAGGGGCCCATGAAACAAGTACCACATTGGCTGAGAAATATTCTGACTGATAGCCACAGGATTATTTCATCTTGTGCACCTCCTATCAAGAGCTTCTCCCCACAATGAAATGCTCGCCGGTAGGCATTTAGATGGTAAAGGAATAATATGTGCCTATTACGAGAAATCTATCCTCATATGTTTCCCCTTGTCACCAATCTGTATATCATGTTTTTTTAAAGTTCCTGACCAATTGGTTAAGTTTTTAGCCACCTCCCATACAGTCATAGATACAAACCTTGAGCTGTCTTCTGGTGGCCTAAGTAAACAGCCAGTTGTACTGCTTAAAATTCTTCTTGGAGGGGCACCTGGGTGGCTCAGTCAGCTAAGTATCTGACTTTGGTTCAGGTCATGATCTAGCAGCTCATGGGTTCAAGTCCCCCATTGGGCTCCGTGCTGGCACTGTGGAGCCTGCTTGGGATTCTCTCTTGCTCTCGCTCTCTGCCCCTCTCCCACTTGTGCTGTCTCTCTCTCTCTCTCAAAAGAAACGAATGAACTTTAAAAAAATTCTGATTAGAATAGTTTTCCTTCACCCTGATCTTTCTTTCAGAGCCACCCTGGCTGGGACTATAATGCAGTGACTCTGCCCTTCTGGCTTATGACCACATATCATAAACTCAGGCCCAAGTGGGCCTTCCCCAGTCACATAGTTATCAGGAATTCCACATAAGGCCATAGACGTGAATTGAGATAGAAGAGGCAATGCGCCAGAAGTGGGTGTTGAAAGAGTGAGCTGCCTACCCATGTTGTACCCAGTCATGTGTATACCATTGCCACTCAATGAATTCCTGTTGCACATTCCCAGTTTTATGAATGGTGAGTCAGATAGCACCCACTTCACCAGGGTCAGCTCAGGTCTCATGGCCACTTGATTTTTCACAGTCAGTGTAATGGTTTAAATGGTGCCCCCCACCAAAATAGATCTCCTAGAATCTATAAATGTGACCTTATTTGAAAACGGCATTTTTGCAGACAGAAGTAAGTTGAAGATTTTGAAATGTGATCATCCTGGATTACTGGGTGTGCCCTACATCCAATGACAGTTTTTTTTTAAGTTTATTTATTTTAAGAGAGCAAGAGTGGAGGAGGGAGAGAGGGAGGTGGGGGAGACAGAGAGAATCCCGAGCAGGCTTTGCACTGTCAGCCCAGAGCCCAACACAAGGTCGAACTCACGAACCGAACCGTGATATCATGACCTGAGTTGAAATCAAGACTGGGATGCTTAACCCACTGAGCCACCCAAGCGCCCCCCAGTGACAAGTGTTTTTACTCCACACAGCAGAGAAGACCCAGAGAAGGCCTTGTGAAGGTGGAGGGAGAGATTAGAGTTATGGGACCAGAAAGCAAAGATTCTTGGAACAACAGAAGCTGGAGGAGAAAGGGTAGGCTTCTCTTCTGGAGACTACTAGAGGGAGCATAGCCCTGCTGACACCCTGTTTCCAACTTCTAGCCTCCAGAACAGTGAGAGAACAAATTTCCATTCTTTTAAGGCATCCAAGTTTGTGGTGATTTGTTACTGCAGCCACAGAAAATGTGGTCAGGCATTTCATTTCTACTGGGGCTTAGTGGCAAGGTGGAATTGTTTAAAGGGAGAATAGTTACCTGCAGAAGGCATCATGGCTAGACTGCAAAACACTAGAGGTCTGCACCAGTTCTCCTGCCAGGGGGGCTTGCCAAAGATAAGCCAAAGATAAGAGGGGAAGGCTGCTTCACTCTGATGAGGAAGTGGGGAGCAGAAGCTTCTTCTGGAAACAATGAAGGATCAGGGGACTTGGGAGGTTTGCAGTTCTCAGTCTTCTCTATGTCTGCCAAAAATTACCTCATCTTCTATCTCAGGAATCCACTCCTTCCTGCTTATACATTATCTTATCATACAAGACCGAGTAGTATTGCCCAGTTATTGATGCAGCAACTTGTCTCTCCCAGCGATTAAACAATTTGCTCGGTGCCATGTAAGTGGTTACCGTCAGAGCTGAAAGTCAGTCCCAGGTATTTGAATCCTCGGCACATGCGCTTTTTATTTTATGATATTGTAGACCCCTAGAAACCAACGTAACTGGGAAAAAGTGGATGCAGATAGGACATAGTAAAGTTTAGCCTGAGATGATCTCCAATAATATTTGCCCTGCAGCTAGATAAGGGATTCTTCAAAAGCTGTGCTGAGTTAGATATATTTGCCCTGTAGCTACAGAGGTAAAAGATTCATTAAACACTTCCAGAGAGGCTATTTTCCACCTATGCCCTGAGTTGGATATTCAAGGTTGATAATTTATCCCTTTCTCTGTTTATGTTCTCTGGGTTTCTTAAGTGGCCAGCACAATCTTTGTAATCTAAATCACCTGACAAAACAGTGCATGCCACAGTCACATGATCTCTGCCTTTCACCTGCACACCACCCCATGCAACAGCTGCTGATAATTTGAGTGACCGTTACTCTACCACATTCTTTGTATCCATTGTACCTTGGCAAGGAGATTATCTGCGCTCTCATCAAATATGTGAGCAGGCTAATCACAGAATCCCATTTTTGGGATCTGTTTTCAGAAACAAACCTTGGTTTCGTTTACTGGATCAGCCAGATTCCCAGCAGCGAACAGATGGTATACTCAAAAGGGGTTACAAAGAGAGTTTAACATGAAGGGACATTGACAAGGGTGTGGGCAAAGTTGTTACCCACAAGAAATGGAAAAGCACCTGACTAATAAGAATAGAATGCTGTTACCACCCTTGACTTGAAAGTACCAAGGAGGGATTGTTTGTTGGAACTTGGAGCTGAAAATATAAGGAAGGCCATCCAGCAGAAGCTGTGGCTTTTGGTATAGGAACCCAGCCACTGCTGAGTAGCGACAGGAAAGGAGACAGAGAACAAAGTGCCCTGACATTTCTTCGTTCATACCTTCCAACCTCCTGCTGATGCCTCCCATTGAACAATCAGAAGTCAGAGGAAAGGGGGTCAGCCAGTTGATAGAGTCCAAGAAGGGTGGTCTCACAAGGCTCAAAGTGAAATGAAGACTGGAGAGTAGATCTAGAGAGAAAAACGGAATTCTCAAAAGGGTGTTTACTGACTGGCTATGGAAGCTGAAAAACATACAGACGGCAGCAGCCAGTATGTCAGTAACTGGCCTGAGACAGTCACAGATTGGGATGTGAATAAAGTATAGTGGATCCAGAGCTTCTAGCTCTCCAGATCCCGACCTTTCCTTCCAGGACCACGGAAACAGGAGGAAGCAAACAGCATACCACTTCCTGAGGCTGAATATGTGTCTATGTGTGTACCTTTGCCCTATTAAACCAGCTTCCAGGAGCTGGAAGGCGCATGTGCTTAGGGATCAAACATACTTGGAGATGACTCTCAGCTCTGACATTTACAACCTTCATGACAAAGGTTACTTTGTGAACAAAGTAACAAACCTTCGTGACAAAGGTTACTTTGTGAAATTACTTCATCACTTAAACATCAGTTGCTCCCTCTGTATAGTTTGGAATAATAACCACCCTAACAAAAATGTTGCAAAGAGTAAATGAAATAATGGAAAGTTCTTAATAGGGCTTTTCACACATGGTAAACACTCTTTAAATGTCTCTTTTTTCATGTTTACCTTTTTCTTGGGCTGCTGTAGCCACTGTGTAAAACATATTTGTAACTCATTTTGGGAGAAAACACATTCTGAGTTCCAATAAAATAGAAACCTTTTAAATACAACTTGTTTTTAAGTTGGGAGGGGCCTGTATTTAGGCAAACTATCAAGGGGTGGTGGTTGATGGTCGTATTTTCAGAAATGATAGGATCCCTCTAATTGGGATAAAGTGAGTTCACTGCAGGAAATAGATAGTTACATAAGAAAGGCTGTATAACAAAGAGAAGTAACCTGAAATCTGTGTATATACTCTAAGGAAAATGTTCTGCAAGAATAGCCCCAAAACTATTCAACAGGGGTTAACTCCAGAGACCAGAACAGAATTGGAGAATTGGGAGCAATGAAAACAGAGTCCCACTTACTTCTCTGTATATTTAAATATTGCTGAAATATTTTACAGTGAACATGCATTTGTTCTGCCTAACTTTTAAAAACATTCAAAATGTTTGCATGGTTCCAGTGTAAGACAAGGTGTCAATATTATGGACAAAGTAAGATGTCTGCTGTATGGGAATGAACTACCGATAAAGAAACTATGATCTGTATTCAATAAGATAGTATAAGGCACATTTATTTACCAAAAAGGAGAAGGATTTTAATGATTTGGCATATGGTATGTAAACTAATGCTGTTAGCCATTGCATTACACTGTAAGCTCCAGGAGGATCTTCTATTTATTCTTATTTATCCCCAACACCTATTCTGATAAGGTTATATGTTCAGTAAGCAAGTGTTGTATGAATGTTTTTTTAGTTTTTTATTTTGTTTAATGTTTATTTATTTTTGAGAGAGCACACACACGCACATGCCGGGGAGGTGCAGAGAGAGAGAGGGAGACACAGAATCTGAAACAGGCTCCAGGCTCTGAGCTGTCAGCACAGAGCCCAACACAGGGCTCGAACCCACAAACTGTGAGATCAGGACCTGAGCTGAATTTGGACACTCAACTGACTAAGCCACCCGGGCACCCCTATTTTTTTATGTTTTTTTATTTTTTTAAGTTTATTTATTTATTTTGAGAGACAGAGACAGTGTGAGTCGCAGGGAGGCAGAGAGAATCCCAAGCAGCCTCCTCATTGTCAGCAGAGAGCCTGATGTGAGGCTCAAACCCATGAAACCATGAGATCATGTCCTGAGCCTAAACCAAGAATTGGATGCTTAACTGAAGGAGCCACCCAGGCGCCCCATGAATGATTATTGTTTAAATTGAGAGACAGAGTGGTATGTCGAACAGAACACAGTAGGTTAGTTGTCATGAGTAATTTACAAGTCTCCGAGCCTCTCAGTTTCCCTCGTCTATAAAATGGGAAAGTTGAGAACATGAGTAATTTCAAGATTAATTTTTATAAACCCGTAAGTGTCTAAAGTTTTAAGAACTGACATTGAGTCTCCAATTATTTATTCTACCAAGTAAAGATTTTTAAAAATCATCACACATTGTCACTATTGTTTCATAAACAGAAGGATATTTTAACACAAAAAATGCAAGAGAGACATAATTCAGAATAAAATTCCTAAGAAAAGACAATTGGCAGCCTTACATGAGAGCATACACACACACACACACACACACACACACACACACACACACACACGTGTGCACACGCACACAAAACTATATCATAAATTTGACAAAGATTCACAGAAGATTTTGAATAAAAGGATTACATGAACTCTGGGGTCTTTTAATCTCTAAGATTTTGTGAGCTTCTTTTTATTTTCCTAAACTTAATATTTTTATTTTCCAATGGGAAAATATGTCCTTAATTGTAAAAAAAAAAAAAAAAAAAAAAAAAAAAAAAAAAAAACCAAAAAAAAAAAAAACAAAAAAAAACACCAACAACACCGACGTGTGCAAAGTGAAAAATGAAGCCCACCCCAAGGCTCCCCCCATTCCCACAAATAAAGTGTGGCATGTCATCCCCCAGGCTATTTTCTGTGAGGACATAAACATGCGTACTGGCATAGCCTTTTGAAGGAATAAAACTTATTCTAAACTATTAGCTTGCAAACGTAGAGAGCAACATATGTAGTAATGATCAACTGAACTGAATCTAAGTAACATTTAGGGAAACTATTTGTTGGGCTCAATTGAGGAGAGTGGCTTTTTGCCACACATTCCTCATAGCTGGGCAGCAGGCTTGAATTTGGAAGTTTTTCTGATCTTAGCAGGCACTTCATTACTGCGTGCTGCACATAAGATCCCAAGATCTTACCGTGGGATAAAGATCCGCCAGAGAAGACAAAAAAGCTCAGCAGTGTCCAAAGGCAGGAGAGCAGGTGGACATTGGGAACAGAACCGAAAGAGGTCAGCAAAGTCGTCCCCCCCCCCCTGCAGGCTAGCCAGATATCAAGGGACAAGAGACCGGGGTCTTGAAGTGGGGTGAGGGCCTCATCAGAGAGCCATAAATCTATGGCCGTGTTTGGGGACACACACACACAATGAATGGAAGCAACATGCGTCTCTGGGAGTTCACACCATCTCCTAATTCTCTAAAAAGCACATGTCAGGATTAGGAAGCACACAGAAATAAGGCCCAAGAGGCCTGTGGGAGGCTGGAACAGCAGCTCCCAGATGCCAGGAGCTGTTAGGCTTTCCCAGGTTTCAAAATGTGAAAGTGGCAAAATGCAAGAATTTTCAAGCCACTGAGTTGGTGCTGCAAACACTGGCAGTGTTTGCACAGACAAGTCAAGGCTAAGAAAGTGGAAGCCATTGGCTTGAATTGGGGCATGAAAGATCCCTGTTAGCTCTTGCCATTTCTTCAAGCCTAGCAAACGATTACATACTTTGACTGAGTTGAGACAACCCCAAAGTATAGAGTCTACTTAACTTTGCCCTTTAAATATCAAGAATGTTGTCCATGCTTAATAAAGGAGAGAGAAGAAAGAAAGCAGTCACTTGGTATGAGTTTGGACAAGTATATTCTCTCTGCGAGTGATTTCCTTTTCTGTGTAAGGAATGACAAATACCCCACTCACATGACACTGTGCCACCATCTGACATGTGGCAGTGATCACCAAGTGACCCAGAACTTTGTTGAGTCAGGATACAGCCTCAATGTCCCCCTCAGTCCTTCTCAGTGCCCTTCAAGCAGCCTCGGTTACTCAGAGCTGGCACCATACATTAAACCTACTTGCTATATTTGGCCCCCGTGATCTCTAATATCCCTGCCAGATCCAGCCTACTAATATTCTCTAAGAAAAACCTGTCAAAAGTGGAAAAATCGTATCCTCAAAATAAAAGTGCCTATGTCGGTGTTTAATCACAGATCATGACTAAAGTCCCCTTGAGATCTTTTCAGAAACACCCAGCCTCGGGACTCACCAGGCCTGGGGTGGGGCCCCGACACTGGCAGCTTTTAAGAGCCTCACAGGTGATTTCAGTGTGCAGCCAGAGGTGAGAAGTACTCATGAAGCAAGGCAATCCTGGCAGATTCTCTTCGCTCCTCCATCATCCAGCCTCTGGGTCTACGGGTGAAACGTCCAGCCGAGAGGTTTTCCAGACATTTTTCACGGCTGAGGCTTTGCTCACAGCCTCACCCTGAGCACGGAGTCAGAGCCAACAATTCCCGGCTTTCTTCTGGGCTTCTAGCTGTCCCTGGCTGCCTATTGGCTTCTGTCTCCCTCTTAGCACTTACTGTCAATCCAAAAACACTGGGGAGGCTGAAGCAAAATCCTCCTATTTGTTTATGTGGCAACAAGCTCAGAGTCCATGCCGAAAAAATGTCCTTGGCCTTTGAGAAATCCGCTTGGAGATGCCTCTGTCTGTCTGAAACGGGCTGGAAACCAGTGCCCTCCCCCAGGAGCTACTCTGCTGAATCAGCCCGTATGAGCAGAGAGAGAGACCAGGATGATTCAAATACAAGGGTGTTTTTGATATTTTTGTATCATTTAGCTTCAGAGGAATGCAGAACTTTTAAGGCAGGAATTTGGATTCGACTGTGGAGAATAGGTCAAATGGAGATTGATTTGTGAGATTGCTATTTTCCACTTTGGGGAATTCTTAAAATACAGTGATGAGCCCATGAAGCAGGAAAGGGACCAAGGAACATTTATGACATGTGTTCTAAAGAAAAGGTCTCATTATTAGGAGACGAACGTGGTATTCACCTTTAAAAGCTTTGGAGGAATGTTTTGGGCTAAATCTTTGACCCTCAGAAAGCTATGCAGAGGTGAGGAAAAGGAAATATGGTCTCATTTTTACATGCAACAAGAAGAGAAAAATGAAATAATCCTTCTAAAAGTAACACAAGTTCACATTTAAAAGCCATGTCATCTACTCTGTGAGGAAAAGAAGGAGAGTGACCGACGGTTGTGAAAATTCGATAATAATAGTGGCAAGGGTGTGAGCAGAGACAGTATGACCATGGGAACAGATGAAAAGTGTAAAATTATTTTTTACCACGGTCTCTGCCCACATGTGGAATGCTTGTTATGTTCAGGGGGCTGTAGAAACACGAACCCCCTGCCCTCAAGAAATCTGCCATCTAGATAAAGAGACAAAGGAAAGGTACAGTGTTAAATAGCAAAAGGATTTATAAACACCAATAGCAGTTTGAAATGCAGAAGACATTTCACAGCATGGTGAAAAGTAGGCTCCGAGAGTACAGGTGACAGGGTTCTGGATATGGAAGAGGGTTCTTCTGGCCAGAGTAGCCAGGGAAGGATTCACAGGGGGCCGGAGAGCTAGGTCCTGGAGGAGGTTTAGGATTTCAGGAGGTAGGAAGAGCACAGGCTGGGGGAGGGGAGGTGGGAAAGAGCAGCAGTCTGGCGTGTCTTCCCATCTTTCACCTGCACAGCTTTAGGAAGCACGAAGAACAGGTGAGCAGATCTCGGCTTTGCCATTTTCCTGCTCTGGGGAGCATCAGTGGTGTTCTGATCTTAATCGGGTTATACCTAATCGGAACACCAGCCTAGAGCAAGTTCTTCCAGGAAAGTTCCAGAGTGGAGCAAATTTAGAGAGAAAGGAGAAAGGGGAGAAAATGTACATTTATGGAGCATCTCCATGAGCACGTGCTGTGCAGAGCCCTTTAAACGTATAATCATTTTGTCTTCAAAATAAAAATACCAAACTCAACAACCCTATATGGATGGTGTTATTGCTCCCAGTTTATAGAAGTAGCAACAGGATCTAGAGCAGGTAAACAATTTGCCAACCAAAGGCTGCAGCACAGGAAGTAGAAATTCTAGGAAAGTGGTGGGGGTGATGAACATAATTGAACGTAAACATGAAGAGAGGCCTGGACATTCCTTAGAGATTTGTGTTAGCATTGCCTTGTTCTCCACCTTTTCCCCGTGGTTGTCTTTCTTTCCCCCATCCCATAATTTTAGTCACCTTATAGAATGTCAGAGTTAGAAGTATCCTAGGAAAGTATCCAACCACCTCTTTTGGCTTATGAGGAAATAAGGACTCACAGAGATGAGCCTGTGTGCATCCCAGGGGTCCCATAGCCAGCAGGCAGCAGAGCCCTGAAGCCAGCCTGTTGTCTGAGCCACAGAAGTATCTTCCAGGTCAGTTGTCTGACCCATACAGTTTCCTGTCAGTTGTCTGACCCACAGAAGTATCTTCCAATTCCAAATCCTAACCAGTTCCTACTCACTTCAGCTTTTGAGAGGCTTGTATGGGATGGCAGAGCATGCCATTTCCTATATGGCTTCTCTTCTTTACTCTGAGTCAGGTGGAGAAAAAAGTCTTTGAAAAACAGAGTGGACTACAGAAACTCATAGCTCTCTTACCTCAGGCTTGCCTCAGACCACTGGGAGAAGAGTCAAAGTAGAGGCATCTCTGGCAGTGATGGGCATATTTCTAGAATTTGCAAGTAAATGGTGTCAAGAAACAAGACTCGTGATAGGTATAACATCTGGTTTTACCCAAAGGCAGATTGACCATGGATAGATGGTGGCTGTGTTCTTGGGTTTCCAACACCTACATGTGGACCTAAGGGAATGGACCATAAGCTTAATGGAGGGTCAGAGCAGATATCCTGACTTCATCGCTCACTGGTATCTCTGGTCGTCAAATGGGGAGTAGACAAATCAGCCCTCACCATGAGAAAGAGGGGACCCAGTTTCTGTTGCTTTTGAGGACAATCTACTGATGGCTCTTGAGGCCAGCTAGACTAGGAAATAGCACATAGGCTAATTTTCTTCAGCCCAAAGGCCAGTCGCCACCAAATTTCACTCCCAGAGACTTGGCCAGCAATACTGCCAGAGTTGGAAGAAAGTATTCTAAATGGCCACCAGTTCCCTTCCAAACTAACACACATGTACACACACACATACACACACACACACAAACACACACACACACACACACACACACACCACGAGACAAGTTTGGGCATGCTACATTAAAATAATTAAAGCTTTCTTGAGTCTATCATCTGAAACCACTAAAACCCCTAGAATTCCTGTTAAATAAGAATGACCATGTAGACAGTTTTATTTGAAGCCAAGTCTCAGATTTTAAAACTGATTCCAATCCAGTTTTGCTTCTTCCCTTGGGGGCTTATTCTGTTGACTTCTAGGCAGCTTTACAAGGCTCATTCCTACCAGCTAAATGAAGATGATTTAATCAACCTACCAGCCACCTCTACTAGCAGTAAGTGCAGAAACAGAATACTGAGTTAAAGCCAAGAGCTTCTATTTCCTTTTTCTAAATTTAAAAATGAGACCAGATGAGCCAAAAAATAAACATCTACCAGTCAAATTCTCAATCCCAGCTCAGGCCCAGTTTAGAGTATATTTGCATTATGTAGCATTTGTCTAGTAAATTGAACAGTGTAAAAGAAAGTCTAGATCAGGGCCCCCACCTGGTATTCTGAAGCCAACTGGTAAATGCAAAACCTCTATCTAATCACTAACTTCTGTGGCACATTATCCACAAAATCTACAGGCATTTTCAATGTGGAAGAACATGTAGTTCAGTAGCACTGACCCGCCTCCACCCCATCCTATTGTATTATATCACTGAGGCATGGGTGAGAGTGGCCAAAGCTAGAGAGAATAAAGAATAACATTTTCCGGGGCACCGGGGTGGCTCAGTCAGTTAAACATCCGGCTTTGGCTCAGGTCATGATCTCATAGTTGGTGAGTTCAAGCCCCACATCAGGCTCTGTGCTGACAGTTCAGAGCCTGGAGCCTGCTTCAGATTCTGTGTCTCCCTCTCTCTCTGCCCCTCCCCAGCTCACGCTCTGTCTCTCTGTCTCTTTCTCTGAAATATAAATAAGCATTAAAAAAAAAGAATGACATTTTCCTACAAAATGGAGAGGGGCTCCTTGAGTTCTGTCATTCAGATAAAAACCAGTTTTCAACTGGCTCCAAAACTAATTTTCAAAAAGTAATTGTTTAAGTCTGCTCCAGTATGATCTAGATAATCATTTCTGTTTTCACTTCTTACTGTCTCAGTAGATAAATTCTTCCTAGAGTTTTCTGCAAATATTAATCTCCACGGATTTCAATTACAATGTCATTCAGTGAGGAATATTTACCAAACTACATCTTAGTACTAAAATGGAGACCATTTAATACAATATTGTGCTTTACTCAAGACTGTGCTTCTCAAAGTGTGGTACATAATGGTGAGGTATAATTGGTTATACTCAAAATCATCAAGTAAATAGTATGCAAGATCATCACTTTATTTAAATATTTGCAGGAAAATCTGCATTTGTGTGAAAATAATTAGAAATATGTACTATGGTGTAGAAGCAAAATGTGTATGACTGCAACACAGAAATGAAGATTTCAAAGAAATTTACGATGGGCCACTTCAAAGCTGTGTGCCAAGTCACCCTGGGTTGTATGTCTACTGTCACCCGAGGTGGGGAGATGGGAGGGTGGTGGAGAGCATGTCTCCTCTCTTGTGCCATTAGAGAGTACTTCAGTGGAGATGTATGAGAAATATTAACAACATGTGTAACAGAAATAATACTTTAGAGTAAGGAAAATGGTGGCTTCAGAAAAACCCTGGAGCCATGTTTCCTAAGAGCGCTCCACTCACCACCAGTCACACAGAAATAATTTTAAGCAATGCATAAATAAGCACTTCATACTTCAGTGTGTTTGAATGTTTTTCCGCTATTTATGAATAGCAAATTATGCACCTCTCGCTAATTTTCTTAAAAATTTTCTCTCAAACTATCTTGAGTAAAAGAAATGAGTTAAGCTCAAAAACATTAAATAATAGTACATGTGGCAGTAGATACAATAAAATCATGAAGAAGGTAAGTGAATGACTGAACTTATACAACCCAAATCCATCTCTACACTTATAATACTTCTCTTAAGAAATATTGTACATAAAAGCATTAAGAAATGCCAAATTGGGTCAGTCCTATGACCCATCTATTATATCTAAAAATGACTTATTTTTAGGACTTAATTAAAAGGATACTTATTTTCTCATACATACTTATTTCCAGAGAACACTTATTTCCTCATAATATTGTAGAATACACACTATGTTCCATAGACATCGTTACTTACAGGAGCTACAAGTCCAGTGCAAAGACAGACTCCTCCTAAGTCACTGCAATACAGGGTCACCATTGTCATGATGGACCCACCTGAAAAGTTCAGAGAGCATGGAACAACCAATAAGTTTGCTGAATTTGTGTCAGAGAAGGCTTTATAGGGGAGGCGATATTTGAGTTGAAGCCAAAGGGGAGAAGTTTACCAAGAGCATTGCCTGAGAGAACATTTGCCTTTCATAGAAAACAATGACAGAAGTTCATGGACAAAACTTAAATATATGTAAATTTTTTAAAGCTCCCGATTCCAGTCCCATTATAGATTAGTTTATGTCCGTTTTTTTTTTTTTCTCAGTCCAAATCATGGTAATTTCTGTCCTTAGAAAGAAGCAGTTTCAGAAACATAGGTAGTCTCCTCTCTTATGTTATTCCCCTCCTAACATACTCAGCTGACATCTTGGGAAGGAAAAAAAAAAAAGATCTGAACTTGCATATCTACAGTCAACCCATAAATGTCCCCCTCTAATACTAAAATAAAGGGATGGACCAGGTATCTTCTGCCTCCACACACACATCATTACTTTTTAATACGTGTGTCCAGCTGCTTTCCTTTTTCCTACTGCTCTAAACCTGCCTTGATGCTTTTATGAAAAAGAAAATTAGCACTTAATGTTTCAACGCTATGGAAATATGTAGAAATAACCTTGATAGAGCTCATCATTTATTGATCAAGGAAAGAATGTCAATAATTGTAGAATATAAGGCAGTGGGGAGAAAAGTCCTAAATAAGAGGGCTACAGGCATGTGGACAAAAGAAACCATTAATTCTAAACAAACAACATCAAAATGTTGAAGAAGCAAGGAAGCACACTGTTGAAGCTAGGAGAACTGTCCTATGGATTGAATCTTCTAGAGAAGACTCTAAGGTCAGCAGGGTCCCAAATGCAGACATGGTCAGGGCAACAAATACTTCTCAGAGAATGTTAATTATCAGTTGACTTTATATCATTTCCTATTGTGTGATAGTGGCATATTCACCAAACCACATCTGGTCAGCACTTTATGGGTCTGGAGGGTCCTCTCAGTAGCTCCACAAATAAGCACATTGGCAAGAAGCTCGAGGGGAGAGACCACCAGACCTCACTTTGGCAAGAAGGTTCTTCTTTAGGCATGATTTGTGGTTACTCTTCTGCCCCCACCCAAAGAGCATCCAGAAAGTACATGCTTGTTTTCACTAAGGATTTGCTGAAAAAAAGGTTAGGAAACTGAAGATTCCTTAGTGACCTTCTCCTCAAACACAGCTATGGATAGAATGAGTTTTGTGTCCAAGGACCCTTGGAAAAAGTTTCCCTTGGATGAACCAGAAGAGTTGGAGAGATCAAATGAGTTTGAATACGTCATTTTTGGGAGATCAAGACTTCCTCTCTTTTCCAAATCTACTTTTTTTTTTATTGGAGACTCGGACACCAGTATTTCCTATATCCACATTCTGTTCATTCTGAATACCAGAAATGGCTACCCTGAAGACATAATAACAATGGAGCATCTAATGACTTAAGCCCATCTACTTTAGAATTCTCTCAGGATAGATCTCCTTTCCAGGAATGCTACCCAAGTAACTTCCAAATAAAGGGATATAGAAATCCAACTTATTGACCTGGCACTAGACTCTATCTGCTACCTACTTGAACACAATGCCAAGTAGCTCACAAATTGAAAACTCATTGAAATGTCCAGATGTCTTTGTTCCTATGTGTAAAAGGTGGCAGAGAACATTCTAAATTAACAGCCCTATGTCCGTTCACAACCCCACCCACTGTGACCATAACACAGTGAATATCTCTGCAAAACTGTGAGCCAAGGAGCAGCAAGAAATACCTCTTAAATTAGCCACCTGTGTCTACCTACTATCTTGCTCACTAGATTGCCGGCTCTTTATCATCCTTAGCTTCTACACCTAGAACCAGCACAGTGCCTGACACACAGGGGGGCTCAAAAAATGTAAGCACTGAGGAATGATTCTATTCTATTCTAACTCTTTTATTTGCTATATTCCCCTAAATTCAATTCAGTTTAATAGTTCAACCCATTCTTCAACACTGAAAAAATTACTGGAGTTTATTTAGTCCAGATCAAACCATAGATCAGACAAATTTGAAGATGGTGCCAAAGGATATTCAATAGCAAAATTACAGGCACCAGTGAAAGTATTTGAATTTCTAGAGTTTGCTGCTACAGTATTCTATGAATCTATCTAATACAATCTGTAGCTCAATATCATTTGTGTATATACAAGAATTAATTGACATTCATAAGAATACTTATTTTAGGTTCTCAAAAAAAACTAAAATAGCTTGGTTTTAGAACCAACTTGATCTCTCTGGCTTAATATGGCCCTTGACAATTGCCTTATGTATCCTTTTCAAAGTCTGTATACCACATCTGGGAATTATGTGTCCAAAGTAAGAGAACAGAAAATGATTCTGTTCTGAAAGTAGGATCATAGAATTAAGATCTCAGCAGTGGAAACATTTCTAATAACGGTCATATTTTTAAGGAGATGTAGTGGAATGAGAAGAAGTAATCAAAGGACAAAGAACCATAATGCCAGGCAATTGGAAAGTCAACATGGTTGTTGAAACCCCTGAGAATACTATCAGTGGTTAGAATAGAGGGGAGGACTGAACCACAGGCTAGATGTCGGGGTATGATTATCTGGGAATTAGGCAAAGGATAAGATATTAAAGTATGAAATCCTAAAAGGGAAACATTGCTAAAAGTTTATGGTGTAACAAAAGTTTAAGGGAAATAATGGAGATGATTATAATGTTTTACTGACATAAAATATTATAATGCTACATCACCTTTCCTGCCTAGAAAATTTCCTACAAATAGCAATAAGGATAGGAGAAGTGACATTTATTACATACCTACTGTGTGTCAAGCCCTGCACCAGTAATTTTTACCATTATTATTTCATTTAAGTTATCACAGAGATGGCATGATTTGTGCTTCATCTTCAAATGTGAATAGGAATTCTTCAAGTGGTGTTTTTAGCATAATTTCTTCCTATAGCAATTTAACATAATTATTCCTCTCTGAAATTAAGTGAGGAAATGTGCTAAATAAAATATTTTAAAAAAAACAGCAATACCAACACCTACCAGACAACTATTATATTCCTGACACTGGCCTGTACATTTAACCTACATTTATTTTCATATGCTCTCAACAGCATTTTAAGGTGGATGCTACTGTTTCCATTTTACAGACTATGAAACAGAGACTTAGAGATTAGGAAATTTGCCAAAAGTCACATAATTCATTAACAGATGTGGAATTCAAACGATTCTGTTTGATCTCTACCCATGCTTTTTTAAAGGACATCATACTACCTTTCAGCTGGAGACACTTTCAAAGAAAATGATAATGGTGCCATTTACAGCTACAGTGAACAGGTAGAAATAACTTTCAAAGAGAAAAATTGAAAATGTTAACTCCTCTTCACATGTGAACAGGAATAGGGTTAGTAGCAGGAGGAGGGAAGGGTCTAAGATTAATTGACATTCTAATTTCAAGATCAGAAATGAAAGGCCAAGGATGAGAGGTATTCTAGAGGTCTGTATTTGTAATGGACAAAGAAAGAAGGCTTACTTCCTGATATTGCTTACTTTAGCCTGTCTACACTCCTATAATACCTCTGAACATAAGAGATGTTTGCCCCAGGCCCCCACCTATGGTTCCAACAAGAACACACATTATTAGTAGCACAATTTATTGGCAATACACATAATTAATAGTCACCTCTCCCAAAAAGATACACATAGTGCACATTCTTGGGGGTCCCTGAAATTGTCTGCCTCCCTTTATTGCAAGATTAACTATAATCTTATATCACTTCTCCCAGAGACAGTACCAGGAAAATAGCTTATTTCTGGGCCTGGTCTGGTTAACTTTCCTAGATTAGTTATTTCAACCCCAGATACACATGAGAATGATCTGAGGATTTTTTTTTTTTTTTGTATCAATTTCCCCATTCCATGAGATTCTGGTTCAGTTGGTCTGGGCATTTTTTTAAATCTCCCCAGATTATTTTCATGTGTAGCCACAATTGAGAGTCGATGGTTTCTGACCATTGCCTCACCAATGCCATAGACACACATACTCCCACTATCTAATATCCAAAGCTGCTCCCTGGAAAATGCTAGAAATTAATGAAGAGCCAGTTACCCGTCTCCTTGACTATTCCCCTTTTCTTCTCTTCAACTTACCACATCTCTGTCTCTTGCTTAAACACTTCACTCAAAACTACACTCAAAAGGTGTTACAAGGAGGGGCTCCTGGGTGGCTCAGTCAGTTAAGCGTCTGACTCTTGACTTTGGCTCAGGTCATGATTTCATGGTTCATGGGTTCGTGTCCCACATCAGACTCTTTGCTGACAGCATGGAGCCTGCTTGGGATTCTCTCTCTTCTTCTTCTTCTTTCTGTGCCCCTTCCCAGCTCACTCTTTCGCTCTCCCCCCCCCCCCACAAATAAATAAACATTTAAAAAAGACTTATTACAGGCAAGTAGTTGAGAGAGACAAGGAGTACCTGCCTCTACATATGTCTCCACTCTTGCCTATTTTTGTAATACTTTTGGATAGCTAACAGGAAGATTAAACTTCTAGGTATCTTTGAAGAAAATTTCCAAATAGTTTGAAAATGTGTTTGATGGTTCCATGAACTTAATTTCCTGGAGTGGTACTATTGTAGTTATGAGCTTCCATATGGGAAGGCATGTGGTAAACAAGACCAGACAGCCCCATCTCACATGGATGGACAGTGTGTTATGCTCCTAGCCTACTAGCCACTTCCAAAAGAAGAGAAAGAGAATCAATTCTTAGAATCAAGTTATCCCCACTGTCTTTATGTGCTATATGACACTACCTTGCTATAGCACAGGACCTAAAGAGTTTATATGAGCTAGAGCCACCATATACCTAGAGCAGAGATCTAGGTGGAAACTCCATTTTTAAACATGAGAAGATACAGGATAGCTTATGATAAAACTCTAAGGAGGGAAGGAAAGGATTACATATGCATATATTTTAACCCAGCACTATAGGCTTCCTTTCTCATTGAATCATTACAATTACCCAAATATCTCTAGTTCAAAGATGAAAGAGCTAAGGTTCAGAAAAGTGAATGTGGAGTCAACACAGCATGATAGGTGGGAAATCCAGGTTCAATTCTGACAGCATTATCACCTGCCAACCATTTGGTATGAGGCAAGTTATATTCCCTGAGCTTCTGTTTCCCCCTCCATAAGATATAAAGGTAATAAGAGCCCCTGTTCAGCTGTGGCAAGAATTAAGTAAAAATATAAAAACAAGGTAGCAATCACCATTCATCTAATAATCCCTGTCTACATGGTTATGGTAGTTAGAATTTACTCAAGCTAACATAACAAGGGTCCCGACCAAAATATGAACTCTGCTCTGTGAAGTCCCATTTCCTTTATGCAGCACAGAAGATTCAGATCAAGAGAGTTCAAGGGAAGGAAAGAGGGTGTAGATTGAGAAATTCAGGGAAGACTCTAAAACTGAAGGGGGAAGAAGTCAGATGGGTTTCAAAGAAAGAACTTAGATAAGCAAGAAGACTTGTATGCTCTCCCCTTTGGGGTTGGGCTAATGCCAGAAATACTGCTTTGTGGCATCTCACATCAGAAATAATATTTTAATTACTCTTGGATATACAGCTACCGGCTTTAGCATGACATTATGCAGCTATGAGAGAGCAGAGTACAAAAATTCGGATGGCCAATTCACCAATCCCAATTCTAAATCCCTCTGCTAGATCTATTAACGCACCAGACATTTGTTCCCCACGTTCTGGTCACTGTGAGCCAGGCCAAGGCAAAGGGCAAGGTGTGGCCACACTTCCCCCTGCGGGCAGACAGAGAGAGAACAGAGCCCCTGGAAACTCTTGACATCTGTGAAGTCTTTGAGTGAAAGGGCACGTCTTGGAGTGCATCGGCTCTTGCAGCTACCTTCCAAGGTGCCTGAACCACTCCTCTGACTTAATGAACTCCACATGCTGCCATAGCTATTTATAGGATCAGCCCGTGTGTGTTTTGTTAAAGTCTCTAGATCATATTTTTTAGCGTTGCAAGTTTATTTCCTACAATTGGTCCATTAAGTTTTGCCTCCCTTTCCTCCTCCACCACATTCTTGGAAATCCAAGGTCAACTACACAAACAAATGTACGGGATTATCAAAATATTTTTAAGCCATCATTTGCCTCCTCTGTTTTTCTTGTGCTCCCATAAGTGTGAATTTCTATAGCATCACTCTTCCTGGAAACTTAGATCTGACAGGGCAATCTGACAGAAGGGTAATGCAGCCCAAGAGGCAGGGAAGGAAGAGTCGTAAGAGATCAGCAATGTTGTCACTGAGCCTGCTCCTACTGAGTGCAAGTTAATCACAGCAAGGGCCACAGGAAAGCAAGAAAAATCTTCAGACAAAATCAAAATGCAAACAAAAGGGAAAGACAGGCTGAAGTGGGCTAATCAAGAAACAGAGAACATTTACCTGCAGAAAATTGGAGAAACTGAAAATGAGGTCCAGTGTCTAATAAGGGACAAAGAAGCCAAATCTGAGTAATAGTGGAGACCATGTCTTACGAGAGGCCTCTGTCTCCCTTTTCATACAATCCAGAGGAATATTTTTATCAACTCTTTTGTAAATATAAGTGGCTTAGTAGCTCTAGAATCCATTCCATCAGGAGAAAATTTCACCTCATCCCATTTTTAAAACATATTTAGATAAGAGATTCACATGGTTTTCTTTCCTTTTTTTTTCTTTTGTTTTTAAATTCCAGTATAGTTAACATACAATGTTATATCAGCTTCAGGTGTAAATTGATTCAACAATTCTATACTCAGTTCTTATCAAGATAATTCTACTCTCTTTTTTAAATCATTTTTTTAAATGTTTTATTATTTATTTTTAAGAGAAAGAGAGAAAGAGACAGCACAAGCTGCAGAGGGGCAGGGAGAGAGGGAGACACAGAATTTGAAGCAGGCTCCAGGCTCTGAGCTGTCAGCACAGAGCCCAATGCGGGGCTCAAACGTATGAACTGGGAGATCCTGACCTGAGTTGAAGTTGGATGCTTAACCAATTGAGCCCCCCAGGTGCCCCAAGATAAGCGTACTCTTAATCCCTTGTATCTATTTCACACATCTTCCCACCCCACTCCCCTCTGATAACCATCAGTTTGCTCTTTATAGTTAACAGTCTGTTTTTTGGTTTGTGTCTTTTGTTCTTTGATCCCTTGTTTTGTTTCTTAAAATCCATATATGAATACAATGATGTGGTATTTGTCTTTTTCTGACTGACTTATTTCACTTAACATTATACCCTCTAGATCCATCCATGTTATTGCAAATGGCAAGATTTCATTCTTTTTTTGTGGCTGAGTAATATTCATCATGTATATATACCACATCTTTACCCATTCATCTATTGATGGACACTTGGGTTGCTTCCATAATTTGGCTATTGTAAATAATGCTGCAATAAACATTGGAGTGCATATATCTTTTTGAATTCGTGTTTTCATATTCTTTGGGTAAATACCCAGTAGTGGCATTATTGGATCATATGGCAGTTCTCTTTTTAACTTTTTGAGGAACCTCCATACTGTTTTACACAAGGACTGCACCACTTTGCATTCCCACCAAAAGTGCACGAGGGTTCCTTTTCCTCCACATCCTCACCAACACTTGTTATTTCTTATGGTTTTGATTTTTAGCCCTCCTGATGGGTATGAGGTGGTATCTCATTGTTGTTTTGACTTACATTTCCCTCATGATAAGTAATGTTGAGCCTCTTTTCATGTATCTGTTGACCATCTGCCTGTCTTCTTTGGAGAAATGTTTCCATATGTCTTCTGCCTATTTTTAAATGTATTATTTGTTTTTTGGGTGTTGAGATGTGTAAGTTCTTTATATATTTTGGATATTAACCCTTCATCAGATACATCATTTGCATATATCTTCTCCAATTTGGTAGGTTGTCTTTAAATTTTGTTGTATTTTTTTTTGGTTTTTTTTTTTGTTTTATATTTTATTTTTTTTATTATTTTTTTATTTTTTTTTTCAACATTTATTTATTTTTGGGACAGAGAGAGACAGAGCATGAACAGGGGAGGGGCAGAGAGAGAGGGAGACACAGAATCGGAAACAGGCTCCAGGCTCTGAGCCATCAGCCCAGAGCCTGACACGGGGCTCGAACTCACAAACCGTGAGATCGTGACCTGGCTGAAGTTGGACGCTTAACCGACTGCACCACCCAGGCGCCCCTATATTTTATTTTTTTTAATTTACATCCAAATTAGTTAGCATATAGTGCAACCATGATTTCAGGAATAGATTCCTTGATGTCCCTTACCCATTTAGCCCATCCGCCCCTCCCACAACCCCTCCAGTAACCCTCAGTTTATTCTCCATATTTATGAGTCTCTTCTGTTTTGTCCCCCTCCCTGTTTTTATATTATTTTTGTTTCACTTCCCTTATGTTCATTTGTTTTGTCTCTTATGAGTGAAGTCATATGATTTTTGTCTCTCTCTGACTGACTAATCTCACTTAGCATAATACCCTCCAGTTCCATCCACGTAGTTGAAGGGGCAAGATTTCATTCTTTTTGATTGTTGAGTAATATTCCACTGTATATATATACCACATCTTCTTTATCCATTCATCCATCGAGGGACATCTGGGCTCTTTCCATACTTTGGCTATTGTTGATAGTGCTGCTATAAACATGAGGGTGCATGTGTCCCTTTGAAACAGCACACCTGTATCCCTTGGATAAATGCCTAGTAGTGCAATTGCTGGGTCATAGGATAGTTCTATTTTTAGTTTTTTGAGAAACCTGCATACTGTTTTCCAGAGTGGCTGTACCAGCTTGCATTCGAATGTCTTTTAGTTTTATTGTGCAGGAGTTTTTTATTTTGATGCAGTCCCAATAGTTTACTTTTGCTTTTGTTTCCCTTGCCTCAGGAGATACATCTAGAAAAATGTTGCTATGGCTGATGTCAGAGAAATTACTGCCACCGCTCTCTTCTAGGATTTTTATGGTTTCAGGTCTCATATTTCCATCTCTAATCCATCTTGAGTTTATTTTTGCATTTGGTGTAAGAAACTGGTCCAGTTTCATTCTTTTGCAGGTAGCTATCCAGTTTCCCCAGCACCATTTGTAAAAGAGACTGCCTTTTTCCCAGTGCCTATTCTTGCATCCTTTGTCTAAGATTGATTATATAATTGTGAGTTGTTTTCTGGACTTTCTATTCTGTTCCATTGATCTATATGTCTGTTTTTGTGCCAGCACCATACTGTTTTGATTACTTCAGCTCTTTAGTATATCTTTAAACCTGGGATTGTGAAACCTCCAGTTTTGTTCTTTTTCAAGATTTCTTTGGCTATTCCGGGTCTTTTGTGGTTCCATACAAATTTTAGGGTTGTTGGTTCTAGTTCTATGAAAAATGCTTTTGGTATTTTGATAGGGACTGCACTGAATCTGTAGATCGCTTTGGGTAGTCTGGACATTTTGACAATATTTGCTCTTCTTATCCATTGGCATGGAATATTTTTCCATTTGTTTATGTTGTCTTCAATTTCTTCCAGCCATGTCTTATAGTTTTCAGAACGCAGGTCTTTCACATCCTTGGTTAAGTTTATTTCTAGTTTTTTAAATTATTTTTGTTGCAATTTTAAATGGGATTGTTTTCTTAATTTCTGTGTTATTTCATTGTTAGTGTATAGAAATACAACAAATTTCCACATACTGATTTTGTGTCCTGTGACCTTATGAATTCATTTTTCACTTCTGGTAGTTTTTCTGTGAAGTCTTCAGGGTTTTCTGTATACAGTATCATGTGATCTGTAAATAGTGAAAGCTTTACTTCTTCCTTTCCAATTTGGATGCCTTCTCTTTGTTTTATTTCTCTGATTGATGCGGCTAGGAATTCCAGTACTATGTTGAATAAAAGTGGTGAGAGTGGACATCTCATTTTGTCTGTCTGTGCCTGTTTCTGTGTGTTAGGAGCGAGCTCTGCCTCCTGCTCTTACAAGCAGTGGTCCTATGAAGAAGGGGCCCTGTCGTGTAACTGCAATGCATTGCCCTCTATTCACCAGAACCTGGCGCCTCACAGGTGTCGTCTGTGTGTGTTGCATGTGCCCTGCTGTGTGGCTGAGCCACTTTTGCCTTCCGTCCGGCTGTCTGCAATGGTTGGTTTTGCCCATTGTGAGCAGAGGTGGGTCCCTGTGTTGTTAGTGGGCCAGTCTGAAGTTAAGCTTGAGTTAAGTCAGGGCTTGAGTTAAGTCAGACCAGGCATTTGCAGAGATGCAGTAGCACCAAAATGCAGGGCACTTTCCCTGTTTTGTGCCCTGAGAAGCTTTTGTTGGTGGGTGGGGCCTACGTTCAGACCAGATGCCTGGCCACAGCCCACTGCTGGGGCCACAGTTGGACTGCTGTGTGTAGTCATCTTCCCCTCTCCCTAGGGCAGGAGTCACCTTGCAGTGGTGCTGGCCCCTGTTGAGGCTGCTTGCACACTGCTTTGGATGGGCTCCAGCCAAGAGCATAGGGGACAGAACCACAGGAAACTATGGGTCAAATGCTTTAAAAAAAAAAAAAAGGATGTGCAATCTTCTGCTGGTTGTTTATCTTTCTGTACCATCAGAAAATAGTGGGATACTGAATCACAGGAAGCCTCCACTGTCTTAGGTGTCAAGTTAACATTCCATAGGTTGGGGTGGGAGCAGCTTTCATATCCTGCAATACAAAGCATACTAAATGATGATTTAGAGTCATAGTCATGCCAGTGATCCCTTGAAATCTGCTGTTGTCCATTGTCTCTGCCTCTCTCTGAGCATCAACCCACCACCACGTCCTAACAGCTCAGTCCCACCTCCTGCATCTCCACACAGGTCCTCATCCTGTCCCCTCCCGCTGCCCTGTAGCAGGCTCTCCTGAGTCCTCACCTACTCCATTGCAATAACCCTTATATTTGAAGGAAGTCTCTGGATTTCAGGGGACACAGATTCCCCTCGCAATAGCCAAGGCAAAAGAGAGCTCTATTAGAAGGACACAGGGTGTCCATAGACAGAAGGCTGGTGCAACCTTTGGGCTCAGGAAGGCCTGGAAGCGAGGAAAGCGTGCTTTCCTGCCTCCCTACCTTTGTCTCTGCCTCCATGTCTGCCACCTTCTTTCTCTCTGTCTATATGGCATCTCCCACACATTAAGAAAACTACTGGCTCAGTCTCCCAGGAGTGCCATCCTACAGCTTCTGCAACCAAAGGGATACCTCATTCTCAGAATCTGTTTGGGGGAAAAAAGGAAAAAAATACAAGAATTCCAGAGAAACATGCCTCTGGATCAGTCAAACATGGTAAAGGAGTAGGGTCAGGTAACGACATGGAAACACAAACACACGCTTGGAATTGGAAGAGGGGCAGTTCCCAGAACAGGCTGCATGCTTTTCCAACCACCCTGGACTTGCCCCTGCTGTTCCCTCCTCACAACCTTCATAGGCAAAACCCTACCTGTTCTTCAGAGGTCATCTTAAGTAGCACCTGGCCGGGAAGATTTGCTCATTCACCTACCAGAGGCCCCTTTTTAAAGCCCCCAACCCTTTCCAGTTGTTGTTTTCTCCCTTAGGGCACTTTTCATTATTGACCTTAAGGACACTGTTTATTGGGGCATCTGGGAGGCTCAGTCAGTTGGGTGTCCGACTCGTCATTTCAGCTCAAGACATGATTTTGTGGTTCAGGGGGTCAAACCCCACATTGGACTAATGCAGAACCTGCCTGGGATTCTCTGTCTCCCCCTCTCTCTGTCCCTCCCCAGCTCATGCTCGCGCTCTCTCAAAAATAAATAAACTTTAAAAAGGAAAGAAAGGATAGTGTTTGCAAGTTTTCCAGCATGAATAAGTTCCTAGAGGAAAGAAGTCAGATCCTAATCACATTTATATTCCAAAAATAAAAAAAATGTCAAGAAAATCTTTGCCTGTGACAGGTACTCAATAATTGTTTGCTAAATGGTTGAGTGGATGAATATAAATGACTGACAATAGTTTTAGCAACCACCCTGGGTATTAGATTGCCCACCAAACAGTCATGACTCTTCATAGTGTTGTTGGAATAATGTCCTTTGCTGGGGAGAGGACACCCCTGACTTTTCTCTTGAGGGAGTTAACAGGAACTGAATATTCATTTACTACAAGGCCAGGGTTTAACAGCCCAGCTCTCACATTTGTTGATAATAGTCAGATTCTTTGGGGCTCATTTCAATTATTCTTAAGTTCAAATGTTACCTCTGCTTTTACAGAAGTTGATGGAAGCTCCATAAGATCTTTTTCCTCCTCTGCTTAACAGGAACAAAGAGGAGCTCCCTTAGAGCACGGTCCTTGAACCTCACAAGGCTTGGACCTCACTGAGGCTCACAAGCCTCACCTAGGCTGGAACTGCACAGTCACACAGGACCTGGTGCTGAGGGGGTCCCACACTTGATGTTTAACACTCTGCAGTCACAGTCCCAGATTTTGAGATTTGCAAGTGAAGTACAAAAAGACAATGGAAGCTTAGAGCCTCGGTTTAGCTGTGGTTCTGCCTCTCATCACCTCCGGGGGACAGCCTCTTAGCTGCCCGCTTCCCCACTATCTGGTGCGCCGGGCGCCCTGCCTGATCTCCCTCTCCCCATCCCCTACCCAGTGAGGTTTTGCACACTGGCAGAGGGTAGGTCAGCGCCAGGGCGCTTGTGCCAGAGTACCTCATGGCAATGCCATCCTGGACTCAGTCTAGCAGAACTGGAGTGCATTTATTGAGCAACTCAGTAGGGGCCAGCCTCCACCCACCTCTCCAGATCGCCTTTCCACCGTGGCTTGGAGAAGCATAGATGCCAGGCTCCACTTGCCCACCTCCGCCAGGCATGCACATCAGCCCAGAAGTCAGTGGACCTGCCTGTCACCCCAACCTCATCCTCCTGAGAGCTCATGAAGATCTGTGCTTCCTCGTCAAGTATCCCCAGGCCTGAGGGAGTGTAACAGCAAAGAGAAAAAAAAAAATCAAAAAAAGAACAAGTCGATAGGTAGAGAGAGCCCATGGATGAGAAAGAAAAGTTTTATTATTTTTTTAAGTTAATTTTTAAGCTGAGATATAACTGACACGTGACATTGTAATAATTTTAGGTGTAGAAATTAATTATTTGACAGATGCATACATTGTGAAACGATTGCCAGAATAAGTTTAGTTAACATATATCACCACACAGAATTACATTTTTTCCTTGTGGTAGGAACTTAAAAGATCTATCTTAGCAACTTTCAAATATACAGTACAGTATTCTTAACTATACTTTTATATTTTAATAAGTTTAATGGCACTTCTTCCTTCTTTTTGAATAAAGAAACTCATACTTTTCCTTTGCGCTGAGCCCTAGCCCTGTGCCAAGTACTAAAAAGTGCTTAGCAATTGGTAGCTGATGTTTTCTTATTATTAATAAATGTTCACACAAAGTCTGACAGTTTCACAAAGTAAGAAGTTTCCAAAAATAGGACCTCTATAATCTCATTTGATCCTCTGAGGTAGGTGGGATATGGATGTTCTATTTTGTAAATGAGAAGATTGAAATTCAGACAGACAAGTAAGGAGGCCTAAAAAAAAAAAAAAAAAAAAAAAATCATGTCACCCGTTAGTGGTAAAGCAGGGCCTGGAATCCAGGCGCCCTGACTTGCAGCCCTGTGTTTTTACCAAGCGACCTGCCCGCCAGTGACCCATGGGGCAGCTGAGCGGCCTTTTCCTCACTTCTCTGGAGGGAGAAGGAGCCAGCAATGTCTAGCCACTCTGGAAACTCTGCCGGGTGCCATGGCGCTGTGAGCATTTGCCCCGGCCACTGCAAGGAGTCCCGCCCTTACCCTGCATTTATTTTCTTTCCCAAACCTCACAAAACCATAAAAATCAAAGATGACTCCTCAGAAGCGAGCCATCCGACGCTCTGAAAACCCGGCCCACGGCTGTGGATGGCAGGGCCACAAGAGCTGTTTCTTTGCTCCTGTTGACTCAGGTCTGTTTACCTGGCTCCCTCATTCCAATTTCCTCGCCTCGGAACCAGTACAGCCCTCGGATTTATGCTCTAGGCAGACAGGCGATTTATGGTGTGTTCATCACCCATGCCACCCCAGGACACGGCACCTCTCCCTGCAGCTGTCAAAACCACCCACTCGTACCCAGCAGAGTGTCAAGCGGTTCACCAAGGGAAACTCCTCGGAAATAGTGCCCAGTTCTAGTCCACAGGTTTTGCCCAGTTGCCCAAGCCCTGGTCATAAAAATGCCAAATAGACTGGGAGTGAAAAACAGAGGTCAGACTAGCCCAGAGGGCAGGATGGGGCAGGAATCATAGGCTGGGATTAAGGGACAGAGGAGTTTTGGCAGATGCCACACTCCTGGGTTTGCCTTGATGTCCCCTGGCCTTGGATGGAGGGAGGTAGATGGAGTCGCACTGCGGGAGCTGGCCCTGAAGGAGAGGTGTTCTTGGGGTTGGCTGAAATCCAGAAGCTGGCTTCCCTGAGTCCCAGGAAAATGTTTTGTCTTGTCTTGGTTTGTTTTGTTTGTTTGTTTGTTTGTTTTGTTTTGTTTTTAAATGCCTTTGACTTTCATTATTAAATGTGAGGAGTATGGACTTGGTGGCTAGAATGTGACTGAGGCAGCCATCTACATCAGTCCTTAAGCTGGAAAACAGATTAATAAGAACTACATATGGAGCACCTGGGTGGCTCAGTCAGTTAAGCATCCAACTCTTGTTTTTGGCTCTGGTCATGATATCACAGATTTGTGAGATCGAGCCCCGGGTGAGGCTCTGCACTGACATCACAGAGCCTGCTTGGGATTCTCTCTCTCCCTCTCTCTCTGCCCCTCCCCTACTCACATGCATTCTCTCTAAACAAACAAACAAACAAACATTTAAAAAAAAGAATTACGTATACTGAATGTAAGCCATTTGCCATCCATTGGACTTTACATATATCCTTTGCACATATTATTTCTAATCCTCACAGCGGCTCTGGGATCACCTTTGTTATTAAGCCCATTTTAAAGATGAGGGAAATGAGGTTTGAGAGGTAGCCAAACTTGCCAAGTTTACACAGTAAATTGACAGTGTTTGAACCCAGGAGAAATATTTCTCCACAAAGCAAGTTCAATGGCTGCTCTGTCTACTGGGCCTCTCATCGCTAATCCCATGGAAAAAGAGTTAACAGTGGTCGCCACTGCCGACATAATGAGGATTTACCCAGCCTGCTTTGCAGGAAGACAGCCAGGCTCTAACGTGGCCGATGGTTCTGGGCCTCTCTCTGGATGAAGGAAGTATAGGGTAAGCCTCCCTATCACTCACTGGAGGAGAGTAGATGCAGATGTTGCCAGTTTTCCATTCACCAATGTGCTCTGTCCCTTATTTCTTCTTCTCTGCACTTGTAACCATTTTCTCTACTTATGTTAATGTCTCTTCCAGTGACATTCAAATTAAGGCCAAAGAGATAAATTGAAATGCTGTGATTCTAAAACTATGTCTGGTAGGACTTGGCCAATAGGAAATGAAAATAAAGATCACACCACTGCTACCACCAGAAAGGAATTTGTATCTGTTGAAAAAAAAATATCTATTTTAAAGTTGTCTGAATTTTATTAATCCCTGTTCTTGCTTCCCTCCTCCCTCTGCTTAGACAGTTGAAAGCCTTCTGGTAAATACATAGACAGCCAATAAGGTAGATCCCTACAGAAGAACAGAATTTTTCAAAAGGATTTAAAGGCTTTTACAACTTACATGGAACATGAATTTTTTGGCTTTCATTAACTCCAATGTTGAGTGTTTTCATCTATAAAACAGGAACCCAATTCAGCAAGTACTTATGAAGAGATTACCCTGTAAGAGACGTAATATTAGACGTTACGGGGAGGTAACAGTAAGGAAGGTCTGGGCTCTGCCCTGCAGGGTATGAAAGGCCCACCAGCAAGGCTGATAAGTACATGAGTAACACTCATGTTACACGAGTAACACTGGCCTATCATCAGGCTATAGTACAAACCCACACCAAGCTGCTGGGCCTCCAGGAATTATCAGGAATGCTCTGATCATCCTGATCACCAGGGTCATTTGGGTGTGTTTTGTGATGTATGTAAAAGTGCTTGGCAAAGAACTGTACAGAACTAAGGGATTTTTCATCACTGTTCTTATTACTAAGCATGGTGGGTAAGAATGTAGCCTCTGGAACCAACACGCCTGGGTTGGGCTCCCTGCTCTGGCACATACACTATGTTATCTTAGGTAAATTGCTCAAACATTTGAAGCTGCAGTCTCCTCAGCTGTGAAAGGGGATAATAATAGGATCTACCTGTATGGATATAGTGGGAATTAAGCAAGTCCATATATCTCAAGGACTGTGCACCTTGCTCAGCATGATACGAAGCCACAAAAAGGTTATTGTTGTTGTTGCTATTATTCCACATTCACCAGTACTTCTCAAAACTGTCAAGGTTATCAAAAGCAAGGAAAGTCTGAGAAACTGTCATAGCCAATAGGAGTCTAAGGAGACATGACAAGTAAATGTAGTGTGGTATCCTGGATGGGACCCTGGGACAGATAAAGGGCATTAGGTAAAAGCTGAGGATATCTGCGTGAAATAGTTAATAACGACATAATGATATTGGTTCATGAAAATTGTGCCAAACGTACCATACTAACGTAGGATGTTAACAGTAGGGAGGGCTTGGTCTGGGGTATATGGAAACTCTCTGTACTATCTTCACAACTTGGCTGTAGGTCGAAAAAAGATTCTAAAATAAAAAGTGCATTTATAAAAAAAAAAAACTAGTATCATGAGGATGTAACGATATATGGAGAGCTGAGCAACCACAAGGGAACTTGTGGCCAGGAGAATTTTCATTAGGGAAAAAAAGACAAAATGGAAGAGCCAGTACTCACCTATATTCTTTTCTAAAAAGCCCTATTGAGGGGCGCCTGGGTGGCGCAGTTGGTTAAGCGTCCGACTTCAGCCAGGTCACGATCTCACGGTCCATGAGTTCGAGCCCTGCGTCAGGCTCTGGGCTGATGGCTCAGAGCCTGGAGCCTGTTTCCGATTCTGTGTCTCCCTCTCTCTCTGCCCCTCCCCCGCTCATGCTCTGTCTCTCTCTGTCCCAAAAATAAATAAACGTTGAAAAAAAAATTTTTTTTAAAAAAAGCCCTATTGAGCAATTTGATAAATAGCCAAGGTCAAGTCTAGTATGTAAGAAATTGCCAGTGGGTATATGGTCGCCAGTAGCACTAAGGATGATTAATAAACATTTTCCTCTCACGTATGAGTAAGCCCTCTATCTAACAGGTTAGGGACTGGTAGAATCTAAAAGTCTACTTCCAGTTGGAGAGAGCTATTGAGTATATTTCCACTTTATTTTTCAAGAGATAGTGAGACCTAATTCTATCATAAGGATTGAAAACAGCCAAACACTTCCCTCCCATCCCTCCTTGTTTTTGCCCTTAGAATGGGGCTGTCAAAACATGATTTTAATTGCATTGTTAAAATCTGCATCATCTCTTTTCCCGTAACTGCCTCCATCTGGAGCCTTGGCTGGCTCCCTGGGAAAGACAACTGGACACCTCATGGAAAAGTCACACAAGCTCAGAAACAATTCTGCTTAGAGATACTGAACCAGGGCTCAACCCCTATTTGCTCTGGATGATCTCTGTCATTGTCAAACAAGCGGTTTATAGAGGGGTTTGTATGTTTCCAGATAGGATTATAAATTCACCAAGTCTACAGAATATTGGATCTGAGAGTAATCTTAAAGATTCTCAGTCCACCTCAAATCCACATCTTATGGGGAGGAAATCGAAATTCAGAAAGGCACATAGCTAGATGTCTTCAGGATGGAAACTAGAACCCCATTTTGTGGCTTCCAGAGGAGCGAGGTTGCCTCTAAGAATAGACTTATTACCTTGAGCCCTTGAGCTAATAACCAGAGGAGCTACTTCGCTATGTAAAGGCCACTGAAAAGAGTGTTTCTGATGATGTGCCACTGAAGACATGTTCCTGCAGCACCTACGGTGTTGAAGACCAGAGGTAGTACAAGAGGCGGGTAAATTGTGAGGGATGGGGAAATCTATGTAGAATAGAACCATGCCACACACAGCTGACCTGCAGACTGGGAAATCTATACGTGAGACTAAATCCCAGTTCCGGACTTCTGAAGTGCCCCCGTGGCTCTGACTACATGGTACTTGAGCCACATAGTCATTTTCCCGGCTCCTAAATTCAGCATAGCAATTCTTGCCATTAATGCTTCCAGCTCTATGAAAAAGTAAGAGGTGGGGCAGAGAAAAGAATGGGTCATTTGGCCTGTTAAAGAGCCATACTAAACTCTCGAGTCTTAGCACTCACCCATCTGCCAGTGTTGCAGGTGGCATGTGATGTGAATTAATCCATTGCTGTGAGTCACTAATTTCCCTAAGTCCATCCATCCATACCTCCTGCCCAGCCTAATTCGACTCCTGTTGATCCATCAGTTGCCATCATCACCAGGAGTCAAGGTAAGCAGGTATTGGGAGGGTTTTTTTTTTAACTACATTAATACCAAGAACTCTTCCAATATTAAAATCGTAGGCAGCAAGCGCACCTTTCTAGTTCCTCTTTGAAAGTTTCTAAATGCATTAATTGTCGACCCAACTTTGTTTTTCTCTTATACTTTCTGTTTCTATAAATACATAAGCATGTGTCCTAATTATGTTCTTATGTGGATTGTGTTAAGTCTGTGAGTTTTGGTGACTGTTAAAGCATTCTGTGGTTTTGTCTTTTATTTCAGGAAATACTTTTCCAAGCTATCCTCTCTGTGGTTTATATTCCTGTATTCGGGAAGCTCATTTTATTGCCAGCTGAAGTTGCTCATTTTCCCCTCAACTGGAGGAAGATGGGTTGAGTCTCCAGTTGTGCGATATGAAAGAGAGAGTCATCTACTCTCTACAAAAATGGCTATAAAAGGGACAAACAACACCAGTACCGTATCAGTTATCAACTTCCCAATGGACTGTCACTGATAGTTGCTACTGATACTTGGGGGGTCTATCAACTATCTTATATCTAGAAACATATAAGTAGAGCAGCCTTCAATTACAGGCTATGTAGCCTCAAAGGATTGGCCAAGATTTCAGGGCAGTTTTTTAAACCTTCTGAATAGATTTACTTAATCTTCACACACACAGATTATCGACTGGGAGTTGCTGAACTCTAAGACCATGACAGCAGAGATAAAGTTATGTTCAATGTCCTATTCTAGGCTTCACCCAGTGCCCTAGAAAGTCAAAATGCAAAAAAAAAAAAAAAAAAATGGGGAGAGGGGAGTGGCATTTAACAAAATAATGAATTTTTGAATATTTATCACTAAGTGAACTCAAGCTCTTCCAAACTCATTTCTTCATTTCTGCTTCTGCCTAGCATTGGAACCTCTTGATGCTTTTCTAAAAGCTTGTCAATTACTAAGGCCTGGAGGAAATCCATTCATATCAAGTTTAAGCCTCTTAAGTCTCTACCTATTCATGTCTTTGATCAACAGTTGATGGAAGCTGGAGCTTTCACCAGTTTTGGCTCCACTGTTAGAGTTATGTCAGCCTTCCTTCTTTTATATCCTTGTGTTTGGTGGCCAAGGGTACACAGCACACTGAATGGGCTGATGGGTGTGCTGAGCTCTCAGGCCATTAAAGTGATGGCACAAATAATAGTGTAGTGAGAGGGCAGGGTGCTGGAAGGGAGAACAAATCATTATGGGAATAATAGAACTAAAGGGATTTCCCTGGTCAGGATGCCTAAGTCCCCAGTGAGCGATGAGGGTCTTTCATAAAGAATCCTAACCATACCTCCATGACGCCACTAATTTACTGAAAAGTAAACTGGGCAGTGAGATTTCCATCTAAATTAGACCTTGAGAAGGGGAAAATTAAAATATAGTTTTTAACTCAGATCTTCCTCCCTTTATCTCTGTAACACAGCCCCTCAAATAAATTGAGGTTTGGTAACAGAAGCAAGAACATTCTGCCCTGTAATTTCTACCGGTAGGGTGACCAACCTTCTTGGTTCATCCAGGACTGTCCTGGGTTTAGTGCTGAAAGTCGCACTTCCCAGAAGCCCTGTAGCCCCATGCAAACCAGGAAGGTTAGTCACCCTAAGGGAGAGAAAGGGAGTGTGCATGCCTTTTAGCCACACAGTCCTCCCTAGCAAGAAAAGATAACCACTTTGCAGCTGGATTAAGCCCACCCTAAGGTTTCCAGGTAGTTCAGCATCATGTTGCCCAGCAGGCCACAAAAGGTAATGAGCATGAGAGTCTGTGTGGGAGGCAGGGGCACAACACCTTCCTCTTCAAGATCTCCAGGTATCTGGCATATCCTCCGCATTGAGACTCATTCTTGTGAGGGAAGGAAGGGCAGAGATAAAGTTCCCTTTCCCTCCATTTTATAGATGGAGAAATGGGAATGGGGAGACAGTGCGGCTTGTTTGAGATTTCATGGGTAGTAGCAGAACCCGCATGTGAAACATAGCTCTGAATGCTAAATTGTGCTGCCTGATAGCACCCTGATGTCATATGGATCTTTAATGCCTAGAAAAACCTAACTGGCCGGATATAGGAATGAAGTGAGGCTGTATGTCCTACCTCAACACCCTCAGTCACCAGACTGGATGAGAAGCATTTGCTTGTGGAGGCAGCACATTGGAGCCCCCACCCTAATTTGCCTAAAACAAGCTCTGACTCCAGTTTGAAGCCATGCACTGACACACTGTACAAGCTGGTCATCATATGGCTTTGAAATTGTAGATTGTGTTACAGGACCAGAGGCTTCTGAGAGCTGACAGCTGGGGAGGCGCGAACCTCAGGGCCATATGCAAGTCTACCCTCTTGTTCACCCACCCAGAGCCTGAACTCCAGGTGCCCCAGAACCACAGAGCCGGGGACCGGTGCCTTTCATCCTTCCAACCCTTCCCCACTGGACACCACACTGGGGTCCCGTCCCAGCTGTTCAGCTGTGTGGGAGAAGCACGAGCCTCTCTCAGCTGGTTTCCCTCAGAACCAGCGGCTGGCCCACAGAATGTTTTGCCTTAGTTTCTCACTGACATCTTTATCTTCCCTTTATCGTGTTTTCAAGAAAATTATGCTAAGAAGGGCACAGTGTTCTTCGGCAGAAGTGAAACAGAGGTTTTCCATCTCTGGTATTCACTTCCAGAAGGAGGTAGTGGCTTCCAGCACTCAGGGCCTGACAAAAATATCTGTACACAAAGTCTAAGGTGGCAGCCAGGTTGATCCTTGAGAGGCATGAATGGGGAAGAAGCCAAACAGAGTGTGCATGGCTCCTCAGGGGTTAGGAGAGTGGCTTCCCTATGAAGGCAGGCTATGCTCGATGAGTGCATTAAACATTTTTTTACAGCTTACAGTATATGGAACCACAGAACCTTGTACTGTGAGCTGAACTGAGAGAATTAGAAATTGGAATTTAAATAACTAGACAGTGTATTCCTGCGAGGAGTTTTGAGTCCAGCATTGGGGAAATCAAGGAGTAAGCACAAAAAGGATATGAAAGCAATGGAAGTAATGTAGGTTGAACTTGAAGGTTGTGACGTCAAACAACATAGGACAAAAAATGACAAATTGAACCCAACCTCAACTCTAGGCTGCCTGGTTTCTCGGGCTCCCAGGGAACTCAGTCCAAACTGGGAAGTACCGTGGGTCCCTCTGAACATTCACGGCTTGGTCAAGATCCTTCAGGTCTCAAGCTCGTCTTCCCAAGGCAATTTTGAAACTAAGAGGAGGCTGGGATTCTTGGCTATCCTGCCCGTGACACAGAAGAGAACTTCTTTTGTGAGAAGAACCTGTTCCTCTCTCCTTCGCCCCACAGACAAGTTGAAATATAGTCACTTTGCTTCCCACAAAACTCTTAGGCCTGTGTCTACTTCATCTGCTTGACACTTGTGTGTGTGTGCCGTGTGCCTGGAGAGAGAGATGAAAAGACCAAATTCCTGCTTCTTCTGGAGTTTACCACCAACTCCTCTGCCCTCAGGGTTTCTCTGGCCCCAAATCATAACACCTTAAAGCTTACTAAGCTGGAAGGTATAGTGAGGGTATGGAGAAGAGAGAGGGTGTCCAAGGGACAGAGACTATTCTCAGCTCCCTCCCACCAATTGTGTCCAAGCTTTTGCAAAGCTCAACCTCCTTACTAATATGAATATGTGGACATCCATATAGGGATAAAGGCTCAGTTGTAACATAAGATAAGAGGCCTGTGATGTTTCATATAATAAGAAATATATATATTTGGCCTTCGTCCCTGGGTGCTAGGACACAGCTCCTAAAACTCTTGTAATTTGCTGAGATGAGGGTAAGTATAATAAACCTCTTAAACATACTCACATTTATGCTAATGAAGTAACTCCTTTTTTCTAAGGAGGTGACTTTTGATGGGGCCCTAGATAGCTCCGGGGTGGGAGCTACCCACAAAAGGAGCCAAACACGTTATTAGAAGAAAGGGAGTTCCAACTCTCACACACACACCCCACCCCTGACCTCCAGGGAAGAGAGAGGGACTGAGAATTGAGCTAATCTCCAATGGCCAGTGATTTAATCAACTGTGTCTATCTAATGGACCCTCCATAAAAAGCCTAAATGAAAAGATTTGGAGAATTTCCCCATTGGTGAATGCATCTATGTGCCAGGAGAATGGCACACCCCAAACTCCACCGGGACAGAGGTTCTTGTGCTCAGGACCCTTCCAGACCTTGTCCTGTATACCTCTTCATCTGGCTGTTCATTTGTGTCCTTTCTAATATCCTTTATAACAAACTGGTAATAGTTAGTTAAGTAAGTAAGTAAAGTGCCCCCTGAAATGGGGGGGGGGGGCAGTATTGAGGGACCGAGCCCTTCACTTGTAAGATCTGCACTAACTCCACATAGATAGGGTCAGAATTGAATTATATCCCAGGACAGACACCCAGTTAATGTCCAAAGAGAAGTGGAGATCCACTTGGTGTGGAAAACCCACACATTTGGTGTCAGAAGTGTTATGAATAGGGCCAGAATTCCATCCATGATTCTGTCATTTGTTTCCCCAGGGAAGATTTTTCAATAAATATTGCAACCCAGGGGCGCCTGGGTGGCTCAATCAGTTAAGCGTCTGATTCGACTCAGGTCATGATCTTGCAGTTTGTGAGTTTGAGCCCCGCGTCAGGCTCTGTGCTGCCAGCTTGAAGCCTGGAGCCCACTTCAGATTCTGTGTCTCTGTCTCTGCCCCTTCTCTGTTTGTTCTCTGTGTGTGTCTCTCTCTTTCAAAAATAAACATTAAAATTTTTTTTAAAAAAAAAGATACTGTAACCCAGTTTAATGAGTAGACGTTTGAGTTCTGATGCTGTCTTCTGGCACAGGCAAGTGCTTTGTACTTGGCAACGTTTATAATGATGCTGATGATAGTTGCACCTTCATAACATAAAGTCAACGTCTACCTACTGAATATATCTGACTTGACGAACCAGAGCTAAAAGCTGTGGCAGACTATCACCACCACCACGGAAGATCACAAAAAAAGGAATCCCTGACACATAGCGCGGATTCCGGGCTGCCCTGTTCAGCCTCAGATGAGCTCCGTGATGCCTGCCCACCTAGGAACGTCCGTGGAACTGTTGGGATTCCAGCCACCGTGTCACACATTCTCATGTGATGGCTTGTTTCCATCAGAGCACTTATCCTAGTTTTTCATTCAGCACTATCAGCGCGGGGCTAGATGTTTTTATTACCGAGCAGAGTGTCTCAAGAAAAATACACTCATAACTGGTAATAAATTTGTATTGAATGAATGAATGAATGAACGAACGAACACACAAAAGAATGAGCGATGGGTCAAATGAGCTTCTCCAGAAGCATTTCAGTAAGAGACATAGGAGTGATCCAGGAAAAACCCCAGCCGGCAGAGTTAGGTAAGCTCCATTTAGCACAGAATGTGTGGCTTGGCAAATGTAGTTGATCAGAGAAAGAAAACATCTGAAACATGTGCTAGTGAGAAGTAGCGATGAACTTACTTTTCTTTTAATAAAATCAGCCTCACCAGGGATCCTGTGGAGCCCCCAGCTTCTGCGATGAAGCCACAGAGTAACTGCAAGAATGGCAGATGGGGTGGGCCTGGTCCCACAGAAGCCCCGATCCGAGCCACCAACCTAATTACAGCACATGCCGTACCCAGTGCTATTCACTGTTTGTCACCCGAGGCATTGGCCGGATCAATTTCGGGACATGAAGAACAAAGCAGCATTTTTGCCAAAGCCCTTGAATTTCCAGGCCTTGTGGTTTCCATTCAGACCATTTCGTAAAGGATTGCAGGCTTCCAGTGCCTTTGTTGTTTGAATCCGCCGCGGTGAGTCCAACAAAAAGAGAAACCTCAGGCCCTAGCCAGCTGAGGCTGGGGAAGGAATTCTTGTGCCTGGGCCCGTGGGCAGGAGGGACAGGGGCCTCTGCTGTGAGCCCCACGCTTCTACCGCAGCCTGGGTGGTCTCAGCTGCGGCCTCCGTGGCTCCTTCTTGCGCTTATTGGCCTGGAAAAAGGAAAGCTAGCTTCACCATGGAGACCCTCTCTAAGGGATGCTGTGTGATTTAATGAACCTTTGGAAAATGTTTCACTTTTCACACCTGCAAATGGTCCTTCGATATTTGTCTTATGCCACAGGACTCCCTACGTTTCTCCTAATACCAAATAAACGTGGACGTTAGGGTCTGAGGGTCTTTTCCATCAGGGTCTTTTTTCTTGGAATTTCTGTCTTGCTTATCTGATGGAACTCTGGACGGGGCCTATGTTCTGGACCATTACTCGACCCAATATGTAAAAATAGAAGGTTTCTTCAAGAGCAGACTTGATTTCTGTCAGTCATGGATAACTTTTACAGCACCGTGGTATAAAAGAGGAAGAAAAAGGAAGCGTTTAATCTGTGCTGTTGGCTATTGCTTCACAGCAAGTGCTTTGGTTCACATTGGTGTATTCTTGAGCTCTTAGAGCTCATTCTTTCCCTTTGAGCATGTTAGACTCAGGCTGGCCATATCACCAAAGGGTGTCTGATTTCATAAATGTGGTCTGACAGTCTCAGAAGCCGATGTGGGGGGGACCCAGGTGGCTTAGTCGGTTGAGTGACATCAGCTCTGGTCATGATCTCAGAGTTCATGAGTTCAAGTCCCGCATTGGGCTCTCTGCTGTCCGCTCAGAGCCCACTTCAGATCCTCTGTCACCCTCTCTCTCAGCCCCTCCCCCATTCATGTACTCTCTCTCAAAAATAAATTTTAAAACCCTTTAAAAAAGAAAAAAAGATTTTGCCATTGTTAACCAAATCTGAGACAAGTGTAGAATGGTTAAGTTAAGGATGGGGAATCTATGTGATTCTGTTTTCAGAGAGCTTTAATGGCATAGGTAAACATTTATGTATTAGGTAGAGAGAAATTAGAATAAAATTTATATATGTGGTATGATCTCAACCACGTCCATAAAAGGAGGGAAAACATCAACACATTGTGATGAGATTATGAGTGATTTTCATTCTCTGTACTTTGTTGTATTTTTTAGATTTCCTACAGTAAACATGTATATTTTCCTATATTAAAAAATATTTTCCTGTTTATAGAAAAAATGTACTCATTACTTTTTATAATTTATTTCCTAAGGCAATATGACAATAGTAAGTCTCAAAGATAGTAGAACTTGTGTTTAATGTACTTGGAATGAGAATCTAAGCTGTCTTTTAAAAAGATGAAAATACAATATGGGAATAGAAATATAATAAATTCATAAATGTATTTAAATATATTTATATATGTAAATATATTTGAAATCTAAATATATTTAAATATATAAATATATATTAGTATATAAATATATAAAATATATTTTATATAAAATATATATTTTATAAAATATATATTAAAAATATATACTATATTTATATACATAAATATATAAATATTTTTAAACATATCTCACCACCTAAAATTCTTTTCCCAAAAGCAAACATTGTTAACAGTTCAGGCTGTAAACTTTTCCATAAATTTATATGTGTGTATGTTTTGTATTTGCACACATAATGGATTTGGCATTTTTAACATTAATGGGATCCTATCATATATATTGCTCAATAACTTTCTTTTTCTCACTTAATACACCTTAGAAGTTCAACTTGTATCTCTCTACAGAGAGATCTACTTTATTTATTTTTAACCATATTATCATGCAGCATAGATGTGCCATTATATGTTCATTCATTCCCTTATTGATACACATTTGCCCTAGTTCCAAGTTCTTACTACTATACTCTTGAACATAACAACAGTTATATATTCAAAGATGTTCCCTACAGTATTAGAACAACATCTTTTTCAATGAACCTCCTTTACATGTAGCTTTGTACGAGCATGAAATTATCTCTGAAAGTTAAGTTTCTGGAAATAGAAATCCTTGGTTGCCTAATTGTCCTGCCAAAAAGATTGTATTAACTAAGTCTCCAGGCAGTAGCATCAGCACATTATCTGAGAAGAATTTTCTTTTCATATTTGGAATTAGGGCCTTCTCCCAGATTCCTCCTGAATAGTCTAATTTGCAGATCATCAGGACAAAAAGCGAAGCAAATGCCAACATGGAAACCATCATCAAGTCCCTTGAAACAAGGTGACATTACAGTACCCTCAAGTATTAAGAAAGCAGAGCTGTTCTGGGAATGACAAAGGGATTCTTAACTTTTGAAAAACTACAATTCAGTAAGCAACACTTCAGTTCTACCAGTCATGATCTAATAGTTCTTAAATGATTCAGAAAATATTTTTTTATTTTAGAATACCTCAGAAGAAAATGTAGCTACTTGCATTTTTTCATGTGTTTTGGATAAATGGGCAGAATCCATCATCCTGATGATTAAAAGCAGCTGATGGATGTGGCAGCCAGGTCATCTCAATACCTAGAATAACAGCCACAAGAAGTCTAGAAAAGCTTTGGTAAGTGAGGAAGCTTCATTTTTCAGAAGCTTCATTTTCCAGCATCCCTCCATTTAGAAGTTATGGCATTTCTGTGCTGTTGCCCAGGGTCAGACTTCTGGCAAAGTACTTTATATACATTTCTTTACCTCCTATTCACACTTAAAAAAAAAATTTTTTTAATGTTTATTTTTGACAGAGAGAGAGAGCATGAGTGGGGAGGGGCAGAGAGAGAGGGAGACACAGAATCTGAAGCAAGCTCTGGGCTCTGAGCTGTCAGCACAGAGCCCGATGCGGGGCTCGAACTCACAGACTGTGAGATCATGACCTGAGCCAAAGTCGGACTCTCAACCGACTGAGCCACCCAGGCGCCCCAACCTCCTATTCACATTTAAATTTAATTACTTAATTATGCAATAAATTGAACATAGAAGGCTAATAAAATACTTAACTACCTACTATCCTGATTTAGAAAAATTTATTATTTTGTATAATCTACTCCAGACCTTTTTTAAAGAAATATGATATTACTGTTGAATCTTCCAATTCCCAGTCTATTATTTCTCCCTCCCAAGAGTTAACCTCCATCCTAAAGTTGGTGTAATAGCTTTTCTTTTTTTAAAAAATGTTCATGTATTTATTTTGGGAGAGAGATAAAGCATGAGTGGGGGAGCGGCAGAGAGAGAGAGAGGGAGAGAGAATCCCAAGCAGGCTGCACATGGTCAGTGCAGAGCCTGACATGGGGCTTGAACCCACAAACCATGAGATCATGACCTGAGCTAAAATCAAAAATTGGACGCCTGACTGACTGAGCCAACCAGGTACTCCGGTATAGTATCTTTTCTATCCATGTTTTATATTTTCACAGCATTTGTATATATCCATTTGCAATAAGCAGCATTATTTTGTGTACCTTTTAATTTATGAAAATAGTATAATAATACTGATGTCATGAAACCTGAATTCTTTTACTCAAAAAATTTTCCAGATAATTGTTTTTCCATTGTTTTTTGAGGTAGAGTCAATTCTTTCACATTAACTGTCGCATCGTATTCAGGTATATGATTATACAAATATGTAATTGTAGTCTATTGATTCACATTTAATTGGCTTCCAAAATTTCCCTAACAAGCTTAGTAGCTTTAATTGCTATTTCAAATGGGGTATTTTAAAATATATTTTTTAATATATTATGTATATATGTGTATTATACATAATGTATACATAATATGTATATGTATATATATGTATGTGTGTATATATTATGTGTGTGTGTGTGTGTGAATAGTTCCTTAAATTGGCATCCATTAATTTATACGAATGACAGTAACTTCTCAGTGCTAATAGTTTATGGGATTCCTTAGATTTTGTTGATAAACCATTACAATGCCTTCAAATAATCGAGTTAGTTCTTCCATACCAATATTTATACCTCTTACTTTATTTTCTCACCTCACTGCACTGTCTTGAACCTCCAAAAAAATTTTAAAGAAGCACTGGAAATAGCAACAAGGAATTTTGTCACAGTCTTCGCTTTAAAGAGAATGTGTCTAACATTCAGTCATTACCTATGGTATTTGCTGGAGGTTTTTGGTAGTCATTCAATTTCTTTAAAGGTTATAGGTTAAGATTTATAGGTTTCTTCAGATTACCTGTACCTGTAGATTACCTACATGCATAATGTCTACATTTTCAAATTATTGGCATACAACGTAGTCAGTCTCACATTATTTTCAGTCTACCTGCTTTCTATAGTATGTTCCCCTTTTCATTTTATATTCCGTCTTATATTTTTTACCAATTTTTCCAGAAAACTTGTCTATTTTATCAGTCTTCTTAAGAACCAGCTTTGGGGGCGCCTGGGTGGCGCAGTCGGTTAAGCGTCCGACTTCAGCCAGGTCACGATCTTGTGGTCCGTGAGTTCGAGCCCCGCGTCGGGCTCTGGGCTGATGGCTCAGAGCCTGGAGCCTGTTTCCAATTCTGTGTCTCCCTCTCTCTCTGCCCTTCCCCCGTTCATGCTCTGTCTCTCTCTGTCCCAAAAATAAATAAACGTTGAAAAAAAAAATTAAAAAAAAAAAAAAAAAGAACCAGCTTTGTTAATATTCTTTATTGTTCCTTGGATTTCCAGTCCATCAATTTCTGCTCCTATCATTAGTATTTACTTCCATCAACTTGTTTGGTGTTACTTTTTGTTGTTTTCTCCTAACTTTTTTGAATCAAATAACTAACTCATTATTTTTCAATTTTTCTTCCATTATATATGCATTTAAAGTTATAAATGTCTCTCTGTGTGCTACAAATATTGCTATAAATTTCATTATTCAGCTTTAAATGTGATGACTTCCATTATGACTTCTTCTATGACACATGACACATGCACGCTACTTATTTTTCAAATTGGAAAAGTCAGAAGGACATTGATCAGAATATTGGTTATACAATCATTGTTTTCTCTTTTTCATGTGGTGACTTTTGAAAAACAAAATTCCAGTACGTGCAATATGGATGCAAGATTCTATTTGTTTCCATTAGATTAAGCTTTGTGACTGACAGTAATTCTTAGTAATTCTACCTTTCCCCCTTTCTTCAGGTTCTTTGCTGCTGGTCAAGGTCATATGACTAGCTCTAGTCAATGGAATGTAAATGGAAGCTTCTTGTATCTCTTTCAGGCTGAACTGGTGAAAATCCAGGCATAATTTTCTGGTCTTTTTCCCTTGCCTACAGTGAAAAAAGTAACCACCTGCCCCAGATGGTGAACCTAAAAAATCATTAGCTTCCATTAGCCTCCTAGAGACACAGTCCCAGATTCTTTTAGACAAAAGCATAGGTAAGATAAATTGTGACTATTGAGCCATTACAATTTTGTGGTTAAAACGATACTGTGCATCACCACTCCTAACCTCATAAATATGGCTTGTTAATTATGTTGTTCAAGTTTTTCTACTTCTTAAGAACTTATTATTTAATTAACATATTAATTTGTGAGAAATGTGTATTAAAACTATTTTGAGGGGCGCCTGGGTGGCGCAGTCGGTTAAGCGTCCGACTTCAGCCAGGTCACGATCTCGCGGTCCGTGAGTTCGAGCCCCGCGTCGGGCTCTGGGCTGATGGCTCAGAGCCTGGAGCCTGTTTCCGATTCTGTGTCTCCCTCTCTCTCTGCCCCTCCCCCGTTCATGCTCTGTCTCTCTCTGTCCCAAAAATAAATAAACGTTGAAAAAAAAAATTTAAAAAAAAAAACTATTTTGATTATATGCTTGTCAGTCTCTCTAATCTTGTCAATGTGGGATTTATATATATTTAATTTAAAATACAAAATCTTCCTAATGAATTGTTTCTATATCATTATATAATGACATTGTATCACTAATAGTTTTTTCTTGAATCTACCCTCACGTTGATATGATGATGATATTAATATAGTTATACCAATTTTATTTTGATTAATGTTTGCCTATGAATTTCTTTCCTACTGTAAATATACATATATGTGTCTACATACACACATACATACATACATATGTGTATAGACATGCAAACATATTCACATGTATTTACACAGTTGAAATATACTTTTGCCCACTCAGAATCTCTGTCTTTTAATAGATGTCTTTAAGCCATTCATATTGGTGATAACACTAATATATGTATACTTGTTTCTACCAGTGTATTTCATCTTTTTATTACGGTAGTTTTTCTTCGCTTCTTTACACTCCTTTTCTGACTTACATTGGATTAATCATGTTTCCTTCTGTCTTTTTACCTTGGTTATTTTTTAAGAGCCCCCCCCTACACACACACACACACACACACACACACACACACACACACACTTTTCTGCTCAAGACTCAATGTTATTCTACTTTATGAAGATTAAACTTTTCATTAATTCAGGAAAATTATTAGATTATCTCCAATAGCCTCACCAACTACTTCACTGAGAAACTGAGACTCTCAAATCCTACATAGAAAGCTGGGATTTAAAACATTCAATTTCCTTGAACTTAGTTCCCAAAATTCAAATAGTCCCCCAGTGCTTCCAGTTTTGCCTTAGATATCTCTAATTCTATCCCCTTTATTCCATCCTCTCAATTACTGTCTTTGCTCAGACCTTCAGCCTCTCACCTGGAGTACAGTAGAGTCCTAAGAGGCCTCCCTGCCTCAAGTCTTGGGGTGTTGCCGTCTCTAAATCTACTCACCACACTCCATACATAGAGGTATGTATCTAGAAGTCCACTATGACCAATCATACCTCTGCTTTAAAGCCCAAAGCCTCCCCAAATCTGTAAGGTCAGACTTTCTAGCAGAGCAGTCAAAAAATATAAAATTCTCGTTACTGCCTACTCTTGGCTTTCCAGTTCATCTCCTGCCACATCCGTCTTGCAAACTTTAGAATCTAATAATACCTAAGTACTTGTAGTTTCCTATGTATTTCATGTTATGACATAACTTTAGGGCTTTGTTCATGCTAGTACCTTGTACTTAGTGTCTTGCAACACCCTTCCTATTTTTTTTTTAATTTTTTAATGTTTATTTATTCTTGAGAGAGAGAGAGATAGAGGGCATGAGCAGGGGAGGGACAGAGACAGAAAGGGAAACACAGAATCTGAAGCAGGCTCCAGACTCTGAGCTGTCAGCACAGAGCCCAACATGGGGCTTGAAATCACAAGCTGTGAGATCATGACCTGAGCTGAAGTCAAACTGACTGAGACACCGAGGTGCTCCTACCCTTCCTACTTTTTTAAACACTGAGTAACTCAATCTTGATAACACTGCATAAATTCTGAGACTAATTATAAGAAACTTTGCAGATTCATCTGGGTCTCTTGGAATACTCACTCAGTCGTAGTTTTGAAGCTCCATACTGTAAGAAGCCCACGGACATGGACAGACTAACTGTAGAAAAATCAAGTTAACAGTTGTAGCTGAGCTACTAGATACCAACCAAGATCAGCTCCCAGCCAAGTTGTAAGCTATCTCGGATAACCACTCCTATTGAGCCTGCAGATGATCCCACTCCTGGCCACCATCTGACTGCAATCACATAAGAGAATCACCCCAAACAGGACTTCCCATGGTAACATGAGATATAATAATAAGTTGCTATATTAGCCAGTGAGTTTTAGGGAGATTTGTTATTTAGTAAATGATAACCAGAGAAGTCTCCTGAAATAGACGCTCAGTAATTAGTGATTCAGCTGAAAAGGAAACTGAGGCCATTGTTTAGCTTACATTTTTGAGTTTCCTATATCTATAAATATTTACCTCTAGAGAAGGTAATGCATTCACAAACTCAATATTTGTGACAATGTTTACTGACAAAATAGACAATTTATTTTTCAATTACTTCTTAGATGCATCACACCCCTTGAGGATGCTAAGCTAGAAACCATGTAAAAGTCATAAACCTCTGCTTCCCCACTTGGAGAATTAAATGGATTTACCCACGTGTGAGACCATTAAAGTCCAGGCCAATTTTTATTTGCTTACCACCTTTCATGGTCAGTTTTAAAGCAGAAATGTTGCTTCCCAGTGTTTGGGGTCCTAGTCAGCTTTACACCTCATGTCGTGAAGTGTCTGCTTAGAGGACCAGAGAAGGCAAATAGCAAACTGGAGATAGAAATAGATAGTCTTAAATAGCTCTTTTGGCTTTACTTTCCAAAGAAATGATTTGGAAAATGGTCACCATTAACAGTAAGAATAAGCAAGCCTACCATAAAGGCAAATGGTTTGTAGAGAGGAGTCCTTTATTTACTAATGTTGTATAACCATCAGTAGAATACATGATTGCAGCTGGGCTGTGAGTAAAGTGGAGGTGGTGTGAACGTGATGTTCTCCACATAGCTGAAACACAAAGCCTGGCGTGGATTTTGAGGTTTGGTGTGCTGCATATCTTCCATTTTGCCCTTCAGATTCACTTCCCACCATGCTATAAACCCAGGAGGCTTTCTACTCTGCTACAAACCCAGGGGGATTCCATCAAGGGTATCACTGATATCTGACTTCCCACTGGCTCAGACGATGGAAGGTTCTAGCAAAAAGGTAGGAGGCAGAAGGAAAGTGAAGTCAGGGTATTAATCCTCCAGTTCTACTTTTGATGGGGTTGGTTGCTGTCATTTGGCTCCTGTAGGAGCCCACTCCTGAAGGCCACAGCACCTGTTGGGCAATCTTATACACAGAGATTTTTCTGTCTTGGCTTCAACAACCAGTCCTTCCCTTGCTCCTTCAGAATCAGGGGTAGTACTGTCTCTGTCCCTTCTTGCTCTTGCTAAATCCTATTCACACTTTTATTAAACTCTTTAAATAACCCAAATTGAATGCACTGGACCCTGACTGCTATAGTGTATGCTAATATGCCATTCTGTTGCTACCTCCCCATGCCCCCTTGGCAAAACCTATTTCCTTTGTGTATGGTAGAGAGGGCCAGGAAGGATGAGACATAGAGTTTTCTGCCACAGCTTCTGGCATTATTCTTTGAGAATCTCCTACTTGGCGATTTCACAAGCAGGTTACTGTGGGGTAGCCAGACCTTCCATTTTAGATAACAGACCCCAACATTTAGGTCTTCTGCCATGCAGACTCTATGATTTGCCACTATTCCTCCCCCTGCCAAATGGGGACTGGATAAAGAGTGAACTCAGCTGTGTATAACCAGTAAATCAAAAATTAGGTCACCAAATCAGAAGAAGCAGGGCAGGCAGGGGGGAAGGGGAATCTAAGACATAGAGCCAAAACAGAGAAATAAGAGGACTCAATATATGAGACACATTAGAATAGGTAGAAGAGAATTGAGCTGGAAAAGTTCCTTGGCATTTTTTTGTATTGTTTCTGGACTTATTTGTGTGGACATAGTACATTTAATGGGGCTAAAGAGACTGGACATTGTTTTCCCAGAATTTTCCAATTTCCTCCTTCTATGCAATTCCAAGAGATTTCTCTCAAGCCTCCCCTTAGTGGCTTCAGACTGACTTCCAAGGAGCCCTGGTTCCATAGAGATACCACAGAGGCCTCTTTGAGGGTGAAGGATCTGAGTAGGTGGGGGTCCAAGTGAGCAGCTGCTGGAGTCCTGACCACTCAAATTACTTTTTTATTTATTTTCCAAATTGGGTTATATATAGCATTTCTTTTTTTAAAGGTGGGTGGGAGGATTCTGCTACAAAGAAAGAAAGGAAGAAAGGGAGGAAAAAGAATGAGGGAAGGAAGGGAGTTAAGAAATAAAGAAAAGAGAAAAGAAAAGAAAAGAGAAAAGAAGAAAAAAAAAGAAAGAGAGAGAGAAAGAAGTGAGAACCATTGCTCCTCCCTTCTCTTTTATGGTCTCCTTAGGGTTTGCTTGTTCCTAAGGGCTAAGGATAATCTCATAATCCTTTATTCCTTATTTCAGTGCCTCATACAGCATAGAGGTAGAGCTGCAAAATTATTCAGAAGCTGAGCATCTCAAAGTTGAAGCAACCCTAATGGTCATTTTTTATAATTTTCTATTTTTTCACAGTATTCCCCACAGCAGGACAACCATCCTGTGTTTGGACACCTCAAAGGACAGGTAGTTCTCTCACAAGAGAAGCCCACCTTATCATTCAACAGCTCTAATCATTAAAATGCCTGCACTTATATGGTCCCAAATCATACCTCTGTATGACTTGCCCATTTTTGTCTTCTAGACAGATACAAAGAAAGTCTACATGACAATGCTTCCAATATTTAAACTATTAAAGAATAAGTCTTTTCTCCAATCTAAACTTTCCATGTAAGTTCTTCACTATCCTTACATGATTCCCTGTTTACCCATGTCCACTTTAGGAAGGAATAATTTAGAAGTGGTGTGACCAACTAGAACTAAACTGGATATCATATTAGTATGAAGAGAGCCTAAAATACCTTGTTTTAGCAACCCCACCATACTTAGAGTTCATTCATGGTTTGTGGTAAATAAACACCAAAGTCTGCTTTTAAGCCATATGCCTCAATCCTGTTCTTAGCCAATTTTGTTTTTTTCGTCTAAATGTAGAATTCCATTTATCCACATTCTATTTCATTCTACCAGCTTTAGCCCATCACCATAGATTACTGTAATCTTTTTTTTAAGTTTTGATTCCATTATTCAACATACTCAACATAGTTTTGTGACATACCCATAATTAATAAGAAAGTGAATTTATAGCACTTACTTCAACTAACATCCAAATCATGAAGTTACCAATCACTGCCGTATTATACCTATGTAACAAATTAATCAAATATATTAGAAAATTATAAGCAATGTCCTCCATTAATTGTTGAAGGGGAATAAACAAACAAACCTTACATTTAAATAAGACCCCATTATAGCATGATACCCAAAGGGATCATTATCAGGTCTTTTTTAAGGGAGATAAAGACTTGGGGAACTTTAGCCAATGAACTGAACCTACTGTAAGAAACAGCCAAAAGCATGGGAAGAAATGTTATTCCCAAGCCCTAGGGCCATGACAGTTTCAGGTCAAATAACAGAGAAAGCTGCCTTAATCCTTTCTAATCCACTGAGGCTCCAAAAAACAGACTGGATTGAATTGATGGAATGGGCACTGAGTGAGGGGAGTGGGAAGCAAAGAGACTTTTGACTCCAGGGCAGGGTAGAATGGTTTGCAGCAAGCCAAAAATTCCCACTGATAATACCCAGAAAAGTTTGATTAACTACAGAAAAAGCCACATATTGCAAGGTACCAGAGAGTTTTAAGGGAATAAAAGAAAATAAAAAGAACAAACTTGCAATGTTCAAAAATTTGATTGTTGGAATACCAACTAGATGTAGAGCCAAGGTTTAGTTTCCAACACTACTGTAGATACTGAAGCTATATCAGCAGACAGAGTAAAGCTCCATCTTCATAGTGCTTACATTCTAGGAAAGAGAGACTGACAATAAGCAAACATATAAGATGGTAGGAAGCAAAAGATACATGTAGAAAAATAAAGCAGGATAAGTGGGGAAGGGACTAGCCAAGGTATGGGGTGGGGGTGGAGTAGTGTAATGGGGTGGTCAGGGAGAACCCTTTAATAAGGTGATTTTTGAGTCACTGAAAAAAGTGATGACCTCTAAGATCCTTGTAAGTCATGGATTTTAGGATTAGATGAAGGAAAAAATAGACCAAACCCTTTAGACTACATATGTGAAAGATAAAAAAGAAGAAAGGGATAAGGGAAACATGATTGTATATCTCCACTTGCTCTCCCTCTAATTGAGTTTCCCCTTAAAAATAAGTCTGGAAGTGCATTATATAGAGATGGGAGAAAGCCTTCGGCAAAATTCAATATTCATTCATGAAAAAAAAACTTTTAACGGATTAGGTATAGAAGGACTGTACCTCAACATAATAAAAGTCCTATATGACAAGCCCACAGCTTTCATCATACTTAATGGTGAAAGGAGTAGGCTCTCCAAGAATGAAGTGAATCTGGTGTTGTGTGTGATGGTTTAGGGTCAGGAACCAAATTCTCTACATTTGAATCCTCTTCCATAATGTTATTAGCATGACTTTGGAAAATGTAAGTCCTGTGATTGTGATCCTTGTCTTTAAAGTGATGGTATCCACCTCACAGGGTTTTTTGTGAGGATTAAATGAAGTAATATCCAAAAGTGCTTAGAACAATGCCTAGTGCTTAGTGAGCATTCAGTAAATTAGCTATTGTTGTTGATTACAATAAAGCAGCAGATGCTAGAAAGGACTTTGGAAACCCAATCTTTGATTCGGATTCCTTTTTGAAGGAAGCCATGGAAAACCATGGATAAGGTGGATGGGGAGAGGATGACAAGAATAAATGGGGAAGCTCACTCTCTTCTGACTCCACCAGTGAATTATCTGTACCAGGCATTTGAGGGTTCCTCAAGAAACCAGAATGCATGGTAGTTTGAGGAGAGATGTTGGGTGTTATTGACCTGGTAAGGTCCTGAGGAAACCTCAGCTTTAGAAAGATGTATGAGATGAGTGACACCATCTTCTACCAACCACGTAATAAGCAGGGTTGTTGTAGCCCTCGCCAACTCTCCCTTGAGATGTTTTTCTTTCATGGTGTTTGCCAATAATTGATAATTGGCAGAGGTTGTTGTAGGATTTGAGTTGAGGCCATAACATAAATGAGCTGCTATTTGGTTTTCTCAGAGGGTTTATAAACGGTACTCTTTACATGGATAGGCCTTTTGGGAATGACCCTTGGGTTACTGAGGACAGTCCCACAATTGGTTCTCCATACTATACCCAAGGCCTAATTCTCTATCTTCTAATGATGATGACAATAATATGTCCCTGAGGCACAGTGGAACGGAGTCCTGGGCTGCAAGTTAAGAGGACTGGGTTCCAGTTCTGGCTACTTGTATGGCTCTGAAGACAATTTCTATAGGTCTCAATTTCCACATATGTCCAATATGGAGTAAGAGTAGGTACTTGCTAATGGTGTTTCAGCTATAATATTTTACCCACTCTTTGTGTAAAATGCCCCAATACCTAGGGTACATTACTAATTTATTCACTTATTGATTTATTCCTTTATTTAATATTTTCCTTTTTTAATATTTTTAAGTCATTAAAATGTTCATTATACACAAAACACAAAAAAAATTACAAATTTTTCATGCATCTACCATCTGGATTTAGCAAATGTTAATATTTTGCTATATTTGATCCAGATTGATTCTTTAAAAAGAAATGAAACATTACAGATAGTAAGCCCCCATTTATTCCCTCCCAGGAAATAACCACTATCTTTAAATTAGTATACATTCTCAATGTATAGTATTGTTTCTAATTTTTAAAATGTACATAAATAGTATACTGTAAATTTCCTCATTTATGCTGAACTTTATATTTTCCAGATTTATTCACATTACCACCTTTGGAATTGTTCATTCATTCATTTTAACAGTGGCTTAGTATTCCAATGTATGAATATACCACAGTTTATCCATTCCCCATTGATGGCCTTTTAGATGGTTTCCAACATTTTGCTATTAAAAATAACATTGCAACAACCAATGATGTAGAAGTCTCCTTGAGCACATGTGTGAGAGTTTCCCGAGGGTTATTACTTAGAAGCAAAATTACTTGGGGGCTGGGTGTGTTTATTTTCAGCTTTTTTAGATAATGTGAAATTGCTTTCCAAAGTGCTTATAGATATTCATACTCTCAGCAGTACTAAAAGACATATTGTTTTCCCATATCCTTGCCAGCATGTGTGTTGTAAGAGTTTTAAATTTTTTCCAATCAGATGGGTATGAAATAATACTTTCTTGATGCTTTTATATATCTTTTGACTATTCAGATTTCTTCTTTGTAAATTTCTGTCCATATCCTTTGCCAATATTTGTGTGTGTGCATGTGTGTATGTGTGTGTGTTATTGATCTGAAAGATATATTTGTATATTCTGGATACTAATTCTTTTTTGTTTAATTTTAAGAGTTAGAAAACTATAGCTTACCTTCTAATTGTTATGTTTGGTTTTTCCCCCCAAAATTGTTGATAGCTAAATGTATCAGTTTTCTTTTATGTTTGGTACCTTTTATGTATTGTTCAAGAAAACCTTCCTTACTCCAATATTATAAACATATACCATACATTCTCACAAAAGTTTTACAGCATTGCTTTTTTTCAATAGCTACGTTTTTTAATCCATATGGGAGTTAGTTTTGCATAGAAACCTATTTTTAATATATTTATTCTACATGAATAGTGAATTGTCCTGGCATCATTTGTTAACTATCTTATCCCTTCTCCACTGACTGGTATTCCCACTACTCTCATTCATAAAGTTTCCATATAGATGTGGAACTATCTCATTGGTGTGTGCTGGGCTAGTCTTTCTTTAATTACTGTAGCTTTAGGGCAATTCTCGATAGCTAGTATGGTAAGAATTGTTTTTATTCTTTTTTTTCAAAATTGTCTTGAATATACTTGACTTTTCACTCATTCATATGAGTTTTACAATCTATTTGTTCACTTCCACAATGAAGTGTCAAGATGGTATTTGAAATGGCATTAAATTCGTAGATAGATTTAAACAGAATTATTATGATGATATTGAAACTTCCCTACTATGTGTCCAGCATATCTCTTTTTCAGATCTTCTTGTGTGTAAAATGTTTTACAATAGTTTCCATAAAGTTTTGTTCATCTTTTGTTAATATATCCTTGCATACCTTATAATTTTTGTTGCTGTTGTGTGTAGGATCTTTTTCTAAAACTATGCTTTCTAATTTTTTTCTGAAATTAAAATGTTCAATTTGTGGCCCCTGGAGTAGAAAGATGTTAATGATTTCTTCTTTATTGATTCTTAATTTGCAAACTTGTTCTCTATTAATGCAAATATTTTTGTCTATAGAATCTCTTGAATTTTCTATGTAAGAAATAATGTCTGCTGATAATGAAATTTTTTTTCCTTCCTTTCCATATCTTGTACTTTTCATTTTTTCTCCTGTCTTATGCTAGCTAGGCTCTCTAATACAATATTGAATGGAGGAGGTGAGTGGGAGGGAGATACTTGTCATTTACCTGTGGTTCCAAAGGACCCTCTTGTATTGTTTCGTCCTTAAGTATGCGATTCAGGCAGGTTCTTGATGGAGATCCCAACAGTGTAAGATTTTGAGAGTCTCTTCTGCTCTTCTTTCTCAACAGTTATTCATGGTAGTGGGTGAGCTCTAATCACACATTCCTTTGACACTTCAGGTTGTAGAGTTACGTATCAGCTAAGCAATCAGTTGACTTGGTTCCTTTATTTGTGACTTGGGATAATAAATATTGGGCCAGAAGAGCCCCACACTGTGAATTGCCTGACAACAGAGAAGTCATTTTTCTGGATGATATAGCTGTGGAGGAATGTAGGTCATGAGCCACAGTGCTCAGTTTTGTCTCAAATGTCTGACTACACCTTCAAATGGAACATAAAGGTGACTGTAGTGTGGAGGGCTTAGCCTGGGAAATGGCTAGCTTCCTGGGACCCACCAAGGCCACCAGGCTTCTGTTACTTTTGAGAAAAAAATTCAGGGAGTTTTAGATTAAGATTATTTTTATAATACATGTTGAGCCATGGGGCTAGGGAGCAAATTCATATTATGAGGGCTCCAGCATCTTTAGCAATGAGGTGCGGGAAAGAGAACATCTTGGTTACAAATAAACATCCAACATTTCTTAAATTCCTGGCCCTAAATGCCTAGCAGAAAAATTTTGGACTGAGACTAATGGTGCAGAAAAGTAATTGGCTACAGATGAAACTCAGAAATCATAAGATAGTGTAGTATTAAAGTCAGTAGGATGCAAAGCCACCATAGTAGACCTGGAGGGAGAAAGAAGTTTATTAGAAAACAATCTCACCTATAATCCAGTCTTCGGGGATTGACTCCAGGAACGATGTATTAAGGATTTTACAGTGAAGGGCACCAAAATTACCAGGAGAAAGTTTAGACCAACGGATTCCCAGGGGCAGAAGTTTTGGACTAAGCAAGTGATTCCCCCACAGAATAAATACCTGGAATGCTAACGCTTTTATTATATTACGATTCTCCTAGTAACTGGTTCTACTGGAGAGCCACTTGTAGAGGAAAGAAGGGAGGAAAGTAGGAAGGAAGAAAGGAAGGAAGGGGGAGGGAGGGAGGAAAGGAAGAGGGAAAGAAGGAGAGAGGAAGGAAGGGAGGGAAGGAAGGAATGAAAACAGTAATGAATAGCATGGTTTGCAAAAAATCAACAGTCATCTAAAGAAATAATGCAAACTGTTGATTTTGTGTCAGGCATCACCTAAACGTGTGGCCCAGTCTCAGTGGTGACATAAGGGGATTTAATAGCCACACTTTCTCTTTAGCTAGAATGACTACATGTGCCAGTTTCCCTATAACAGACCTGGCTCATGCATCTCTATGGGCATATTAGCTAGTATTGCAACCCTTCACTCTAAAAAAAGTCCTAGTTTGTATTATAAGCTATGTGATCATCCCATGGAGAACTCTCTCAAGCCTCTCTTGTAAATATGTGACAGTTGTCTGCTCACTTACCTGATTCCCTGTTAAAGAGTGACCTCCTTCTCACTCATCTTTGTGTGCCCAGTTTTTATCACTGTGCTTGACCCTCAATAGGTGCTCTGTATTTCAACAATGAATGGACTTGAGCTCAGGTCATGATCTCGCAGTTTGTGAGTTCAAGCCCCGCATCAGGCTCTGTGCTGACCGCTTGCTCAGAGCCTGGAGCCTGCTTCGGATTCTGTGTCTCCCCGTATCTCTGCCCCTCCCATGCTCATGCTCTGTCACTCTCTGTCTCTCAATAATAAATAAACATTTAAAAAAAATTTTAATACAAAATTTAAAAAAATGATTTAAACAGCCCTTTGAGATCTTAAAGAGAGCTCTACAGTTCTTATGGGACCCCAGCTCCCAGCTCTGTAATTATTCCCTCTGCAGTCAGTGACAGCAGCTTGGGAAGGACACACTCTTTTCTGTACTCTGTGCAGTGCTTCAGAGAGAATCACAGATCTGTAGCTGGAAGTGGCCTTACACTGTCTAGTTCCAACCTCTTATCCTAGATCTGACAAAATTGGCTCAGGCAGGTTGAGCAAGTAGCCAAGCCCACAGAGCTAGTTAGTGTCAGGAGCCAGTTCAGGTGAAGAAAAACTCCCCCTAGGGCTCTTCCTGTCCTCAAATATCACTTGAAAATCTAATTTGCATCTCTTTCTTGAGCATTCTGATTTCAACCCCTTTCCTGCTTTCCAAGACCTACATGGAATTAGGCTTTGCCAGTTGGCAGAGTCATGCCTTGATCAGCAGAGCTCAATTTGCACTAAGTGAGAATTCAGGGGCTCAGTGGCAGAGGAGAACACTGCAGACCAATTTCCAAATAATTTTAGGAGGATTGAATGGCTTGGTACCCCGCTGACTTTCTTGAAGGGCAGATTGCTTGTCCCGCACAACCAATCAAAAGAAGAGCAAAGGGAGCCCTCCGAACAATTTGAGGGTATAGAAGGGAAAGTAATTTCCCACAGGGTGGGGCGACGGAGGATTGTGTTTCCACACACATATTAAATTGACAACAATTTCTCGTGTGGCTCTTGAGGCGGAGGCAAACACTTTTGCTTTTGTGTGTAACCCCAGCATAAAAACTGACAGGAACAGATGTTCCGTCCACGAATTCTGAAGTCTGGCAGCGACTAAAGGGTCCTGAGATATGGCATAAATGAAGGCAGATCATCTTGGCTGCCCATCCTGTCATGTGGATGGAAAAATGTGCTGGGTGGAAGTAAACAGCCTGCAGGACACTGGGCTGGCTCAGGAGGGTGGTCTCCAGGGTGGGTTGGGAAGCTGGCCCTTCCTCCTGTCTCACTCAGACCTGTCTTTATTAACGACCTTGGGGAGTGAGAAAGAGCTGGAAGATGAAATTCGCAGATGATTCTGAATGGAGAAATGTGACAAACACCAGCATAAAGCAAAAGCATAACCTAAAGGAATTAGGAAAATGGGAAGGGCCAGGGGCAACGTGCAGATCATCATGGGAAAATGCAAATGGATACGTCTAAGGCAAAATAATCCACAAACCAGATATTCGTGGGGCAGAAAAGTGTCGACGCACATTAAGAATGGAAGCGTCTTGGGGCGCCTGGGTGGCGCAGTCGGTTAAGCATCCGACTTCAGCCAGGTCACGATCTCGCGGCCCGTGAGTTCGAGCCCCGTGTCGGGCTCTGGGCTGATGGCTTGGAGCCTGGAGCCTGTTTCCGATTCTGTGTCTCCCTCTCTCTCTGCCCCTCCCCCGTTCATGCTCTGTCTCTCTCTGTCCCAAAAATAAATAAACGTTGAAAAAAAAAAAAAAGAATGGAAGCGTCTGCTGTAAAATAAGGGGCTTCGGACAGTTGCAGAGACCAAGGTGGAGTGTGCCGGCAGGGAGGGAGGGGGCTGGGAACATGGGGGGCCCTGCAGGAGGCCTACTTAGTGACCTGTGACCTCACCATGGGGCCTGCTCCATCTTGCGCCTCACCTAACGCCTCCGTGGCCGGTTCCGACGCGCCCTTGGCTGCGAAGAAGTCTTGTTGGTGCTGTGACATGGGTGTCTGGAGTAAGCAGATGACATTCCAACCACCAGGCGTCTGCTTTGGAGTGAGCTTCCCAGACTGCATTCTTTTTTCACTTTTATTTTTATCTTTTTTTTTTTTTTTTTGATAAAATAGATCTCATTTATCAGAGAACATCGATTCTTTTTTGTTTTACTTGAGGTAAAATTGGCATATCACATTACATTAGCTTCAGGTGTACAACATAATAATTCGATATTTGCGTACCCTACAGAGTGATCACTACAATACGTTTAGTTGCCATCCTTCACCATACAACTAACCCCCTTTACCTTTTTCACCCACCCTCAACCCTCTTCCTCTCTGATAACCACCAATCAGTTCGCTGTATATGAGTTTTGTTTGGTTTGTTTGTTTGTTTGTTTGGGTTTTTTTCAGATTCCACATATGAGTGAAATCAAACAGTATTTGTTTCTGTGCTTGACTTATTGCACTCAGCATAATGTCCCCAAGGTCTATGTTGTCACAGATGACCAGATTTTCGTCTTTTTATGGCCAAGTAGTATTCCATTGTATATATATACCACATCTTATTTATCCATTCATCCATTGATAGACACATAGGTGGTTTCCATATCTTGGCTACTGTAAATAATGCTGCAAAGAACATAGGGACGCCATATCTTTTCAAATCAATGTTCTTACATTCTTCGGATAAGTGCCCAGAAATGGAATTACTGGATCACATGGTAATTATATGTTTACTTTTCTCAGGAAGCTCCATAATGTTTTCCATAGTGGCTGCACCAATTAACATTCCCACCAACAGCATAAAAATATTTCCTTTTCTCCACAATGTCTCCAACACTTATTTCTTGTCTTTTTGAGACTAGCCTTTCTGACAGGCATGAGATAACTCGTTGTGGTTTTGATTTGCATTTTCCTGATGATGAGTGATATTGAGCATCTTTTCATGTGTCTGTTGGCCATCTGTCTGTCTTCTTTGGAAAAATATTCAGATCCTCTGCCCATTTTTTTAATTGGATTGTTTGGCTTTTGTTATTAGGTTCTGTGAATTCTTCATATGCTTTAGGTATTAGTCCCTTATCCACTATATGATTGGAAAATATCTCCTCCCAATCACAAAGTTGTCTTTTTATTTCGTGGATGGTTTCCTTCCCTGTGCGGAAGATTTTTACTTTGATGTAGTCTCATTCATTTATTTTTGCTTTCATTGCCGTTGCCTTTGGAGTCAGATCAAAAAAAAAAAAATCTAAGAGTGGTGTCAGGGAACTTACTGCCTATGTTTTCTTCAGACTATTCTTTAGAAGAAAAGGAGTACAAAAATTTTTTGTATCATAGAACAAACATGTCCTATTTATGTCATGCAGAATAATAAATTCGGTATAATTTTGTCTTTGTTATTTTGCTCTGAGAAATTTGTCACCAAAATTCTCCCTTTACCCTCACTTGTAAAACTCCAACAATTACAAACTGATGATGACCAGAGATTCTCACATTTTCCAAAACAGCCAGAATGTTTATAACTTTGGATATTGCTCTGTTTTGGAGAGTGCTGCCTGAGACCCCACTGAAGTGCTCTGTATTGATGAAGCCTTCAGCCCGAGGAAATTCTGAAGAAAACCAGAGTCCTCCACTCGTTTCCTATTATAGTGGAGTCGGAGGTCCCTGGCACGGGCCTACTTTCCCTGAACGTTTGTCATCTTGTTTTGAGCAACTCTTCAGTTTGAAAAGCGAGGCCAGCAATCAAGGTCTCATGACTACCGACCAGAATCACCAAAACAAGTGCAGATTCCTGGGAACTTCTGTTATCCCGAGGAGATTATCCAGAGGAATTATTTCAAAAATATAACCTGAAATGGCGTATTTAACCCTGCGTGATTGAAGAACGCACTTCTCACTGCAACAGGAAACCACTTAATAAGATTTGGGGGGGGTTGTTTTCAGGTCTCTTTCTGTTTTCCTTTAATCACAGTAATGCCCAACGGGGCAGCAGATACGAGTCACCTAAGAAGCTTGTTAAGATGGGGACTTGGCGCCAACTCAGAACGGGTGGGGGGGGGGAGGAGTGGGGTGGGGTGGAGCCTGGTGGTCCAGGATGTGGTGGGAAGAGAGAGAGGGAGGCAGCGTTGCTGCGTGCAGCTGAACTTGCCAAAGCTATTCGACCTCCCTACTCATGACCTGGGCCAGGGGGCTAAAGAATGCCTAGGTCTAATTAACCACCGATGAGGAACGTGATTGGTCCACTGGAGATGCTGCCTGAGGAGCCTGGCCTGAGAACGCACTTCCAAGGCACAGCCTCAGAGCGTGACCCCGGGTTCAGGTGCCAGAGGAGCATGGAGTCACATGGCTCAGCATCCTGCCTCTCATCCCCACCCTCTTGTGAGAACCCTGGAAGGACCCACTCCTGGTCAATGGCTGGGCTGGCCCAGGCTGGGTTGAGTTGAGTCTGGAGGAGGGAGAGAAGGTGAGGGTTTACCTCCAGGAAGCCAAAATCTTTGGTCAGTTCCAAGGGGCCAAGAAAAAGAGGCAAAGCCAACAGTGTCTGAGTAAGGGTAAACAGGGGAGTTAATGTGGGAATGAAGTAAGATGGAAAGGGAATTGCTCTAAATAGTGAAGGAAAGCCTAAAGCTCACTTTTTGTTTTCTAGTGAGTGGTTGGGTAATAGTATTGGCCCTAAGAGCTTGGCTGGTCATGTCTCGTGTCGAAGTTCAGTGTTAGGACAACTGAAGCTGTTTCCATCTTGGCTGAAAGGCCAGTTCTGCTTCTGTAGGACCCCCTAAGTATGGTCTGCCTGATAGAAAGACTTGGACCCCCATGGGGAAAGAAGTGGGGAGCAAGGTTGGTCCCAGGTGGCCCAATATCCATGGAGTGGCCCCTGAGTCTTCACACCTCAGGACCAGTTTACTTATAGTTGTTTCTTCTGTCAAGGTGAAAAGCACTAATTATGGCTCCTGGCAGACTTACATGATTTTTTTTTTTCTCCAGAGGAGAGGCAACCCTAGGTACCAGTCTCAGCCATCATCTTGTCTTAGTCGCTACATAACACCTGTGGCTACCCTGATATTCTATTTATATTTGTTTCTTTACTGTGTTTTCCTCACACTGCAATGTTATCTTCATCAAAGAGGAACTGTGACACTTTTTCCCACTGTGTTCCTCATGCATAGCACAGTGCCTGACACATAATCAGCTCTTAACGTAAGTCAGATGAATGGTCTGATGCCTTGTGTACTAGTACGTTCGGAGCACACGCTGCTTTAGCGCAGTGTGAGTCAGTGGTACTATCCTTGGACAAAAAGCAACTTAGTTTCTTAGGATTTTAAACTACTTTCTTCCCTTTGGCTCTGTACATATTAGTTAATGGTTTTTGTAATGACCCAAAAGACCCTCTGCTGATGACCTATTCCCATAGACAACCTTGAGCTACTAGAAGTGTTTTTCCTGAAATTCTGTGTGGAACAAGGGCCTTGATGACACCCAGAGTCTCACCTCCTTCATCAGGTGACTACCTCACTGAGAGGCAAAGAGCTTGGTGGGTCTGAGTGCAGACTTCTAGGCTCAGGATAGGGTCTCTTCTTATAGCGTGACCACTGACCTCTGTCTCCAGTTCTCTCATCTGTAACACAGAATGGTAACAAACAACAACACCTGCTTCTAGGATTGATTGTGGAGAGTAAATGACTTAGTATGTATAAAGTACTGGGCCACAGAAAGCACTATATATGCATTCATTATCATTAATATGTGATTAGCAAATACATGGGCTATTTAATAAAAGTCATTGTGGTACTTCTAACTGTTAGGTATTGAAAGGATTTCCATGATGCCCTATACTGTCATTTATGCACACTTGTTTTGGAACCTGTATGTCACTGAGTGAAAAATGATTGAGCAGGAACAGCTTTGGAGTTGCTATGGCCAAGAGAGCTATTTAATGGCATTATCTTAAAAAAAAAAAAAAAAAAAAAAAAAAAAAAAAAAAAAAACACCTCATGGTGGTTTTTTTTGCTTAATAGGGGGAAGCCCTTTTCCAGTTACTATCCTGTAAGAAAAACACCTTAAGGTAGCTCCCAGTGACTCACACCCTTGTACAACAACCGCCCACCACCAACTTTGTGGATGGGACGTAGGATTTGCTTGTAGCCAATAGAACATAGCAAAGGTGAGGGGTGCCTGGGTGGCTCAGTCAGTTAAGTGTCTGACTTCAGCTCAGGTCATGATCTCACAGCTTCTGAGTTTGAGCCCTTCATCAGGCTCTGTGCTGACAGCTCAGAGCCTAGAGCCTGCTTCAGATTCTGTGTCTCCCTCTCTCACTGCCCCTCCCCTGCTTGTGCTCTCTCTCT